>NW_022196905.1:246832335-246885764 GCF_008632895.1 Mastomys coucha
GGGGGGGGGGGAGACTAGAGATTTCCAGCCCAAAGCTAATGGGAGGATGTCCAAGTGGGAAGTGTATTTTCATTGAGGAAGTGTAGGTATTAGAAGAGGCTGGATTACTGTGTGATTGTGCTGTCAATACTGCCGTATTGAGTCTGTGAGAGCCCGCACAATACAGGGCAACACTTAACTCACTACTGCTGCTTATTGAGAAGCCAATAGCAATTTACTTGCTGACACTTGACATCAAATCCATTCCCAGAGGTGGAGCTCCTGAAAACCACCATGGTGATCCCTCCCTTGCCTGGGCCCCTCTCCCACCTTGGGGGTCCACCATGTGTGCACGCGTGTGCCCATTCTTCTCTCTCTCTGCGCGCGTGTTTGTGTGAGTGTGTGTGTATGTGTGTGTGTGTCCTGCCTGGACCGATGGCTGCTGCTGGTCAGGGAGGACTGGGCATGGTGTGGCCATAAGGATGTTTCTGTGCACAGCGGACGGACACGATCTTCTAATCTTCCTTTTGCTTGTGATCTTTCAACAAGTGCTGAGTGACCCCCCTCTTGGCTCCTCCCTGGGGAGCGTGTTTTCTGCATGTGGGAACTTTCTCCTCCTCTCTCCAGAAAACATTTGGTTCCTTAAAATGGATACATGAGGAAGTCATATGTGGGAGAGACTGAGCAATGCTGCCTCTCCAGGAGATGGGGGGTTGGGAGGGGAGGAGAAGCTAAGAGAAGAGTCAAGGCTGTGAGGATGGTGTGTGTGTGTGTGTGTGTGTGGTGGGTTAGTGATCATCCCATAGGATCTGTCTTTGAGACACATGGACCGTGTAGCCCTAGGAAGCTGGGGTCAGGCAGAGCTGGACCCTGGTTCTTTAGGAACTGCTCATGGGAAGTTCCTGCCAAGTGGCTCTTTAAAGAACAGTGGTTTTTGCCCTCAGACCCAGGATTCTTTGAATCATCAGCTCAGAAGCCCATTCCTGGAAGGGAACCCCGATGAAAGCACTGTGGTTTAGGGGTGACCAGTTGGAAACTGCCACAGGCTCCTCTGGTATTAAGTTTTGGCTCTGTGTTCTTTATGCTCGGGATTCTCCCTGGATCTTTCAGCGTAACTTTTTTTGCCTGGGTGAGTTTTGCAAGCAGTAGTGGCAGAAGAGTGAAGGAAGAGTTAAGCTTCAGTTGTTGGAACTGGGTGGCCTCTAACCCAGACACCACGGATGAACTTGGCCTAACAAGGCCCTAGAGAAAGCACCATTAGTTCAGTAGGCTCTGCTTCAGTCTGGATGCTTCTCCTCATTTGAGAGATCGGCTGTCCTCTTTCCTTCACGGCTCTTCCCTTCCCCAGCTCCATTGACCCACATCACTTCCTCTGCCCAAACCCCCTTCACTTATTTTCTTTCTAAGCAAGAAAGGCAAAGCTCTGTGGAAGTGAGACGTGAAGCAGTGTGGGTCTTACATTTTCCCCTGTGACACAGGGTATAGACCAGGCCTGTTTATTTAGTGTCATGCTAGGGCCAGAGGCGCCTGATGGTACTGTATATACACTTGGCTTGTGGGACATCTTTCTCGGAGGAAATGGGATGTTGTTTGACTTGGTTTACAGATGGGCTGGCAGGAACAGGTGGACGTGTGACTCAGTGCCATGGTGTGTGGTTGATGGGGCCACAAAGCCAGCGTTGTGGTATATGGGGTCGGAGTATCCTCCTTTCTTGGTTATGCGTGTGTCTCGAAGGTTGCCTTGTGTGGTGACAAGATGACATGAGGTGTACCTGGTAGGTCCCTGTCCTCACAGCTTTCACTAACCCTTTCTTAAGACCCAAGTTTTCTGTAAAACAGAGAGGGGCCAATTTGAAGGATGCCTTAAGCCATTTCTTCTTTTCTCCCTTCTTTTCTAAGATGTGCTTATTTTTTTTTTATTATATATATGTGTGTGTTTTATCAGTTTGTATATCTGTGTACCACATGATGGCTTGGTGCTTGCTGAATGAGTAAGAGGGTATCTGAGCCCTAGAGTTAAGAGTGGTTGTGAGCCACCATGTGGGTGATGGGAACTGAACCCAGATCCTTTGCTGGACCAGCCAGGACTCTTTTTTTTTTTTTTTTGGTTTTTTTTTTCGAGACAGGGTTTCTCTGTATAGCCCTGGCTGTAGACCAGGCTGGCCTCAAACTCAGAAATCCGCCTGCCTCTGCCTCCCAAGTGCTGGGATTAAAGGCGTGCACCACCACCTCCCTGCTTCAGCTAGGATTCTTAAACTCTGAGCCATCTTTCCAGTCCCTGACTCCCAAGTTCAGGAATCTGCTAGCGCTGCCTGTTTGGGGCAGCAGGGACTCATTGCACAGAGCAGTAGGGCTGTTTCAGTTTCTGAGGGAGGTCTGTAATGACCACAGTCATTCTAGGCTAGTGGTGTGGATGGCTGGGAAGGTCCTTGTGTCCAGGTTGGTTCCTGACAGGTCTAACCATGTGACAGCCTTGACTTTGTCTAGGACCAGCTCGCAGGTCCCAGCTCACTTAGACACAGCCTCGTGCACTTTCCAGAACTGAATATGGGCTGTCTCACATTTGTTTTGTCTAAAAGGTATGCTCTAGGGCCTGGGGTGTTGCCTTGGCACTGTGGCTTATAGCCTTCTGTGTTAGCAAAATTCGAGGAGGTGTGCTTATTATATTACTTTCCCGTCACCAGAGTGTCTGGGCCCAGCCTCTTATCCCCCCTCATCCTGGTGCTTGCAGGCCTCCCACAGGCCCAGGTGCCTTGTATTGAAATCAGTATACCCTGAACCACCCCCCCCCCCCCCCCCCCCCCCCGTCTGCCTCCCCCTATCTTTTCCTGTCTCTAGACAGGCTGACATTGTGAAGGCAACGTTTGCAGGCAGAATCTGGCCTACACATATGTTTTGTTCTGCATGTACCACCTTTTTAAGATTAGTTTACTTACTGTCAAAATCTGTATTGAATCCTTCTTTCAAAAAATAAAAGCCAAACTAAACCAGATTTGTCTTTTTTTTTTTAAAGTTGATGAGATCAGAACAGAAATGTCTCTCTTGACAGAGACATTTGTGGCGATAACAATAATACTTTGAGAAAGGAAGGTTCTTGCTGGCATTGAACCTGTCATCCTCCTGCCTCAGCTTCCTGAGTACTAGGAGTATAGGTATGTACCACCATACCTTGCTGGTGCATTTACTCTTAAGGGTGCTTCCTTCTCTGACCTACCTGACTCTTGCTTGACCTTTGTTATAAGTTCCAGGGACTGCAGTGGGGTCAAAACCAGAAATCCTGTTTATTCAATTCATACGATGTCATTCTTCCTCAGTACACAACTAGTTAAGTGACATGCATGATTCTGGTGGGGTTTAAGTGTTGTGAAGGAGTGGGATCATGAGTGAGGGTCCTTCCTTGTCCCTTCCTAGCTTCCGGTAGCTCTTGGAAGTACTTAGCATTTATTACCTTGGAGCTCCGGCTTCTCTCTCCATCTTCTCCCCCGCCCACCCCACCCCAGGGTTTTTCTGGGTAGCTCTGGCTGTCCTGGAACTCACTCTGTAGACCAGGCTGGCCTTGAACTCAGAAATCCACCTGCCTCTGCCTCCCAAGTGCTGGGATTAAAGGTGTGTGCCACCACCGCACAGGCTCCATCTTCTAAAAGCCTTGTTGTGTGCATCTCTGTGATGTCTCCTTTGCATCTTCCTCTTCCTCCTCCCTCTTCTGCCTTTTCTTCTGACTTTATATTTTCTGTCTTGTCTTCTTTCTTCTCTTGCTCCCTTCTCTCTTCCTTCTTTAAGACAGGACTGTTGTAGTACATGATTTTCTTTAATAAGGGTTTTTTTAATTTATGTGTATGAATGTGTGTCTGCATGTGTGTGTACTCCTGGTATACTTGGTGCCCACAGAGGTTGGAAGAGGACTTCAGATTCTCTTGGAGTTACAGATGGTTATGAGCCTCCATGTAGGTGCTGAGAACCAAACCCAGCTCCCCTTGCAAGAGCTATGAGTGCTTTTAATTGCAGAGCCATTTCTCTAGTCCCTGCAGGCTGGTTTTGCACTTGAGATTCTCCTACCTCAGCCTCCTGAATAGTTGGGATTACTGGTATGTGCCCCCACTCGATGCTGGCTTCTTCTCTCATAAGGGTACCAGCTATTGATTTAAGACCCACCCTAATTCTGTATGAACATGGGTAGTTTATTCACCCAAAAACTAACTCCAAGCACATTCTGAGATGTGAGTGATCAAATCTGGGAGGCTTCTATTCAACCTGCCCCAAGTTCTCATCCTCTGGGTATCTTTTGAAAGGGGTATGGGATGAGGGTATGAAAAGTCAAAGCTGGCTTTTGCCGGAAGAAGGACTAGATCCCTGTGACCTGGCTGGCCTGGCCTTAGTTCTTGACCTTTATGCCCCATACTGTTGAATGGAACCTTTCTCACTGTACTAAGCCCCATCTCTAGCTTTCCATACTGAGCAACAGCATGTTCCTCAGCATGGCTGTCTAGACCTCTGAGTTAGCTACTTAAATATTGAACTGTTTAGTTATGAGTAGCAGGGAAAGGTGCCAATGTGTCTGAGGAAAGAGGGAGAGTAATCTAAGAGGCTTCCCTTTCAAAGCTCTTGAGCCCTGTCCCTGTGTGTGAATCCTAGCACTTGTTCTGAGGGGTGCGCAGGGGTGAGAACCTGGCTCTACAAGAAACTCAAGGAGCTCAGTGTCTTCAGGGGGCTCAGCCAGCTTAGGGTTGATCTCTGGTTTTAAATCCAGAGGGACAGAGATGGCACCAAAATACAAAGGGAGTTAGGGGTGGGATGGAGGTGGATCGTAGGGAGACATTCCGTTCTGTTACATTCCACTTTAGAGTTCAGTGGGTGAGACAGAAGAGGGCCAGTAGCCGTACCTGTAGCTCCCTGACCTTACCCTTGAACCAGCAGATTCTTAAGTGAGAATTATGAGGAAGACATGGGGCACTAACGAGTTGTTAGAGAGGATTCCCCACTGGTGTCTGGCCTGATTAGTCCTACCCGATTGGTAGGACTGAGTTAAGGTTGGCAAGCACTGCCAATATCAATACTGTGGGTCTGGCGGGGCAGCCAGATGACAGAGTGATTTGCCCCTGCGCTCTGCATTTCTTTTTTTTTTTTCTTTTTCTTTCTTTCTTTTTTTTTCTTGAGAGAGGGTTTCTCTGTATATCCCTGGCTGTCCTGGAACTCACTCTGTAGACTAGGCTGGCCTTGAACTCAGAAATCCATCTGTCTCTGCCTCCCAAGTGCTGGGATTAAAGGCGTGTGCCACCACCACCTGGCTTTTTTTTTTTGTTTGTTTGTTTGTTGTTTCTTGGAAGTTGAAGGCCATTCTTGACTCTTGCCTATTATAATTCTCTGCTTTATATGGGAGATAGCTTTTCTTCCCAATTCAAGGTGGAGCCCTTCTGTTTTGAAGTTTCTTGTAAGTACCCAGGATCATCTCTCTCTCAGGGAGGATGGAAGCCACATTAGCTTATTTATGGTGTCCTTGGGCAATCCTGTTTGATGTGGTTTGAAGTTTGGTTATGATAGCTCGGGAAGTGCTTGTTTGTGGTGTTACATTTCTGTACATGGCTCCTTACATGGATGAAACAAAAAATTTAAATCTAATGTTCCAGTGACTAACTCTGCAGAGTACTTGGTGTAGGGACACTTAGTACCTGTATTTGTCCTGACTATGACCTTCCTACAGCCTTCTTCCTCTTCCTCCAAGAATGTGAGTGATCTATGTGAGAATTCACAGGGTGGAGTGGATTTTGTCTCTCAGTGAGGAATGGTAGCTCCCATGGAATAATAGCATTAGGCCCAGGTAGTGTTGGAGTATACAGGGTTTTTGTGTTTTGGTTTTTTGTTTTTTTTTTTGTTTTTAAGGTGTTTATTATATTCTGCCAGGAATGTCATAGAGCTCCCTTGTTCTTCTAACCAATGGGCTAAAGAGATAAACTATCCTCGGTGTGGGTGCACGAGGAGGAAGGTGTCTTGGAAAGAGTGGGTGGGGATGGGTAAGCCTGAGTGTGTTATAGAAGGACCAGTGCGGGGAGGCAGCGAAGTCTCTCTAGGAACTGTCCAGGTTTTGGATGGAGAAGTTGCTTTCTGTGTGCTGCGATGACTCACTGTTCATGCCCTTTTGGAACAGGAAGGCCTGTGCGAGCGAGGAGGCTCGTGTGAGGGTGACAGAGTGCACAGTCGGTGTGAGCCTGGGCCTCCAGATGTCTGCACAGTGTGGGCAGGCACAGTGCTGTTCCCAGGAGGTGGCAGGGAACGGAGAGTCCAAGTGATGACATCTCCAGTGATGTCATCAGGCACCGATGGGGGAAGAGTGTGTTTGTTCCGAGGTGTGTGTGTGTGTGTGTAAAATGAATGACTTGTAAACTTAAGTCTGTGCCCACAGAAGCACAGATACATAATGCACATGTGTACATTCATGTAGCTGTTTGGAAGGTTCACAGGCTCCACTGGAGCTTAGTGGTTTCGGGGACCATTTTTTTTTTTCTGAGTATATATGATATGGAAGCAAGACACATGTCACTGACTGCTAGCAACCTCAGCAGCATAAGGCCAGTTTTTTTTTTTTTTTCTTCTTTTTTTGGGCGGTTTGATTGTTTGTTTGAGACTGGGTCTCACTATGTGGCCTGACTGGCTTAGAACTTGCTGTGTAGACCAGGGTGACCTCATGCAGAGATGGCCCTGCCTCTGTCTCCTGAGTGCTGTTGCGCGTCACCACCTGCTTCTGCCTTACAGAGATAGTGTTTTTTTGTAAAAAGATTGTTAAGTGGATGGTGTGTGTGTGTAGCCACTGTACCTACCACTTGAATACCCTTGTACCTGGTGCCCCTCTGATGTCAGAAGGCAAATCACCGTGTCGGATCTCTGGGGGCTATGAAACACCATATGGGTGCTGGGCCCCGACTCTGCAAGGGTAGTAAGAACTCTAAACCAAGGAGCCATCTCTTTAGTCTTGTTTTCTCTCCCCCTCTCTTCCTCTGCTCTCCGGGCCTCTCTCTTCTTGAGACTTTTATTTACCCCAGGCTGGCCTTGAACTTACTATCTAGCTAAGGATGGTCTTGAACTTCCCACTCCTCCTGCCTCTGCCTCTGGAATTGCAGATGTGCACCAGTGTGCACATGTTATGCAGACCTGGGGAAGGAACCCAGGGCTTCCTGCTCGCTAGACAAACGCTTTACCAGCTGGGTTACCTACACGTCAGACCTCTGAGGCACATGTTCTCAGAGGTAGGTAGGTCCAAATGTCAGTGGAGCTAACCACATTCGCACTATTACTGGGCTAGAGAGTAAGTTCCTTTTGGGCCAGACAAAAATGAAGCTGGCCTTCGGAAGAGAGCTCTCGGATACAGCCACGGCGGCTGGGCACTTTAGGACAATGTGAACAGCACACTCCAGTAACTGGGAGTGATGTAGACCCATCTGAGGTTTTACAGGAGAGAGGTGGGTTTCCCAGGTAGGAGACTTCCAACCGGGCATGGCTGGGTTGAGTGTTGAACCCTTCCCACAGGTCAGCTGAAGAGAGTTGTTCTCAGCTGTAGCTCCGCCGTTGTGGTGCCTGCCTAGCACACGTGAAGCCCTGGGTTTCATTCCCGTCGTTCAGATACGCTGGGTGTGGTGATACCCTCTTGCAGTCTTAGCATTTAGGAGGTAGAGGCAGAAGGATCAAAGCTTCAAGGTCATCTTCTACTACATAGAGGGTTCGAGACTTGCCTGTCCTATGTGAGACTCTGTCTCAAGGAATAGAAAAACAACCAGAAAAAGCCAAAATAAGCACACCTCAGATTTTCAGTTAGAATGGTTAACTCTTTCTCAGAGATGGCACTGGAGAATAAAGGGCTGGCGATAGGCGTGGTTTGTGAACTCTGTGCAGGCAAACCAGACCCTTTTAGCCTTTGCTTCTTGGCTTCTCTTTCCCAGTGTCCCCAAAGGCAGAGTGTGCCTTTTTATTTTATTTTATTTTATTTTTTTTATTAGACTACCATGGAGGTCTGTGCCTGGCCAGGTGCTGGCTGCAGGTGCTGACTGACTGCAGGTGCTGGCTGCAGGTGCAAAGGTTTAGCAGCGTGTGTCCTCAGGATAGCGCTGGCTGGAGCTGTCAGGATAGGTTGGGCTAGGGTTCCTAAAAGGACAGGTTAGGGGAGAAGAGAGGGTATCATTTAGCTACACAGCCAGCCAAGGCATTGATGGGGGAGCCCGGGAAAGTACAGTAAAGAACTGTGTTGGCAAGATCTGAGTGGCTTGGCTGGGGCCACCAGTGGGATGGGGGACAGGAATGAACTTGGAATGTTTTCAGATTGCCCTTTAAGTTAACGTTTCTTCTCCTTCGGCCAGGACAGGGTACTCTCTGGGGCATCTTTCCATACCTGCTTCTCTGAGCCCAAACAGAGACAAGACTCCCCCCACCCTGTGCACTTGTTGCCCCATTGTACAGGAAATACCAAATCTGGTTCGAGGTACCATGCTAATCACTGTCCTCTAGTGTCATATCAGAGCTGCATTTAAGGATGAGAAGTGACCAGCCAACATGGTGGATAAGTACCTGAGCTTGGGTGGCAGGCCCCAGGTACATTATTAACACAGGAGTGGGGGCATTCTGTTTGAGTGACACTCTTCTCACCAGGGCGTGACAGGACAGTCTTCCTTACTTCCTGCAGAGGTTAACGATTGACTTATCGATTGATGTTCATATGGAGGGAGTGGGTGCTGGTGTTTTGGGCTTTAAAAGCAGACCATGAGTTTGTCATGTGGTATGATCTAAGGAAGATGAGGGTCGGGGCTGGCTTTTAGGGAAGGCACATTAGAAGAAACAAGGGTGTGTGTGTGTGAGTGTGAAAGGAAACTGGTCAAGTAGCACAGTCTTTGCACCTTGACCAACCAGAAGCCATGTTGGCCAAAACTCACCTTCTCTTTTCAGGATACATGGTGATGCTTTCACAAGGCAGGAGACTGAGCAAGAAAGAACCTTTTATGGAACGTGGTTAGTTTTCAAATCTATATCTCCTTGCCTGAGGTGGTGCCTCACACAAGCGACCAAACATGAATGTTTAAATCCTATTGAGTAATCTCACTTATCCCAAACCCGAAAAACACACCGTAATAGATCATGTATTTTTGTTAACGTAATTTTTTTTTTTTTTTTGGTCAGTTGTTAACATGAAGACTGGGAAAGTGTCAGCTGGAAGAATTGGGAGCATGGGTTTGGAGGTGTCTCAAGTGGATAGATGTCTGGCCCGTGATGGAAAGGAATAAGGAGTAGGATTCGCTGTGCAATGTGAGAACAGTCTATGCATGGGAACCCTTAGGTAGTTGCTCTACAGCAATATATTTTCTATCTGCCTGGCCTTTTGTGGGTTGTCCTGTTTAGTGTTATATCTCCATTTGGCCCTAAGTGGCCTATACCTGTGTGGTGTGTAAAATCTAGTCCTGGAAAGCTGGTTCCTCTGGAGGTGTTGGGCAATTGGGGCCGGCGGGCAGCCAGCTTCTGATGTGGTTGGGCTGCCTGGCTCACACCTCTCAGGTGCTGGAGAGATGGCAAGATCCAATGGCCCCAGGCTACCTCCGAGGCGGGCAGGATGCCACCGCCTTCCTGAGCCGCCTCTTCTCTTTGTCTTCAGGAGCCCAGTGGGCACGGGCCTGGCTTTCCACTTCTTCAGACAGGCTGCTGGGTTGGCATCCTGGCCAGGCTATAGGCCAGCCCACCTGTGGGATGTATTTATTGGGCAAGGTTGGTTGGCCTAGTATCTGCCCACTTGGGAAGAAAACTGTCTTGATTGTTTTATTTTAGCTCAGGGTCTTATATTGGATCAAGTAAAAATGTTCTGTGATTGTTTCTTCGGCTTGCTTTGGATAGTTGTCAATCTCATATTGGCTCTCCTGGGAGTTTTTTGACTGAGTACTTGAAGTTGACTTAGGGTGTATCTGACTGTATTTTTTGGTGATAGGGAAAGAGAAGGTTTAGTTGTCTCTCAGGAGCTAGAGACAGGTGTGAGTCTCCTGAGATTGTCAGGGACATCCTTGTTCCTTATATCAAGAAGGATTGTGTTACATTTTCTTATTGGTGGTGTAAGGAATGGCTACAAGTTCGGTGTTCTAAACTAACACAAATTGCCTTACAGCCAGAGCTCCAGAAATCCACAAAATCGGCTTGACTGGGTTGGAGTCAGGGTGGATCCTTGTGGAGTACTGTGAAGCGTGTTCTTATCTTTCTGTATTCCTGGGTAACCCGCATTCCTTGGCTGCTGGTCTTTCCCCCACATACCTCTGCTTCACTTTGTTTTTACCTGTGCACTGGGTCTTTTCCTTTGTCCCCCTGTCATTACAGCAGGCCGGTCTTGATAATCCAAGATAATGCGTCCTATCTCGAGATCCTTAACTCTCTCTCATCTTCAAGGTCTCTTCTGCATTATAAGGTAATACACTCCCAGACTCAGATAAGTCAGATGCGGGCATGTTGGAAGGCTGGTTTTTAACCCACAGTAGGGGTGCTGTGGAAGAGCTGCTGTAGTTGGTGGATCTGGAATTGGATGGTTGGAGGGTAGAGGTAGTGCCAGTGCCACACCGACATCTTAAGTCTCTCTACCTGTCTCAGGAAAGACCATCTCTTAGAAATAGGGAGGGAGGCTTAGAGGCGAACCTTAAAAGCCTCCTCCTTCCCAAGCGGTGTGGTGCTGTTTGCCTAAATCTATAGTATGTTGAGCTCCTAAGGGTGGAAGTTGAGAGAGAAGGGAAGAGAGAGTACATAAAGGGCCTTCTTCACGTGAGTCTCTGGGGGGATGAGCCCAGGCAGTGTAGAAGGAAGCAAAGGTTCCAGTTAGATGGATGTGGTGTGTTGGTCACTTTGAGGGGACAGACAGGTGGGTGTGCATGGTGGTGGCATCCCCTCCATCTTCCTTGTACTGGAGATGATCAGGGGATGTGGGAATGGCTGGTCTGTGCCATATTGTCAGAAATGGAGCCAGATGACAGGTCTCGTTGCTTCATTGTGACTTTTTGGCAGTTTCTAGGGGAGCAAGGAATCCTGATTGATTTCTGGAACCATCTGTGGGTGCGTTTTCTCCTAGCCAGGGTCATGCAGATGGCTCATTTCTCGGCCAGACTCTAGTGGTATTCTTATGAACTTGGTGGAACTGATTTTGTTCTGTGGGGGTGGGTGGGTTAGAATTACTAATAACATCTTGGAGCAGTGTATTCAGTTCTAGGTAAACGTCTCCCTCTCCACCACCAGGTGCTGGGACTTGAACCCAGGGCCTTACATGTGGCAGGCAGGAGTCCTCCCACTGAGCTATGGTTACGCCCACCCTCTAGGTAGGAATCTCCAAGGAAGAATTTTGGGTAATAATGTTCCCAGATGATAATGTTCTTTCAAAACTGGGAGATAACAAGATTTTCTTTTTAGACTCAGTTACCAAAGCTAAGAAGTCTTTGCAGGTGAGGCTGGAGCAGTGGTTGCTCTTCCAGAGGTTGGATTGGCAGCACCTACAGGGTTGTTTACATTTCTCCATAACTCTGCTTCCAATACTGTCTGCTGACCTTTGAGATGCAAGGCTTGCACCCAGTGCACCTACAACCAGGCAAAACACTCATATACAAAACAATCCCTCTGCCCCTCCAAAAAAGGAAAAGAAAAACCTTAAAAGAGTAGTTTTAGCCAAGTTCCAAGAAGAACTTAGGGGAATTTAGTGATAGCCACCAGTGGGCATTAGGCTCCAGACACAGGCTGAGTTGAGACCCAGCACAGACAAGTTCTGGAGATGAGTGGGGTGTGCACTTTCTGCCTACTGCTGGAGGTTCCAGTTCACACTTTGGTGTTGGAGAACTAAGACAAAGCCCTCTGTCAGGCGGGTATGGCCTCTGACCATGGCAGAGGAGACCTGGTTCAAGCGGCCCCTGCCTTTCAGTGTTTCTGACATTCGCCTGCAGCATTTAGCATGATTTCATCTTTTTGTTTGGTGAGCTAATAGTGTCCCTTCCGGTTACAGATGCTTGTTTTGGTAGCTGTGGAAAATGCTTCCTCTTTGGGCTTAGGAAACAACAGTCAATTTTCTAGACCTAGACAGGAACTTATCCGGTAGCCCCAGAATGTCCATGAAGACCTCCTTTACTGTTAAAACTAGGGTGTTCCCCACCAAAAGGCATCTACAAAGGACATCTTAATTCTTCACGTGCCTTTAAAAAGTATTTGTTTTTATTTATTTATATAAATCACAGTTTTATCTCTTGGGGAAGGTTTATCTTAAATCTTAAAAAAAAAAAAAAAATCTACCCCTAAATTTACAGTATCAACCCATGTAGTGCCAGCCCTTGTGGTACTTGATTAAGAGACCTCCAGGGTGAACAGATCCAGTAGGCCAGACCTTCTGGACACTGCTACTCTGAGGGTGTAGCTTCCAAAGACAGACCCAACATATTGGACAGACTGGAGATTCCTGGCTGCCAGCTCAGTTCTTTTATGAGGTGTCTAGAGTCAGCTCCCCAGAGAGGAGGAGGCTAAGATGAGGTCACCTGGTCCTGCAGGTCAGCAGGGGAGGTTCTGCCCTGGGGCTGTGTGCCCAGTGCTTGGATAATGCGGTATTTTCGCTTTAATGCATCTGAAATGTGGATTATACTATTAATTACTGCAGGACAAAACAGGATTAGTGCAGCTGCTCAGCTCTCCCCTCTGCACTTTTACACTTCCCCTTTGCTAGGGACCAGCCAAAAGGGCAGTTGGTTTTCCTGTGGTCTCTCTTTTGTCTTAGCCGCAGGGGGTGCTGAATCTCTGGGTCTCAGAAGACTGAGAATGTGAGCAAGACTGCTGGGCTTGCAGGGGCCCAGGATGGGGTGGTTTCCTTCCCTAGAGCTGGGGCTTTTTTTTTTTTTTTTTTTTTTTTTTTTTTTTTTTTTTGCTATGTTCTGAGGGTGTCTGCAGGGTGACCTGGCCTCAGTAGGAAAGGTAGTTATAGACTCTGAGCTGTCAAAGAGCTCTCCGTGTTGGGACCTGCAGGTTTCCACAGCTGGGGTCATGGTGCCATGGAGTGTCTACTGTGTGTGGAAGCCCACAGGCATCTGGTGGGTTGAGACTTTCTTATGTAGTGAAAACTTGCAGAAGGGGACTTGAGGGATGGCTCAGTGGGTAAAAGAGCTTGGTACATAGGTCTGATGATCTGATTTTGCTTCCCAGAAGCCCTGAAAAGGTGGGAGAAGAGAATCACTCCACAGAATCGTTCTCTGACCTCCTCACGTATACCCTGGTGTATGTGCCTTCTCCTCCTCGCTCCATACAGAGACACACACACACACACATACACATTGAGACACAGAGACACAGACACACACAGATAGACACACACACAGATAGACAGACACACAGAGACACACATACAGACCCAGAGACAGACACACAGACACACACACACTGAGACACAGAGACACAGACACACACAGATAGACACAGACACACACAGATAGACACACAAACACAGACACAGACATACACGGATAGTCAGACACACATAGACACACACACAGACACAGAGACAGACACATAGACACACAGAGACACATACACACAGACACAGAGACAGACATACACACAGATACAGACATATACAGATAGACAGACACACAGAGACACACACACAGACACAGAGACAGACACACAGACACACACAGATAGACACACACACAGACACAGACATACACAGATAGACACACAGACACAAACACACAGACACAGAGACAGACATACAGACACCACAGATAGACACACACACACAGAGACACAGACATACATAGATAGACAGATACACAGACACACACACACACAGACAGACACGCAGACACACACTTTCTTTTTAAACAGGGCAAAGGGAAGGCCTTGACTTGGGCTGCCTGTCTCTAGCCAGTGTGAGGGTGGAGACTAGTGGCCTGCAATGAGGTAATGCCCTTTGTATTTTGAGAAGCTCTAAATCCCCAAGCTTGGCTACTGCTCCCTTATCTTTGCATAAAACGTTATAGATTTTAAGTAATATATGATTACATTTTCTATTTTTCCCATATTCAAGCTAGCGTGCTCATTTTTCATCCATATGGAATGAATTTTTTTTAAGTGGATGAGGCGTTAAATAACCACACCTCACTAACAATGCTCCCAAGAGTGCATAACTTGGTAGTGTTTGCAATTCCGTACAGTGTAATAGTCTGACGTGTGCAGGCGTGTGGATTTCTGTTTACTGGCATCCTTCATTAGAGGGTAACATAATATACAGAATTTCCCAGTTGCAGAAATTAGAAGGTAGGAAGCAGATTCCTTCAACATAAATTGAAAAATGGAGTTCATTTTTCTTTTCTCTCCCTCTTAACTTGAAAAAGTGAGAGCCTATGGAAGGAAAGGAGTTGATGTGGTGGAAGACTTTTTTATCACGGGTTAATTCAATTAATTTGGGATTGCTATTCACTTGAAGCAGTAATGGGGTCTGTAGCCACAGAGATCCACAGCATTTGGGAAGATAGGAGAGGGTAGCTGAGGAGGGGTGGGGAAAGCTGAGACTATTCGTCTCTCTACTTTATCCTATGAATTGGGAGGTTTCAAAATAGCAGCCTGCTTGAATCCCAATGAACTCATAAGGTTTATTTTTTTTTCCTCCAGCTTCCCTCAAGATCTTATTTTTTCCAAACTGGGAAATTGTACAAATTACAGAATCAGAGTTTTGTTTTGTTTTGTTTTAATCCATGTTTTTCTTTTCTCAAGCCATAGCTGTAACATCATAGGGCTGAGCCTTGCTCAGGGAAACTGATGTCTGACTTTCACTTAAGAAAGTGTGGGCACTGATTGGGTAATATATTTGGGATTTCTGTGGCTTTATTTCCATTGAGGGGCAGACTGCTTATTAATTAACTAAAAGGGGCTGGGGGTGAGTTCAGTGGAGAAGAGTGCTTGCTTAGCATGCAAAAAGCCCCAGGCTTGATCCCTAGCATTACATAAACTGGGAATGGTGGCCCAGGCTTGTGACCTCAGCACTTGGGGGTTGGCCAGAGACTCAGAAGTTCAAGGTCATCCTCAGCCACAAAAAACTTTTAAGGTCAGCCTGGCTTACACTAGACTCTTAGAAAAAACAGAACTGGCATGTTCCCCTGTTCGTATTTGGGTGGAAGTGTGGAGAGTAGAGCATGAGGAAGACATCAGAGTTCAGAGAGCTGAGGTATAGCGGTCATTGCCAAGTTTGCATTTAGGGACACATTTGTAGTTTGAAGCCCATTTGTTTTTAAATGGTAGGAAGTGAGAATAAATGAATTTTGCTTTCAGTTTAGAGTTGGGACGAATAAGTAAGGAAGATATATTGAAAAAAGAATACTAGGAAACAAGTGGAATTAATGAGCCAGGCCAATCGAAATGCTTGAATTGATAAGTCTAAGAGCTACTTATTTGGAGGGAGAAAGAAAAAAGAAATGGGCCAAGTCATTATGGCGTCTAAGTAAGAAAAGAGCTAAAAACGAAGTTGGCATCATGGATAAGGAGTAACATTCTAAATTGTATTTGAAATGAAATCATTGTTTTGTGAGATAAAATACAGTCATTTAAAATACAAATGTGAAAAATCCCAGGGAGGGGACTATTTTAGGGAAATGACTCAGACATTCAAAAATTTAAACCAAGAACTAGGAAAGAAGTTGGGCATGAGATGGGGGTGGTGGTGGTGGGGTAGTAGGGGGGAAAGGAGGGAGAGAGGTGGGGGAGGAAAATATGAATGAGAATAATAAAACATCCAAAAGCCTTCCCAAGAAGGGCCTGGGATACAGAGAGTTTTAATAGGTGAGGTAAGTTCTTTAAACTTTAGTAGACAAAATAATTGCCTGCACAATAAATTTTTCCAGAGCTTACAGAATTATCACAGAGTTCTGGGAACTAGCACTGTCCCAGAGTGTCCAAAGATGGTGAGAACACAGGGGGCAGCGACATGAACCTGGAGGACAAGGCAGGACACTGGTGAATTTAATATTCAGATCCTAACTTGAGAAAAAGAATAGGAGGGAGATTACTCAGGCTCGAGCGTAGGTGCAAAATGCCAGATGCCGGTTACACATAGATTTTAGCAGTCTTTAGAAAAGAGCCGTGATCAGAGGGTTCACCCCAGGGAAGTAAGAAGGGGTAGTTAGTGTTCAGATGTCCTCTCTTGAATTGGCCCTATAAGCAGTGCAAAGAGAAGCATCTGCATTGAAAAGGACATTTGCTGTTATGCTTTTTCCTATTTTGCTACAAGAGATTGCATTCATACAACAGCTTCAGACTCAATAGAGGAGCAGGAGAGGCAGCATTTAGGACTGAGGAAGGAAACAAAGACAGCTCATTTCTTTTTCCTGCCTTATTGAATTGGCCAGCAAACCAGAGTCAAATAACAGTTAAAAAGAAGCAATGGGTTAGATGTTATTGTCTTCCTAGGACAGTCAGCTACATTGAAATTTGATTAAGGAGTTGAGTTACAAAGTAAAAAATTTAAAACACTTCACACACACACACACACACACACACACACACACACACACACACACACACACACACACACACACACACACACACCAACTAGGGAAGACTGGTTAGAAAATAACAAGATCACACCACAATGGAGTGGAATTATTTGGAAAGGTACCTGACAAAGGCAGCATTTCTAGCAAGTGGAAGGAAACTGAAAGGAATTAGATCTATGGCCTGTGCTCTTCATACTTTTTAAGTATCAAGTACTATGTTAACACTTCCCATGGATATAGCTCATTCATTCCTCTTAAGAAAAAAAACAAAGTAGGTGTTTCTCCCTTTAGAAACGAGGAGACTGAAGTTCAGAGAGGCTAAGAAGCTTTTCCAGTCCAGTTGACAAGATCCAGTGGATGCTCAAAGCTTGCCCTCTGGAATACTGTGTGTATCAGCCTCAGGAATTCTGCTCTATGGCAGGTTCTGGGGTTCTCTAACTGCAGGCTTAAACACTTTAGGCTGTAGTTATTCCTCCTTGCACACATTGCCAGCCCCGCTGGAGCTGTGGTGGTAAATCATGAAAGAGCAGAAAGTGTAATGCCCATTTGAATATGCACAAGAGCAGGGCTCTCAGGCCTAGCACAGCAGTGAAGAATTTGAATAGGGGATACTGATAGACTAGACTTAAAAAATTTCCAGGTGGTTGAGGATTGTAAGTTTAAGGCAGCTTGGGCTATATATGGTAAAACCCTGTTTCAGGAAACAAAACTGGATCTGGGAGGCTGGCTGGATTGGTAAAGCGCTGGTTTTGCAAGCATTTGACTGGATTCCCCAGAACCAGTGTAAAGTTGCTAGGCATAGGTGGTACATGCTCATTATTTATTACACGGGGAAGGATGGAGACAGGAGGATCCCAGTCTCCCCAGTCACCCAGTCTAGCCAGATGGATGAACTCCAGTTTCAGTGAAACTCTCTCAAGGGAGGTGTATGTTGTTTTGGAGGACGAGGCCCCTGTGTGCTCATGCACACATACACACAGCAAACATTCTGCATGGTGGTTACCCATAACAGAATGTAAAGGTGTCTGCCGAACTGGGAAACCATGTTTACGGCACAGGAAAGTGGCAAGCTGTTGTCCGAATCTTTGAGATGCAGAGAGCTCTTGATATTGGGGATGGCTAAAGGCAGTAGAAAATGGGCCAAAAGCACGAAAGGGTGATGTAGAATACGTTCAGTTCCTTCAAAAAGCAGATGTCCAGCATTTTGGTAACTTTACGTTGTTTGAGGCTAGGTCAGGTGGGGCCTTTTTGTGGTTTTTCAACCAAGTTTCTTTAATTTTATAAAGCAAATGCCCTGTGCTGTTTAATAGGTAGAAAAGTCAGTGTGAGCTTTATAGGTAGTAGCTTGGCCCTGTATGTCAGAAGCCTTGACTAGTCCGTTTATGTAAGTGTATAAATAACTGTTTCCCCCTACTCAGGTCTACTTTTTCTCTTTTGACCTCACTTCCATATGTCATTTAGGGAAGGAGTATGTGAGTGTGTGTGTGAGTGCGTGTGTGTGTGTGTGTATGCACACATGTGCGTGCATAACTGGCAGATAATTACAGGTATAGGAAAATGGAGACATCAGTTAAACAGGAGGCTGTGTGTGCCCTAAAACTTCAGTTTAATTAAAACTACATATAAAGGAGGAGCTAAAGATTACAGTGCATATAAGAGTAACTAATGAGCAGTTATTTTCAGGTATTGGAATGTTA
The DNA here is from genome assembly GCF_008632895.1 of Mastomys coucha. Taxonomy (NCBI): domain Eukaryota; kingdom Metazoa; phylum Chordata; class Mammalia; order Rodentia; family Muridae; genus Mastomys; species Mastomys coucha. The sequence goes on from NW_022196905.1 coordinate 246,850,526, forward strand.
GCCACATTTTTTTGTTTTGTTTTGTTTGGTTTATTTGTATGGGTGTTTCACATGCATGTCTGTGGACCACATATGTTGGCTGGTGCCTTCAGAGGCCGAAAGAAGGCACCAGATTCCCTAGGACTGGAGTTATAGATGATCGTGAGCTGCTGTGTGTGTGCATTGAGAATTGAACCCCAGTCCTCTGGAAGAGCAGCCAGTTCTGTAACTGTTTTGATTTTGTTTTTTGAGACAGGGTTTTACCATGAAACTGTGGCTGGCCTGGAACTTACTATGGGGTTCTCTCCAGCTTCCCATTAAGATCTACTTTTATTTTACTCTCTCTCTCTCTCTCTCTCTCTCTCTCTCTCTCTCTCTCTCTCTCTCTGTGTGTGTGTGTGTGTGTGTGTGTGTGTGCACCAATGCACACTTGAGAAGGTCAGAGAGCAACTCTGTTGAGCCTCTTTCTACCTTTAGGTTCAAAGGATCAAACTGAGGTTGTCAGGCCTTGGCAGCAAGTGCTTTTCGCCTAGGAGCTACATCTTGCCTGCTCAGCTTTTGGTGATTTGAAAGGTGGTCTCGTTCTACAGCCCAGGCTGACCTACACCTCAGTAGTCCAGGCTGGCCATCTATAGCAGCCTTTCCAGGACTGGATGATAGGCATGAGGTATCTTGTTCAGCTTCTTACTTGCATAGCATAGAAATAAACCTGTTTGGAAGTTAGTGAGAAAGTAGAACCCCTTGAGTAGCACTGGGCTGTGGTTGTGTCGAGAAGCTGGGTGGTGATGGTTCACTTTTGTGAATTAATGAAGACCTAGACAGCAAGGACACTGCACAGAATGTCCTTAGGCTACTTAGCTTTAATTATTTATGATATTTACTGTAAGCATCTATAGTATATGTTTGTAAAAATAACAGAAGTCTTAATGATGTACAGGCTTGGAGAGCCCTCCTAGAGATCTCTGCTTAGGTTAGTTCTCTAAGTTGAAGTGGTGGTTGTTGTCCTCCTGGATGTTAAATTAAAGTTAAGTCTCAGCATAAGCTGTATGAACAAGGGAATGTGCCTCTCTGCAGACGAGGATCTTCTCCTCTCTTATGTTAACCAGTCTGTGTGTGAACAGCTGGAGATCAGATATTGGGTGCAGCAAAGAGTGGGTGAAGGTTGCTAGTGGAGTTTTCATGGTTGTGGTTGGCATGTTTTGCCCTCTTAGATCTCTGAGTGGCCACAGGACACACTGGGGTCAAATTCTGTCTCTTGATTTTGGGTGTCAGTTTCTTGACCAAGGAACTGGAAGTTACCCTAGACCATTATTCCTTCTTTTAGCCTTCACAGTTTGAATCAATCTGGTATCTTTTCATTTTCAGACCTGAATTTGAGTTGTTCCTCTGTGAGGAACACAGGAAGTTTTGTAACTTAGTAACTGCATGGGATAAAATGTGAATAGAAAAAATGTTGCCTCTATCAAGTGTGGTCCGAATTGTCTCAAAGTTTATCTTTTCTTTTGTAAACTGGAGGAGTGGTCTGGGCACTGTGATACAAGCTCATAATCCCAGGATTTGGAAGGCTGAAGCAGGAGGATTGCAGTCCTACGGGAGGGCTACAGAGCAGGATCATGTGCCTGTGAAAACAGAAGGGGTATATCAGTTATTCACTGCCTCTCTGCCAATCAGTCTGATATCTTTGCTTTAAACAATCACCTATTGTGTGCGCCATCTGCGGCTTAGGAATTAGGCTGTGGCTTGGCTGGATCTTTCAGGTTAAACTTTGTCTTGAGGGTGAGTCCGAGTGTCCTATAGGACTGTGGTTTGACTGGGAAGGACCCACTACTGAGCACCCTTAGTGTTGAATGGCTACCATTCCTGAAGGGCTTGCAGACAAAGAAGCGCCCCCTGTTGCTTGTTCACTGGAGGGCCCCCTGCTCTGTCTAGACTGGCTTCGGACATGGCACTTGGCTTCTGTCACCTCATCTCACAAGTGCCAGCCTGTGGCTTCTGTTACATTCCATTGCATTGTGCTAATGAGAAGCCAGTCACCGTACCTATAGCCCATGCCCAAGGGGAGAAAGGATTACCCAGGAGAGAAATGCCAGGAGGGAGGGTATTGGGTGGTTTCCTGTAGAAGCTGTTTGCCTGGGGGTTAAGTGAGGTCATGGTTTGTTAGACTGTGAGGAATGTCTTAGATAGATGTTCAATGTTGAGTCAACCTTCTATACCCACCCTGAATTTAATAACAACAACAACAACAACAACAATAATTATGCCTTCATTGAACGAGCCTGTGGTGTTTAGTTGAGACTCTGGGAATAGTTCAGAATATAGAAGAGGCAGTTGTCCCAGTATCTGACATCTGTCTGTTGTCCTTTCCCAGTTAGGCCTTGAAGTGTCTGTTGGCTGGACAGTTAGACCCATGATTCTGTGCCCTCTGTCTACTGGGTGTGGTACATGCTGTGTAATTTGAGAAGGATAGGGTGTTGGGCCTCTGCAGATGCCCAGTGTGTTTCTATGAGTTAGGCAGCTGTGTAGGGAAACACCCAGGAGCCTTGGAAGCCATGGGCTGGAGTAGCAGAGCTTCCTGCAGTTGTCCCTTTTGGTGTCTGCATGTGGCCATTACGCCAGGCAGTCAAGGAGGAGGCTGACCTGGCACGTCTTCTGGTTAAAGGATACTCCAGTGGGTTGAGCAGGGTGCCAGACATTGCCACAAACCCTAGGAAATGAGTAAAGGAAAAAAAAAAAAGGAAAGGAGAGTCCTCCCTTAGAACAAGCTGAGCTTTGTGCAGAGCGGGCTCTAAGTATGAAAAGCCCATTGTTCCCAGATGGCTTTTAATTAATACTCTGCACTCACACCCATCGACTCGCCAGCAAGAGCCGCCTCCTTCCTCTTTTCTCCACATGCTCTTTGTCCCTCACGTTGGTGCCCTGGGGACAGGTCTAGGGACCCTTGTGGATGGGAGTCTGGGAGAGGTTGTTGAGTATCGAGGAGAGCATGGACACACAGGAGTCCTCACTCTTTGTCCTGCTCCGGATTCTTAGTTGGGCATGTCCCTCCACCTGCTCTAAAACATCCCTTTGAGTCTGTAGGTTGGGAGCCAGCTCTGTCTCCTGTGGGGTTCTGGGAAGAAGGCCCAGCCTTGGCCCGCTCCAGAGCTTTGCACACACCTTTTCTTGCCTACAGCCAGCGCAGGGAGCCAGAAGGTGAAGGATGTTCTGGTTTCCGTCTCTCCCCTACTGCCCTGCTCTTAGAGATGAATCTGGACCGAGGAAACTTTGGCTTGCCAGTGATGCTTTCTAGATCAAATTGTGAGCTCTGTGGGTGGCGTGAGTCCAAATTCAGGAAAGAGATGTGCAGTGCACTGGATAGTGTAAAGAAAACGGGCCCCCTCCAGAGTGGCTCACATTGTGTGTCTACAGCCTCATCTCTCCTGCAAGGCTGCTCCCTGTCTGCTCTGCGTGGTCCTCAGTAGCCTGGGGTCCCATCTGTGAAGCAATAGATAGAATGATCAGCTCTGGACTGAGCTTACAACTGTAGAGTTTCCTTGTGCCTCTCTGTATGTAAATGATTACATAAGACATCACCTCAGCTAGTCATTTGCGTGAGTTTCATCATTTTGTATGTATCCTGGCAAGCTGGGTTTGACCCAGAAGCAGTTTATGATCATGAGTTAAGTTGGAAGCAAAGTGTCTCTGATTGTGAACCACACAGTTAGCTGTGTGGCCAGCGCAGAGTGAGCTCCATGTGGCTAAAGACTCAGGATTACTTAAGAGGGTTTTAAGTCATGAAACCCCAGGCAGGGTTCAGTTCAATGATGGAGAAGGCCTTAGAGAAGATCTGATGGGCCATCTGGTTTCAAATGTAATCAATCAGTAAGTTGTGCAGGATTTCTTGAAGATCTGGTCACTCTAGCACCAGCAAGCTTAGCTTTGTGACATGTCATCCAAATGCAGTTGTGAGCGCTGTGGCAAAGAGTCTCTAGGAGTTCTGTAGTGTCAGTGGGTAGGATGAGCAAATGGGGACGATTACAGAGAGACCCAGAATAGAGTTGGAGGCCTAAGATTTCATCAACAGAGGGGCTTGAGCCTTCAGCCACTGGCTGGATGTGGCCACTGAGCACAAGCAAGGTTGCTCTGAGAGCATAAGGTACACTGTATATTTTATCCATAAATCTGGGTTGATTACATTTGATACCAGGTACTAGATAGTGGGATGAATAAAATACATTGCCATCCAGCTTATCTTACCTCTTTATCTTTTTAAATTTAAAATCCTAATGCTAGCCCCCATATTTGTTGGCTTTTGAGACAGGATCTTGATATATGTAGTTCAGGCTGGTATGTGAACTCCTGGCAATCCTCCTGCCTCAGCCTCCTGTATAATAACTTAACAGGTATCAGCCATCATGCCTCCTGCTGTTGTGGCTTCTCTTTTAGGTGGAGGATTTAGAGCAGTGGTTCTTGACCTTCCTAATGCTGTGATTCTTTAATGCAGTTCCTCATATTGTGGTGACCTCACAACCATACACTTATTTTCATAGATACTTCATAACCATAGTTTTACTACTCTTATGTAAATATCTTTTTCCGATGGTCTTAGGTCTTTGACCCCCATAGGGATTGTGACCCATAGGCTGAGAACTGCTGATTTAGATTAAGAATAGCTTGTCGTTGTTGGTCAGTAAACTTGGTGGGAAGTCAGTTTTTGTTTTTGTTTTGTTTTTCTGTAGTGGAGAGTGCTATAAGTAATATGATAAACAGTCTGTATTTGCTTCTTAGATTAAGCTACTGAACACAGACTGTCCTCAGATGGCATCCTTTCCAGCTATGGCCACACTATGGCTAGAAGAATAGCTTCCCACATGCTTGTGAGATACAAGTGTCATTTGGTGGGTTTGGGACTCTGGGTTTGGACTGTGGGAAGCCCTGGAGGGGGAATGTCGATTGCCCAAGAGTTTCAGCAGCCCTCCAGGGTAAAGGACAGCAGCTGTTGCGCAACCCGCGAGACCTTTAAGGAAAGGCAGTAATTGCTCAAACAGGTCCCTGGACCCTCTGAATGCAACCATGCAGGTTACACAGGCTCAAGAGAGATAGCACCTTGAATTCTTCAGTGGTCTTAAGAATGCTATGAGGCCCTAGGTCTGATCCCCAGCACTAAAACAACCAAACAACCAATAGCCAAAATCAGAAATGGTTGGAGTGATGAAGCAGCTTCACATGGAGTCTGTCTGTGAAGGTCAAGAGCCTCCTGCGTGGCTCCAGGTTCAGTTACCAGCAGCACGCAGAACAGAAACAGTAAGCTAGGACCCACCATGCTATGCCAACGTCTTTCTAGAAAGCAAAGCCCAGTTTTTGTTGGTGCTTTTCCATCTTAAAGGGGGCTTAGATGGGTGTCTCTCTGAGCAAGAACTATGGTTCTCTTTTAAGAATACCAGCATCTCTGCTCCCTGTACAAAAGGTGGCAACTTTTTTTTTAATCGGTGGTGGTGAAAGTCCTGCTTCATTTTTAGCCTTTCTGGTGGAGGAGTTGAAGATTCACAGACCTTACAATCAGTAACAATAGCTATGGGACCAGAGAAACGAAAGGGATCTTTGTAGTGATCCTGTGTCCACAGTACTGGTCAGACTAGTTCATACCTGGTTGATTGTTATCAGTAAAGTAAACTTAACTCTATGGCCAGATCCAGCCTGTAGCATCTGGCAGCTTGGATTCACCAGGTGAAGCTGCTGTGGCCACAGCAGTCTGCACATTTCCAGGGCCACAGGTGGGAAAGCTGGGGTGTTTGTGCAGGGAAACAAGTCCTCAGCCCCTCACTCTGGCCCCCTCCCTGTAGACTTACAGTAGGGTTACAAGTCTCACCTTGTTACGAGATTTGCCTAGTCTTGTGAAAAGTCGAGGGCTCATTGGTAGCTTATTGGTATTCGGTGAATGTCTGGGTAGCCACGGGGTGGTGGAGTCCAGCCCTTCATCAAGGGTCTGCTTGGTGTTCTGGTCACACTGGTTTATAGAAGATGAAAGGCCACCGTCTCTGCCTGTAGGAAAATGATGTCCAGTAGGACCAGCCATTATCCGGGCAAATAATTACCTGCATTTAAGGTCTCAGAAGAAACGGAGAATCAACATTCTTAGTAGGGAGGAAAGCCACAGTAGGATGGGGCTTCTCGAGCAGAAGATTGTGAAATCCTGGGGCCTGAGGGCCCTGGGTGGCTCACACGATACCAGCATTTATTTGCCTTTCAGTTGCTGTGTTCTCATCTGACCCTCTTACCATCGCGGCCGTCCTTTGGCCAGGTCCAAGCCTTCCCAGTGTCACGCTGCTGTTGCCGAGGCCCCTCGGAGCGCCACGATCTGCCCAAGAGGTCCTACCGTCCGAGTACCAGACCTCCCCTCATGGGGTTCATGGGCTGATGCCTGTGCGCTTGCTGCCTGCCACATCCCTGCCGAGGATCTCTGCCGAGGCTGGGATTGCTGTGAGGACTGACAGCCTTTGTGTGTTTCATAGGAGAGGAATTTGGGGGCTGGCCTTGGGAAGAGGCCTATGACAGCTGTAACTGTGGATGTGATCAGAGGGACAAAGAAGTTGTCCATCAGACAGGTTTGTGCCAGCAGTTTAATTTCCTTTATTTCAGGACTGGAAGTTATTTAAATTACTTTATAGACTTCCTGCTTCCTTACAGGAGCTCATTAAGTGCAGGCTAAACTGCTTCATTGCCATAATGGAGTGCCTGGACTTGCAGTTCTTATTCTGCCCTCTAGGGGGTCAGGAGCGGAGAGGAGCATAACGAAAACATGGGCAGCCCAATTAGAGATGACTCTTTTTTTAAAGTTCACTATTTATTTATTTGTTTGTTTGTTTATTTATTATGTGTGGGCATGTGTGTGGGTGCATGCGTGGTATGCCCAGTGTATGGAGGTCAGAGGACAGCTTGTAGGAGTTGGTTCTCTCCTTCTACCATATGGGTCCTTGGACTCAGGTGGTCAGGCCTGGCAAGCAGGTACCTGTACATGCTGAGCCGCCTCACTGGCTGTGGTGACTCTTAATAGGTGCCCCATGATGAATTGACATAGGGGATCTAACTCAAATATAAACAACTACCCAGTATTCTGAAGTCCATAGTCTATTTCCTGCATCTTGTTAATTTCACTATAATTCATGTTCTGGAGAAGTGGCAGGTAGCTCATCTGGCCTTGCAATCTGGGACCCTAACTACTGTTTCAGTGATTGGAGCAAAAGACTAGGGCTAAGTAAAGTTTTATAAGCAGGAACATGGACCAAGAAGGTTGTGGAGTCGCCTGGTGATTTTGGACAGTGTGTTGGTATGACGTTTGAATCATTTAACCCTCTGGTTTACTTGATAGGAAAGCTTTCGAATGAATTCCAAAATCATATGGCAGCTCTTTAGTCCAGGTATTGAAAAGATGTGTGGTTGACTAAATAGTTTGAAGGTAAACTAATGTCTAAAGGTAGACATTCTAAGAAAATCATATTTAGATGATCAAGAAATACTCCTTGTACATCTTTAATTGGAAGGAGAAAACCGGCCCCAGAGGGCAGAACCAAACAGGTTGCAGAATGCTGACTAGGGACAGAGATGGTGCCAGCGTCAAGTTGTGGCTGGCTCCCTGCAGATGTGCAGGCCAGCTGTTTACCCACCTCCCTCCCAGGAAAAGCTGGAAAAGGTTGAAGTCAGACAGGCTGCTATATCCAAGTGGACCTTCCTCAACCCAGTGACTTTTGGCCTATTACTGTTCAAAGTCACCTGGTGTGTGCCACCGGTATTCAGTGTGTGCTAAGTTTTTGGCTGACCCGGAAGGCTCTGAGCACTCCCCGGAATTGCCATCCTTTAGGGTCAGGGTAGCAGAGTCATTCTTTGCTTGCAGGCAGACAAGAATATTTCTAAAGCTGGAGATGCTATAGCGACTTAAATATAACCCGAGTCAGACTTGCATGCCTAAGCGAAGGCTGAGTTTTAAATATTCATTTACAACATTAAGCGCTGTAATTTCTTCATAAAGAATTCTAAAATAATAAAGATGACCTGGTAGGCAGAATTCCCTTGTATTTTTCTAAGAGCTTTTCATAAGGTCCCTCATAAAAGATTAAGAGAGAAGAAAACCACAGTGTGGCGCAGAGTCCTTGTTGTGGATTAAGAAGTGATTAAGTGATAGGGAACATAGGAAAGCTGGGGAGACCCACTGCTCATAGCGGGGAGAGGTTAATCGAGGGGCGTCTGAGGACTCTGTCGCGGGGGCCAGAGTTATTAAGTATATTAATTGTTTGGAGAAGCAAATGGAGGGTGAACTCGTGTAATCCAGGGCTGCTACCCTGGATTTTGTAACTGGGTTTGATGCAGTGGTATCCTGAATGCATTGAGAAACCAGACAGTACTCTGGTGGGGAAAGGAAACTTGGAGTCTATGGTGTGCTTAGACAGGAAACTGCGGTGACTTCGGAGCCTGTTGCCTCTTCTAGGGAAAGACTTCCAGGAGTTCTCCTGGGTACCAGCAGCTCCAGGAGCCTCTAAAGCAACAAGCAGGTTGACGACCTTGGAGTGGAGGTGGGCGCTTTAGAAGGATAGCAGGTAGTAAAATCCTGTTCAAGTGAGAGGATGCTTAGGTTGGAATCTCAGCGAGGGCTTGCTGCTGCGTGCGAAGATGCTCACCTCTTTATTTCTCAGAGGGGACTTTGTGTGTCACCCTGTGCCATCTTACATAAGGGTAGATCGAGGAGAACTGGGAGGTGGCCTATTGAAGTCTGGTAGAATAAACATAAACAGGGCTACAGGTCCTTGGAGGCTGACCCGGAAGTGTCTTTCCCCTTGCCCCCAGCCCCCCTTGCTCTGGCCATATTTATTTCATATATGTGAGTACACTGTCACTGTCTTCAGACACAGCAGAACACGGCATGGGATGCCCATTACAGATGGTTGTGAGCCACCATGTGGTTTCTGGGAATTGAACTCAGGACCTCTGGAAGAGCAGTTGGTGCTTGTTACTGCTAAGCTATCTTTCCAGTCAGTCCCCCTGAAGTGTCTTCTAAAGTGAACAGTGCTGCGTGTTTAGTTGAAATGGTGATAGACTTGAGACACGAGTGAAGGGTGTTGGTGGGCAGAGCAGTCCTAGGCTGGGAGTCTTGCCCCTTGCATTTTCTCCTGATGCTCCCCTAAGGCTAATTTCCACATTCCTTCTGAGGCTGAGATGAAACTTCACTGTGCATGTCAGTCTAGCTTGAGAGCATGCATTTCCTGAGCAGGTTCCTCCAGGCAAGCATCAGACATCTTCCTTGGCCACTTGCCTTTGTTTACCCATTTTCTCTTGTAGCTCCCCAACTCTCTTATCCACGTCCCACTTTAATTAATCCTTGAAAAGTGCTGGCCTCCCTCAGCAATGTTGCTGAGTCCGTCCTTTTTGCCTGTGAGCAGATAGATGCATCTGTGTGGGTTGGGGTGTGTGTGTGTGGGTCTCTGACAGGGCCCCTCCAGGGGATTTTTTGCATCCTTGGTCCAGCCCACTTAGAAGCTGCAATTACTGCGTGGTGGCTAATTACCCTGCCTGACATTAGATCAGTGGACAGAGGGGGCTCTGAGCCTGTCAGCAGAGGTCAACCAGAGGTCCTCTCACTCAACAACGCTCCCGTGATAGCTGGACACAGAGAAAGCTTTAATGGGGAGAGGCTGAGAGCTGGCTCTGCTGTGGTCTTCGCTGGGGGGATGGGAAAGGCAGAAGGCTCTTGATGACTGAAGAGGTCACAGAGGCTGATAACCCTTCACACGACCCTTCTCAGGAAGCCTGAAGGAAGGAGGAGAAGTCTTCCCATTAGAGATGATGCTTAGTGCAGAGCCAGATAGATGCAGAGAGGGGACTGGGACGTTGGTGACTCTGTCTGTGGCTATTAGGAAAGTCAGTTTTGCTCAGCCTGAGAATGGGGCATTGTTTTTGTTGTGCCTTGGAGTCTGTTCGTTCTCTGCTGTTTGATTTATGTTTTTGAGTGGGTTCTCTCAGTGAAACTGCACATATCTGCTTTTGCCTTGCCCCAGCCAGTGATATCTAAGGAAGTAAACGTGGGGGTTAGTTACGTTGCTCAGGCAAACACAGGGCATGTTATACTCACCCAAGTGTCATGGAGCCCATGCTAGACCATGGCCATGGGTGTGTGCTTGGCACTCCAGAGAATAAATATGAAAAAGACGCTTGGCTTAAATCTAAGAACCCCCTTATCTTCCACTTCACCCTCCACAGTTTGGTTACCCTAGCTCACCCATAGCCTAAAAATACTAAATATGGAAAACCCAAAGGGAGGAATTCATAAGTTTTAAGTAACGATTATTACAGTGTATTAAGAGCTTTCTCCTGGCCATTCGGTATTGCCATTAACCTGCTTATAAACTGATAAACTTACAAACTAAGTGTTTTCGAAAAGAGGAATAGCGTATTTAGAATTCAGTCGTACCTACAGTTTCAGACATCCTGCGTACATCTAAGGATGTGTTCCCCATAGATTGTAGGGGGACTACTACACTTGTTTTCAAGCCTAGCACTCTGTCACCTGAGATGCATGAAGTAGGCAGGACCCTACTTCTCTAAGCCTGGAGAATGAGAATAGAGTCTTTGTTGGCTTGTGCACCGAATGGAATGTTCTTTCCCTGAGCATTTGTATGCATGAATATATACCATAGGTAGCCACTAAGCATCTAATTGTGCTAAGTCCTATCCATCACAGAAAGCCTTGCAAACAGGTGAGGCAGCCGTGCCCCCCTATTTACATCTGATGAGCTCAAGGCCAAAAGTAGGCTAAAGAGTCATAGCATTTATTTAGGTGTTACTTATTTCTTTACTTACTGTGCAGGGGATGGAAACGAGGGTTCATGTGTGAGGCTTGGCAAGCAGTCTCCCACTGAGTTGTAACCCACAGTCACTTGTGGGTCCTAGAGGAGCCATCTGCTAGGCTGTCAGCCCAGAGCAGATGTGATTTAACCCTTGTATTTCTACTGTATGTGTACTAGAGTAATACCACCCACTGTGCCTTACTATTTCAATATTATACTAATACTCTATAGCACTGTAGAATGTTCCGTCCTATATGCTGTGTTACACTAGACACTATACCAATACTACGAAGTATATACTAAACTATATTAGTATCTACTAAACTACTACTCTACAAACTTTGCTGTGTACAGGATTTCTTTGTTATTGGTGCACATCAAGGTGTTGAATGTCTTTCTCATATCTGCCTGAGTGCATTATTAGTGGGGCGGGGGGGGGGCAGGTGTTAAAAAGGGGAAAAGAGCATGCATTTTCTCTTGGTGGGTCGCTTCTGAGGTTCCTGCATAGCTGTGACAAGGCCCTGTGTTGTGTGTCTCCACTCTGGCCCTGGGATAGGGCAGGCCTGGACTTCCCCAGTGTTCCTCATTCACATCAGGGACAGAGAGCGGTTCTCTGGCTGAACTCCACTGCTAATGTTTCTGTCGTTGCTGTACAGCTTGGAAGCAATCTCTGAATTCCCTGTTGGGTCTCTCTGTAGGTACGATGGGTTTGTCTGGCTTCTGAGGTCAGGACGCGGCAGGATGAAGTGCTATTCTGAACCTGAGGCTTTGCCAGAGCTGGGAGGGGTAACCTATTCCCCTTGGTCATTTTAAGGGGAAATGTCGCTTAACTTTTGACTGCCCGAGCCTGAGCTGGGTATGGCACTGTTTGTCCCGTGTGCTAGATCATAGACAGAAGTGGCTGGGCCCTAAGTTCGGGGAGTTCAGCTAGAGCGGCTCAGGGACGTGGCTGTGGATTCTGGAGTCCCAGGAAGGGAGGAGGTAGGGAGATAACTTGAGGGTCTGAGTCTCTTGTCTGGAGCCAGGGATGCCTCAGGCCTGTGCATGAAACATGCTTCACAAAACTCAAGATTTCCCGAACATCCGCCCCTGGGTGCTGACTACCGCCACTTCCCCCCATATAACTTCACCCTGGTGTAATTAACATCTAATTTGATACCTGGAACTCGATGTAGGGTGGAGCTGGACAGGATTACTCAGCTTTTAGCAATTCCAGACTCGGGTTTTAGAACTCTGTGTGCTACGCCCCTGTTCTCTGGTTACTGTCTTGTTTTCCCTTCACCCTTGCTAGTTATTTCTTCTCTCCTGAGATGATTCTACAGTGTTTTGTTTTTTTTTTTTTTTTTTTTTTTTTTTTTTTTTTTGTTTTGTTTTTTATCACTTAAACACACAGTGGGCTGTTGATTTACACACGCCGACTGCCTGTTTGTCTAGTACGGTTGGCCTTAGATCTCTTCTCTCATCTGTTGATGAGAGTCGATGGCCCCATAGTTCGTCATCTCATTTCCTGTTTCTTAATCCAGGAAGTGCCACTGGCATTAAAAAAATGCAGTAATTATTAGAGGAGAATACGGATGGAGAACGCCGATGGATTTATGCTGTAAATTTACAGAGTATGCTGATGGTTATGTTTTGTTGGAGAAATTATTTGTTATGTTGACATGCGTACTAACTTCTCTCTTACCCTGTACCTGCAAAGATACAAAGGCCGGCGATATGAGCACAGGTTCATTTCTGAGGATGAGTTAGCACCTTTGAGAGCCCACAGGATATCTTCAAAATAAACCCAGATAGCCACATGTTTTGTATGTAGGCTTTCAGAGCTGTTTGGGTAACAAATATCCATGGGGTCAATGGAGAAAGAAGTGGAGTGAATTCTGTAAACATCCATGGCCCGTGGCTTCCTCCTATCAGGCTTTGTCTTCCAGTGAGTGTGCACACTTCTGTGGGCTATGCGGAGGGTGGGAGCCAAGGTAGCTCCAGGTCTGGCTACTTGTTCCTGTCCTGCATTGCGCTTGGAAGCCATTCGGGGTTTCAGAACTTGACTTTGGAAAGCTTCTAAATTTGTTCTTAGCAGCAGGTTGATTTATTTTGTTGAGGTCAGATTAGAGCTAATGGCCCTAATGGTTTACAGTGTTCCTAAATGGTTCTTAGCACTTAGGCAAGCTCAGATGGCCATTGTGGGCGGGTTTCCAAGTGTGGACAATATGATTCATATATATACATATTTGCTATTTGTTTTATATATTATGCCCTTAATATATAAAACAAATAATATATATTTATTGTTAAAGTTATTGTTAAGAGTCCAAGTACTATGTGGAAGTGAGGTTGAGAGATAACACCAGGATTACTTTAAGTATTAATCTTTTTTGGTATCAAATGCAGGAAGGCGTTAGTCTTTATGGATCTCCTGGTCCTATGTGAGTGACTAAGATTCCTGCCTGTAGTTTGGTGGATCGCGGCTGCCCTTTGCCCTTTCCCCAGGAGCGTGCCGCTTATGAAACGGAGTCGTCGAGGAGCCTTCCGTTTCTCACAGCCACCCATTCCTGGGTGCCAAACAGCTCCTGTAAGAACAGGCACCCAAGTTAACCTCATCCCTGGTACACCCCTTTCAGCCATGCTGTGGTACCTGTGAGTTCACGGCCAGGTCTTTGGCAAAGAGATTGCACCCCATGTAAAACTGGCTCCGTGTTTCTGATTTCTGTATGATTGGGGGTAGGTGAGGCAGAGCCAGGTATCTACAAAGGAGTACATGCCTCTGCTTGTCTCCAGAATTAAATTGTGCATGTGAATGCACGGGTTCACTCTATGGGCTATAGCCTTCCGGGGCTGCTGGCAGCAGCCAGCAGTGGCTGCTCTACCTCAGTAAAGGGGGTTGCAGCCCAGGTAGGAGTACTTGGTAATTTCCTCTCTGAACTTTAATGGGGAAAAGACGAAAAAAAGATGCTGCCTCTCCATCCTTCAGCTTAATCTAGTCATCCACCCTGAGTCATTTTCCTCAATTGCAAAAGTGATGCTACAGGCCCCCATCCAGGCAGAGGTATCTTGTGGTTAAATCCTTTGGCTGCTGTAGATCAAGCCAAGAGTTATTGACTGTTGAATGAGGGCAGACGGGACCAGTCTTCCAAAGGCTAGTGGAATGGCTACTGGGCTTTCCTAAAATATCTGAGTTCCCTTTTTCCTTTTGTTTGTGCTTTGAAAGAAACGCTGTGTTTTTTGTGGAGGTTTGTGGGACTGGGGCTATCATACTTCATCTCAGGATTCCATGGTTTTCCACCAAGCACTCCGAAGATGCCGGAGTGCTACCCGAGAGACACCTCCTGTTGAGAAAACATGCTCTGGTTCATCATGATGGTGCGGGTTCTTCTCTCCATTCCAAAGCAGAGGGCTGTGTTTGTGGTGGGGAAGGAGTCCAGTTACCACTCAGCTAATGTCCTGAGTGGTGATGGAACTTAGACCTGAGTCCCGATCAGCAACCCAGGCCGCTTCAGGCATGGGTTGCTAGCAGCACATGCTAGAGTCTGTGTTGGATGGCATTCAGTGAGTTCTTCAGCCACCATGTTCTCCAGAGAAGTTTTAATTACCAACCAAGGTGATGTGGTTTTTTTCAATGTGTTGTAACAAATGGATGTCAAGCTGAGGAGCCCAGTACAGCCTCTCTATCAATCAAAGCAGGCAGTTAGCATATGGCGGGCTCCGAGGAGGAACTGTGCACGCCCCGAGTGTCTGATGGCTGGCTGCACTTCTCTTCCACAGGGCGAGGGGTTAGGCTAGTTCCTCAGGCTTCTTAGTGAAGTGTGCTCCAGCTAGGACCTGCTGCAGTGGCTTTTCCTAATAGCCTCAGGAGTAAGGCTTGCATTTGGGTAGAGCAGGAGTTTGAGGGATTGGCTCACATGAAAGACCTTGAAATGGCAAATCTTTATTAGTTTTGTAAACAGCTTTAGGAAGCACTAGGAGCATCTTGCAGGGACCCTGCAATTATCATAATAAACAGTTTTATCATCTTCTCAGCAATCAATATTGTGGCTTATGCTGCTTTAGTATCTCAGTGGTATTGATTACCTTAACAACTGTGCTGCGGTCAGCTCCCATTAACCCTTGCTCTGCCAGCACAGCCTGCGCCTTCCACAGTTGGAGAGACTGCTCTCTGGTCGCAGCCCAAGCAAGTGCCAGAATTTGACAGCTGGCCAGTGAGGCCAATATGGGCTTTTATCTCAAAGTGCCTGGGAGAAGGAAGGGTTTTAAACAGCAGTTCTGGAAGCCAGTGTGACTTCCTAAAAGGCCTTATGTGTGCATGTCTGTGGATGAGTGCATGGGTTATGCGTGTGCACACCAGAGACTGTGTGTAAGTTACAACAGCGGGGTGGTAATTAGTGACTCAGGAGTCTGAATGTTGAAGAGGGGAAATTCTGGTCATCCCTATCATTCATTCCAGTGATATTTTCACCTGTCCTGGGGGACGGATTACTGTGTGTGGAATTCAGTCAAGGCCTGAGGCAGTGTGCAACAGGCATCCCCAGCTGTCCTCATGAGCTCATTTCTGATCTACCTTTTACTTCTAGAGAGAAACCACTTATCTGAGAGCATTGCTTGTAGCATTCAGGCTCCCCTGGACCAATGAGCATCCGAGGTGAGACGGTCTATCAGTAGATGACAGAATGCTGGAGGTGGATTTTGGTGCCACAGGAGATTTTATCACCTTCACTGGCTGTCCTGGTCTGGTTAATGTTTACAGTCTCCTCTCCTGCTGCAATGCAATGAAGGTGACCAGGGCAGTTTTCCCTAGCAGAACGGCTAGAGTTCACCCCACTGCCAACCCCATAAGGACTAAGCCAGGGGCAAGTCCTGTCATGGAAGGGCTGAATAATATTCAATGGCAGTCATTTGGAACAAGATCCCGTTAATGGGATCGTGTTGGTTGTGGGGTGTGTGTGTGTGTGTGTGTGTGTGTGTGTGTGTGTGTGTGCACACGTGCGCATGTGTGTTGGCTTTTCTAGGATGCTTGTGTTTTTTTAATTGCTCTGTTTCTTTTAAGTGAGAGAGATGCATGTGTGTGTGCGTGTGTCTTTATCTGTATAGAATTGGGACTTGGGCTCTACTATGACAGCAGAAGTTCCCTTGAGGAAACCACCCATAGATGAATGATGTTTGCAATGAAAATGAACCATTTTTTTCTGTTTGGTTTCATGTAGATGTGTACATTTTGACTAGGTCATGATGCATGTATACTGTGTTTATATGTTTACATAGGTACATATATATTTATATTCATAGATATTAATTGACATGTCAGTACATTTACTGATGGGTATATATATGTACACTAACATAGTGTGTATAAATATAGAAGAAAAAGTTTTATTGAGTCCTGGGGATGAGCTTATTTATGTACCATAGCAAACCTCAGTCCCTTTAGCCTACTGAAGACTGTGACAGGGACCCTTAACACGGGTGCTGTTGAACTTGAATGGCATTGACCTATCATGTCTTAGGAGTGAATTTTTAAAGTTTTGAGGGCACAAGTTTCATAGAGATCCGAAGGTGTCAAGGCAGGATTGGATCAGGGAAAAAGGTGAAACTGGGTGACTTTCTTGATGTTGTCTTGTGGCTTTCTTTTCCCAGAGAGTGTGCCCGGTGGTGTGTGATTATGGTGAGAGTCCAGGGATGGGCTTGAGGAAGTGCAAGAAAGTGTAGGTAGGGGTGTTGCTATTAGGGTTCATGCCCTAGCCAGCCAAAAGTCTGTGCTTTAAGGGTCAGGAAGCCAGGCCTCAGTCTGGACAGCAAGACAGAAGATTGTAGTCTGAGACTGGCATGGTCAGGGTCATAGTGGTGGGACTCTGCTGTGGTGTCCGGACACAGGCTTGCTGGGCAGGGTCATAGGTGGGATTCTGTTGTGGTGTCAGAGCACAGGCTTGCTGGGCAGGGTCTTTTAGAACCAAGCTTACACCACAGCAGTGAGGAGACAGATCTGTGCAAGTGAGAGAAGTGCCTCTGGGAGTAAGTCTGGCCAGGGAATGGAGAGTTTGCATGAGCCATGGCATAAGCAGGCCTTCCCCTTGGATCCCACTCTGTGAGGTTATCCTGTAAGTGGGGGTATCTTGGATTCTGCGTCACTATTTTGGACCATCTTCTGCCCTCGTCTTTCTGCCCAGAATGCTTTGATCCCACAAATGAGAAAGTCTTTACTTTTAATGCCAGTGTTCTTCCTGCAGATGTCACACGGGCTTCGATGGCTGCCGTTGGTTATTGGTTGCTGGGAACTAGGGCTCTCAGGGATCCACTCCAACAGCAGATAGTCACATACTGGAGTTTCCTAGGCACATAGAATGAACTGAAGGGAACGAGCACTTTTTGTTTGGTTTGATCTAGATACATGTTCTTTGGGTTGTGGTCACAGTGTGACGCTTTATATGCTACCTGTTGTCTTTAACCTTATCCCCCTCTACCAGAGCAGCTCCTGTAGGTTTGGCCTCCTTCACGAGGAGCTTTGAGGTGGCCATAACTTATTCCCTAATTCTGCAGACAGAGTGAGCAAAGCGCTCAGATTGCTTCTGGCAGTGGGGCTGGCTGTTGAGTATGGATGTCCAGGAAGAGACTGTATCAGTGCTTTACGAAACTGCACTGCAGGTTCTGTTCATTCTTCTGCCTGCCTGCTTTTCTCTGGAGACAGAGTCTCACTATATAGCCGTGACTGGCCTTGAACTCAAAGACATCCACCTACCATCACCAGTACTGGGATTCAAGTTGTGCACTACCACGACCAATATTTATTTACAATATTTTGTTTTCATTATTTTTGTTTACTTTCTGTCTGTCTTGACTTTCCTAGATTTATTTTATACGTATGAGTGTTTTACATGCATTTATGCATGTGTGTACCATGTGCAGACTACTTCATATCTGCCAAGGCCAGATTATGGATTATGGACAGCTGTGGGCTGCCATGTACGTGCTGGGAACTAAACCCTGGTCCTCTACAAAAGCAGCCAGTGCTCTTAACTACTGAGTCATCTCTCTAGTCACATCCCCTTTGTCCCATGCTTTTTGTGGGGGAGGGGACAGAATCTCATGTATTCCTGGCTGGCCTTGAACTCACTGTATCACTGAGGATGGCCTGGAGCTTCTGATCTTCTGTAGTCTTGAGATTGTAGGCATGCACCACTATCCCTGGCTTATGTGGTGCTGGGGATCCGTCAAACTCAGGGGCTTATATATGCAAGGCGAGTGCTTTAGCACCTGAGTTGCATTCTCAGCCTCTCTTCCAGGCTCCTTTATACACTGATCTATGTGTAAGTGTACAACTTAGTATCTTCCCGTCAGGGTTCTTGTGTCCGTGGGAAGACTCCGTGTTTAATGTTAGCACTTATGTATCTTTATTCAAAATGCTGGAGACCAGAGCTGTTTGGGTCTTATGACATTTACATAAATACCACGAGATACCTTGGAGAGAGGACCCAAATTAAAACAAAATCAAAATGTTTTCCACACACTCCTCACATATCTTAAAGGTAATTATAAATAGTTTAAATTAATTTCGTATCCTGGTGTAGAATTTTCCATCTGTGGCATGTCATAGCTATACTCAAGAAGTCTCAGGTTTGGTGATTTTTTTTTTTTTTTTTTTAAATTGGAGGGGCTCACTCTCTGTTTCCAGTTGTGCCTGTTGGTTGTAATCTGTGGAATATCTGTTTGGAGACTTTGACGTACTCATGCTTTTGTAAGTTGAGATTGTTTAGGTTGTGTTGTTAAAGCCCATTGCAGTGATGCTTTTCGGAGCCCCAGAGTATGACGGGGGACTTGGATGTTGAGGTTGGACTGAAGGGCTGCTCCTGTGATTTGGGCAGGAGGTGGGGATGCATAGGGCAAGAAACACTCTGCAAATGGGGCCATCTCACTGCAAATCAATGTGACAGAAGCTGCCCAGTGGGAAGCAGCTCAATTGAGAGTATAGAACAGTATACTGTTCCACAGTATAGATTGTGGAGACATTGGCGCTGAGGAGAAATATAGTGGGCACTGAAATAGTGGCGATGAGCCTCATCACACACACACACACACACACACACACACACACACACACACACACACAAACACACGCGCGCGCGCGTGCACACACACACACACACCATGAAGCCCCTCTCACAGTTTTGAGGATCGAACTCATGAACACCAGGCCATGCATGGCAGATAATCACTCTGCTGGGGAACTGCTGTCCTGGTTTGCTCTGTATTGCTGTTATAAACATTGTGACCAAAAGCATTATGGGGAGGAAAGCGCTTATTTGGCTTGCAAGTCAGAGTCCCTCACAGGACTCCTGCTTATTGCCTTGCTCTCCTTGCATAGTGTTCTCAGTCTGCTTTCTTTTACAACCCAGGACCATGTGCACAGGAGTGGCTCCACCCACAGAGGGCTGGGTCTTCCTGCACCAGTCTGATGGAGGCAATTCCATAGTTGAAGTTTCTTCCCAGGTGACACTAGTTTCTGTCAAGTTGACAAACATTAACTAGCACAACTATATTTTCAGCCAAATATATATTTAATTTTAAAATTAGATTTATTAATTTATGCATGACTTTTTCCTGCATGTATGTGCATATTACCACATGCATGCTTGCTGTTGGTCAGAAAAGGTCATTGGGGTTACACATGGTTATGAACTACCATGTGGGTGCTGGGAATTGAACCAGGGTCCTTTGCAAGCATATCAAGTATTGAACCATCTCTTTAGCCCCTTCCTCCCCCAATATATGTTTTTAACCCTTTAAATCAAGAATGGAGACCTCTTCTACCTTTTCCATAGATACTTTTTTCTTTCCTTCTTTCTTCCATTCCTTCCTTTCCTCCCCCTTCCTTCCTTCCTCCCTCCTTCCCTCTTTCTTTCTTTCTTTCTTTCTTTCTTTCTTTCTTTCTTTCTTCCTTTCTTTCTTAACTTTTGGTTTTTATCAGCATTGGACTCCAAGTTGTAAATCAAGGTGTGCGTGAGCTTAGGTCGCTAACATTTTTATACAAGGCTCCTTTCTGCTCACTAGGGACAGTGACAGGTACAGAGCCTGGGATGTGATAGATCACCCTTTTTCTTATTCTTCTGACATTAGCATGTGGTGGTGTTCCGGTGACTTCTAGTGGGAGAGGTCAGGAGATGGTGGTTCTGACATTAGCATGTGGTGGTGTTCTGGTAACTTCTATGGGAGAGGTCAGGAGATGGCGGTTTTTGAAAGTAGCTTAAGGGATAGGGGAGGCTGAAGGGAGTTTCTTAGACACAAAGCTTTTAAAGCAAGGAGAACCTTCATTGCTTTGGAAACAGCTTTGGCTTACCTTGAACTTATTAACTGAAGACCGTAGCTTGGTTCTGATGGCATTGCTATTTCAGAAGATGTGTCTTATAACATAGATAAGGGAAACATATTAAATAAAAATAGAATAAAAGAGTGAACTTTTCTGGAACTATCACCTGGACTCAGCAATGAACTCTTCTCTGGATTCATTTAATTTTCTTTTGTACTTTCCTGAAATATTGAAGCCAATCCACAGGTACCACAATACTTTATCACTTTTAATATAAATTATCATTATCAATATGGTTATCATTATTCCTCAACAAAGCTGACCTGTCTTCCTTCCTGCCTTTCTGTACTGTGTATTGAACCCAAGATCTTTTGCATGCTAGGCTTGTGTCCTACCATTGAGTTACACTCCAGCCCCGAGACATTCTTAGCCTTAGCCACCCTCATCCTCCCTTCCCTCCTCACTGCTGAGGATTGAACATGGCTTCCAAATATGCTAGGTGAATGCTTGGCCACTTAGCTATAGCCCAGCTCCCTTGACCATATCTAAAACCAAATTGTGATGTAGACTTGCCTAGTAGCCTTCAACATGGCTTTTTGTAAGGAGCTGGTTGGTTAGCATTGCTAACTATATTGAGTTTACATAATGCACTTAGTTGTTTGTTTCTTATGTCTCTCCTAAGCTGGAACAGTTTTCCCCCTTGCTTTTTACCCACAACCTTCATTTGAGCATCCTTATATCCCTCAACCTGGGGATTTTAAAGCTGAATAGAGTGTGTATGTATGTAGGTATGCATGTGTGTGTGTATGTGTGAGAGACAAACCACTGTTAGCGTGGTCTGAAAAGCCCAGGCCCTCATCCTCTTCTCTCTGCCATTGACCAGCTGTCTGACCTCTGGCAAACCACCAACACCCTCTGGGGTCATTATTCTTGTCTATCAAAGGCAGAGCAGAATCTAGATGGCCTCATACTCAAGCACTCTCATTATTACCTCCCTAAAGAGATCCAAGAGGCGCATCACAGACACTTCTGGCTCACATGCTCATCCTACTTTTGGCATTTGAGAGCTAAGTCATCCAGACCAATTGTCTCGTTCCTTCTCTCCTAGAGATTGTGAACGGTGAACCTTCAACGTGAGTATGCTTTTCTGTGTTCACTTACAGATATGCTCAGGGAGCCAGACCCATGGCTTGAAGTATATAGGTCACTGACATGCATTTTTAACTTCCAGCTTCACCTTAATTTAACTACTTCTTTTGGTTTCTTTTGTTATTTCACTTTGGCTTTGAGTTAGTATACAATGACCTATTTGTTTATTTTCATAAGCAACACCAATAATTATCTGTGTGTTGAGTATTCTTAATCTCAATGTAGCCTGTAAGCTCACAGAGGTCCAGCCTATGACTTTATGTAGCCTCAGATTTCTTGAGGCTACATCCACAGATGGGCTGGGGATGTAGCTCCATGGTAGAGTTGCCTGTCTAGTGAATGCAGAGCCCTGGATTGACACCTAGTAAGGCAAGGAAAAACAACAGGAACTTAAGCTGTGCATTAGGTGATCAGTCAGAGCTCATCATAGTGCCTCAGTACATCACCTAGGTTTTCTGTCTGGTGGGTTGTTCTGATACAGTCAGTATTCCTTTTATAACTATGGCCCAGCACTTCTCTGGCTCATCTTAATGTGTCACCGTGGCCCGTGGTGGTCTGAGGAGCCACCTACATGGCGTGATGTTTATGGAACTTGTCTTTTCCAATGGCTCTCACTGTGTTTTCTCCAGGCCTTGGGTGAGTGAAATGATATTTGCTGGACAAGCAGTTGGAGGGGATTTTAACTGCTAAAACAGTAGCCAGTGCATACATTCCGTAGAGAAGGTCACCCGTGGTTCCAGTCTGGGACACGGGAGTGCCAGTGTTGAGGAGCGTGGAGGTGGATGAATCAGAACCTATTATCTTCCGTTTCTGGACAAGAAGAGGGTGATCCATCAGATGTGCTCCATCCTCCTCCAGGTCTCCAGTGTGAGCTCTTGGGCACACTCAGCCCTCCTTTGCTGCCTGGAAGAGCTGGCCTGGTGCTCTGGAAGGCCCTGGTATCAACCTGCTCTCTCCCATCCTGTCCTGGACTTCCGCTGCCTCCTATCTCAGGAGACCAAGACAACATTCACCA
The DNA here is from genome assembly GCF_008632895.1 of Mastomys coucha. NCBI lineage: Eukaryota > Metazoa > Chordata > Mammalia > Rodentia > Muridae > Mastomys > Mastomys coucha. Next base: position 246,872,772 of record NW_022196905.1, read on the forward strand.
CAGAGGGCTGGGGGAGGACCCGGAGCTTGTGTGTGTGGAGGATCTAGAACAGTGCCTGGCACTCAGTAGGCACTCAATAAATGGTAGGTACCCAGAGGATCATCTCTGTGAGTGTTTACAACTAGTTTTGTCATGACTTCTTTTTTCGCTTCTTGACACTTGGAAAGGGCTCCCTAAATCGTGGTGGGGTTTGTGAAGCTGTGGGATTGGCATAAAGGGTCCCATTCTGGGTTGCCAGAAGTGCTCTGTGTAACCAGGAGAAGTTTTAAGGGTCTGAAGTCCTATTGATGTGCCTCCCCACCCCAGCTGCAGCAGTATTGCCATTTGTCCTTCCAGAATCAGTCTGAGGAGTGTTTCTGATCCGCCTCTCTGGGTAGGCTTGGTCCAGTGGAAAGCAAGACTTCAGGGTTGGGGGTGGGGTTGAGGGGCCGGGCTGGGTGTGGCTAGAAACTCGAGGCTCATGGCTCCTGAGTTTTCTTCTAATGGAATTTCCCATCACTTACTGCCCTGCTGATTTCTGATCAATGAAAATGAAATTGCATCACCTCCTCAGAGGCCCCACGTATGCCTGCTGCTTCCAGCTGTGTCAGTTCCGGTAAAGTAATCTCATCAGGCGTGCGAGAGGGTAATAGGAAATAAAAATAAAAACCCACAATTAGCAAGAGGCCTTGCAGCTGAGTAACACTTACCGTCCCAGAGGCAGAAGGGGCTGGGAAGTGGAAGGCTCAGGAAAGGGTCCCTTGTGGGGAGGGCTCGGGAAGGGAAGAAAAAGGAAAAGAAAATCCCCAGTGCTTTTTTCCCCCTCCCCCTCCTTGTTTCACCCAACATGTGGATAGTTGGACTTTCTGTCAGAGCTTCCGTTGCTTGGTTTCTAAGGTCTACAAACTTACCACACGATGAGCCTTTCTCTCTTTTTAAATAAATCTCTTACCAAGAGACACCAGTTAAATCCCAGGACCCCAGAAATCCTAACTGCTTCTGCTTACCTGTGTGAGGGACTCCCTTGAACTGTGCTAGGGTCTCAGGCAGACCAGGGTGGGACAACTTGAATGCATGGCTGATGGATAGACTTCTTAGAGGGGGCTCGTTTCTTCTCTCCACGTCTCCCTGTAACCCCCCGGTGCATGTGTGTTAAAAACATGAGGTGCTTTGAAAGGATACTTGGTGATATAAAAGCTGGGCCGGGCTACCTCTTGGTAGCCTGCGATGACCGGTGTGTATGCGGTAACCTCAGTTATAAGACCCAGGGAGGTTGTCTGCTACGTCTAGAATATTCTGCCGCTCATGTCTGTGGAGGCCATAGAGTCACAAGGCCCAGTCTGAGGAAGAGCCAAAATGAGAGGAACCAGGATGGGAATCCAAAGGGCAAATGAGGATGTGGAAAACCTGTTGGGTCACCTCAGGGGAGCCAGCAGAAATGCAACTGGATCCTCTTGCCAGCGTGACTTATCAGGGACAGAAGAAATGCTTGTGTGTGGCCATACCCCTGGGTCTGGCAGTTTCATGTAGGTATATGTAGGACAGCACATTCTTCACTCTGGCTGGCTGGCTGGGTGGGTCCTGTTAAGAAATGGTCTCAAGCCTTTCTGTGGTTCCTTTCTTGGATAACCCACATATATACTAGGGGTGAGAACTTCTGAGGATCTGTCTGGGGGAGATGAGCTAAAGTCTCAGGCCTCAGTGTGTTTTAGCGTCACAGGGATGAAGGCAGCTGTTCAGCCGTATGCTGTGAATAACTGAGATTTTTAAGCCAAATGGACATCTGGGTTCAAATGTAGGACAGTTCTGACATCAGAGCGGGAAGGTGCTGGGAGGGATGAGTAGTAAGGGTGTTGGACAGTAAATCCTTTCAGCTGTGGCTGTGTGATGACCAGACCCCGTCTACTGGCACATGCATACATTCTAGTGAGAGCCAGCCAGTGGGAGCCTGCATCAATTGGAAGGATGCTGTGTATGTGGTAGTCACTCAATAAATATTTCTTATATGAATGAATGAAAATCTTTACAGTGGCCAGTGGTGTTTTGGATCAGCATTAAGCTCAGTAGCTTCAAACTAAAAGCCGAGGGGGGCCCAAACCCCAGTGTTCTCTGTGGTTGAAGCCCAAGAAATGAGGCCTGTTAGTCAAGCCAGGTTTCATTTCATCCAGCTTTGGTGATGGTTCAATGTCTGAAATGTTACCTCCTGGCCCTTTCCAAGATTAGGCCAGCTGATAGAAAGGGTGGCCGAGGCAGGCAGTTCCCAACGGGAGCTGATGTCTCTTATCATCCAGCACATGGGTTTCATGTGTGCGAGTTTGCAGAAATATGTTCTCCTTTGCCATCCTAGACACTTAGCATGGTGTCTTGATCTACATTGATCACTCTTGATGACTTGAACTGGCAATTTCCCCCATGGGACCAGACCTAGCCAGGGTGTTCAGGAAGCCATTAAGGAAAACTATGTAACCACACACATTCCCAAACTCAATTGTTCGTTCTTCAAAGTGCTCAGATAAGAGACTTTCAAGCATAATTAATCCAAGTACTGTTTAGCCTGGCCTTGGTGATTCTTGTTAGCAGCTTGTTGGCCCAGAGGCAGCGCCAGGATCAGCAGGAGGAGAAAGACTCCTGGATCATGTCTGCTAGCTTTGTGAGGGTGCTATTGTAACAGGCAGTTGCTTGATCCTGAGAGGGCGGGGAAGTTCCCAGTGGGGTAAGGAGAAATAAAGATTCCTGTGTTGTTTTCCCACTTACCAAGTCTGCTGCTTGAAAGAGCCAATGGGAAAGAGATCTCAATATGTTTATGGGAAAGAGATCTCAATATGTTTTTCTAGCTGAAAGGAACAGTGTAAGCCACGGGTTTTGGGACTGGCCTGAGGGTCGGGGAAGAGGCAGAGAGCTGGAGTCCAGATTGCATTTTGCTGCCCGTTGGCTGTATACCCCCCTTTCCTTGATGTTGGGGTTCATCTTTGGAATTTGGAAACCTCTTACTCTTCTACTCATGCTCAGGAATAAAAAAAAGAAGCCCAGCCGACTTCCACCTGTCTTGCAGGCCTGGGGCCTAGCCGTGGTACCTGCAGCTTTCCAACTTTGCAGTGTGGATCTGAGGTCTCTCGAATCATCATGGGTAAAACGAGTCTTAGCAGAGAATTCTGTGACAAGACCGTTGTCAGTATTGTGTTCTTTGAACAGGAAGGGTCTGTGTAGGTGCCCAGTGGAGCCATCTGAAGAGCTGACGTGGCTGCACAGTGAGAGGCTGTGCGTGCATGTGTGTGTGTGTGTGTGTATGTGTGTGTGTGTACGTGTGTGTGTGTGTGAGTGTGCGTGTACATGCATGTGTATGTGGCTTCATGTGTGTTGCCCTACTAATGAGTCTTCAAAGGGGAGCTCTTGTTTGTCTTGTCATGGTGCCAGTTTCTGAGCCTCATGCCTAAGTTACTGATGGTGAGCACTCTGTATAGCCTTCTCATGGAGGAGGGCAACGAGCTTCTACTTTCAGAGTTATTTGGAGGTGGTTGCTGGTGGGGGAAAGGGGAAACTTTCCTTTACCCAGGGCCACCTTTCCTGTCACCCTTTTCCGGCTTTCCCATCACCTGTGACAACTGGCTGGCTGAGTTGTTGGTATAGACATATTTTCCCTTCCAGGAGAGCTGGGTGGTGCTCTTAGGCCTTGGACATGGCTGCCACAGGACCAGTGAAAAGCCAGTATCTGGTAGAGTGTAGTTTGTATCTCACAAACCTGACATACATCAAAGAAAGCCGAAAGGCCCGCCTCTCGCTGTAGCCATGAACTGCAAATGTAAACAGGAGCTCTGCCTAAATTTGGATTCTCTGACATCTACACAGCCTTGAACTTCAGCAGTCCTTCTTTTGTTGAGAGGATTGTCCTGACGATGAAGAGGAACACTCAGTAGTTCAGGGACGCTTGGGAGCTCCTCTTTCTGTTTTGCTAGGTGAACTTGGCTTTAATAACCTGTTCTACTAGACAAAAACCACAGTCCACTCTCATATTGGCTGTACCTGATAGGCCTTTCCCTCTGAACAATTGCACTCAGGGATTTGCGTGGCTTCTTAGATTTCTGTTCACATCAGACCCTTCGGTAACTTTAGAATGAAAAGTAACCAATCTAACACCAAAAAGTACAAAATACTGAGATAATCAGAGAAGTCTTTTGTGAATTATTATTATGCAGTGTTGTACCTTTTCTAAATGTGTGTGTATATATGTGTATGTGAATACACACACACACACACACAAATCTCATAGGCAGAGGTAGGCAGACCTCTGTGAGTTTGAGTACAGCTTGGTCTATACACTGAGTTCCTGGCCAGCCAAAACTACATAGTGAGACCCTGTCTCAAAAGACAAAAAAAAAAAAAAAAAAAAAAAAAAAAAAAAAAAAAAAAAACACAAACTAAAGAAAGAAATCAAGGCAGAGAGATTCACATATTTCCAATATTTGAGATTACTCTAGATCAGTGGTTCTCAACCTTCCTAACGCTTCAACCCTCTAATAAATATAGTTCCTCATGTTGTGGTAAAATTATTTTGTCATGACTTTATAACTGTCATGTGGCTAGTTATGAATCATACTATAAATATCTGATATGTAGCATATTGGATATGCGACCCCTGTGGGGTTGTGACCCACAGTTTGAGAACCACCGCACCAAAAAAAAAATGTAATATTTATCTATTGTATGCTATGTGTATTGTGTGCTGGGGGATTTGCAGTGACACAGCCAATCTTTTCGTCTTATGGTCCAGTTGCAGCAGAGATAGTTTTAGCAAAGAACAGAGTGGTAGAGATGACTTCAGGGATCCGGAGAGGAGAAAACTTTGTGTGGGCTCCATCACCAGTCCAGGGGTTTAATTGCCCAAGAGAAACGTGATCATGTGTCTCTTAAAGGTCCAGATGAATTCTGAGGAAAGGTTGGAGCTTCCGGCAGAGGTGAGAAGTCCGCAGGGTAGAGAGTTGAGAGGCGACACCCTCCTGGGAAAGAAGCAAAGCAGGTGATTCATTGACATATGGGTCCTTCCCTAGCCAGGCTTGCTTTCTCTGATTTCAGCTCCCTGAGGTGTCATGGGTAGTAACCTGGAAACATTCAGTAGAAAATTCCAGAAATAAACAGTTTATAAGTTTCACAGTCCAAACAGTGTGGCAGACTCTCCTTGCCACCTCGGTCTATTCAAACCGAGTCATGAGCCATCCCTCTGTCTAGTGGATCGGTGCCGTACACACTACCGACCTCTCCATCCCTCGCTTGTCTTCTCAGCCCCTCGATTATCATGATGTGGAGGTGCCCTTGTTCAAATAACCCTTATTTCACTTAACAGTGGCCATAAGGTGTTAAGAATAGTAGTGCCTGCAACTCAGATGTGCACCAGGGAAGCCCCAAAGTGCTGCCCTTAACTGAAAAAGGCTCAAGTTCTTAGGGAAAGAAAAGAAAATCTGTGTACTGAGGCTGCTCAGAGCTAGATTGCAAACAAATCTCCTCTCAGGAAATTTAGGAAGAAGGACAAAGAAACTCACACACGTCTGCTGTTACAGCTCTGAAGTGGGTATCGCTGTAATGAGAGGGGAGTATGGAAAGCCAGTGTGGAGAGTTTAAGACTTGACTGAGTAGTTTGGCCATCAGTTCTTGGGGAGAGAAAGCATAAACTGGTTTTCTTGTTTTCTACAATCAAAGGTGGTACCAAAAGTTCCTTCCAGAGAGACAGGGTCAGACAGTGAGGGGCAGCTCCCTTTGGGCATGCTTTGCCAGGACAGGCTGCGAGTGGTGGAAAGATAGCCACTTAGAGGCAGCTTGTGGTCTGCTGGAAGCAGGAGGGCAGGCATTCATGCCATAAGTCCGGAATGGACTTTTTGGGAGTCAATTCGTAATTTCAGTAATTGAAACCACAGAAGTAGTTAAGGTAGTTGATATACAGAGATAAGAGCAGAGAGCCAAGGGGAAGAAGTACCACAATGCTTAAATACAGTAGGAGAGTCACGGGGAGGGATTTCTGCGGGTTGCAATCATAGTGAATTTTTATTGGAAAGTATATAACCCAGAGAGCTCAGGAATGGGAAGAGGGCAGGTGATGTGGAGATCAGAGAGGGAGGAGAGCCAAGAGAGTGTGTCAGAGAAGTGAAGGGAGATGATTTAAGGGTGCAGTGGCAAGCAGTTCTCAGTGCAGGGGAGATGGCAGGAGATAATGTAAAAGAGCGAGAGGCCTTGACCCAAGCCATTGACCCAAGGTGGGGCTGGCATGGATGACCTAGGATGAAGACAGGTAGAGTCCTAGAGACAGAGGTGTCCCCTTGCTCATTTGAAGGGATGCTTGGTCCTCACCAGCAGAGCACCAGATTTTTTTTAGGGGGGGGTAGGGGTGTGTGGAATAGGGCCTTACTTCTTCGAAATTTCATTGAGTCCCATGGTTGGTTCTGGTACACAGCAGTCTGGTGTCCTCTGTAATCACTTAAGGGAGGAGGAACTCACCTGAGACCAGGCAGACAGCTTTTGAGGAAGTGGAGCTGTGGCAGCCTCCACTGTCAGGAAGTGTTGTGATCCAAGGGAGAGACTAGAAGAGCCTTTGTCTGAGCCTCAGTGTGAGTGGGTGGGACTCCCTTGCAGCTGTTTGTGGGACACTGGACTCTGGCTCAGTCCAGCCAGAGGGACCGACAGTGGAGCCCCGTGGAACACCTGGATTAATCATTAGGGCAAAGGATAGCAGCTCCAGTCATAGATATTTCTATGACTGGAGTCACGCAGCTCACGAATAGCTGCAGATGTAGTCAGTCCTAACCCGAAAAGGAGGGAGGTTGAAATGTTGTTTCTTACCTGCTGGAGCAACATTTTTCTTCACAAGCAAGTAATATCACTATTGACGGGGCAGGAAAATTGATGCTCAGGGATCGTTGCTAGTGGGCCTTGGAAGAACTTTGTTGGAAGACAGGTTGGCACGCACACCAGAGTCTTGAATATTCTTCTCTTTATAGCCAGCCATTCTTCTTCTTAGAAGTGTATGCCAAGGAAATAGAGCCAGAATACCACGGGCAAGTGCAAAGTTTGTAGCAAGGGACACTACTGTGGCTTCAGAGGCTGACTGGGACTGCCCCTACAGCTTGTATTTAGCCTGACAGGCCTCTCTCTTCTCATCTTGTAGAATGGGTTCTTGCAAGGATCTAATGAATCAGTATAGTCATTAAGGTGCTTAGAACCCCTTAGTCCTATTGGGGCACGGCAACTGCTCATATGTGTGTTTTTTTCTTATGCATATACAAGGATTCGTGGGCATTTATTGTAGATGCAACAGTGAAATATTGGGGATTATTTTAACTATCTCTTTAAATGTAGTAACATTTGGTCAATTTATGCCATGTCTGTAGGTGCAGCATCTCTGGGACTGTTGCTAACTTAGGAAGAACATTTGATGTCGTGGGAAAATGGCATGCTAAATTAAGTTAAGAGAAATCCTTCCCCTTATAAGGAGCAGGGCATCTGAGGTTGATAGAGAAAACCCGTAACTATAGATACACAGAGAGAGAGACATGGGAAACTGCCTGTCTCTCTGTGTTCTCAAGTCCTCTGGCTGGTGGCATTACAAGTGATTTTTCCTTTAGCTTAAAGGTCTCTTTGTGGCTATTGACTTCTTTACATACCTATACCTATACCTATACCTATACCTATACCTATACCTATACCTATACCTATACCTATACCTATACCTATACCTATACCTATTAAACTCTTACTCCTTTAATCAGGAGAAGTTATTTAAAATAAATGTTAACATCCTGAGGTGCCCAATTGAAACTGGACTGGACCAGATGGCCTGTTCACACGGTCTCCTTGCTTGCACTCAGCAGGCCCCAGCAGCGAGGAGGAAGGAACCAGAAAGGCGTCTTGGGAGGAGGACTTGGGAGGAGGTAGAAAAGTTCTGGATGCCACCAAAGGAAGCAGTTAAGTGTTGACTTTAGCCTGCCTGGGGGGAATTAAACTGAGAAGACACACCCAGGGGTAGGCAAAGATGGGGGCATGCGGCTCTGCACCTGCTGGGGAGGAGGGGTGGCTGATGCAGCCAGGAAATAAGCCTCCTCTGGTTGATGAAGGTGGAGTGTGTGTGCTCATTGCTTTATGGGGATAAATCACATTCAGGTGCTGTGTCAAAGGCTAGGATGAGAAGGTCTCCACAAGACTTAGGGCGGATGGGTAAGGAAGATCTCCTGTGATTAGAGACAAGTATCGAATGGGTGACTAATCCCAAATCCATAAATGCTGGCATGTCTTTTCCCCCCCCTTAAGTAGCTACCAATATAGTAAGTCTTAAATGTTTTTGTCCTAGAAACATCCCCCCTCCCTTTGTAATTTCCTGATGAAGTTCTCTAGAGAATCAGCACAGACTGGGTTCTGACACCCAGCTCTCCCTGTCTCAGATCTCATGACTACCCTGCCCCCTGCCCGGCCCAGACCCCGAAGTAATCAGAAGATCTCAGTGGCCGTGTGTTCCTCACAGAATGGACTGAGCCAGCACTTTTCACTTCCCAGTCGATTTCTGTTCATGCTGCAAGTAGCAAGGGTGAACTTACTAGCCAACATGAAGCTTGGGGTCTTGATTATATTTTGGGGCCTCCTGGACAGTGAGTTTCCTGTTTTTCGGAGGATCTGTGCAAGCATGTGTCACCTGGTCACACTTGCAGAATCCTTCCTAAGGCTGTTGGGAAATCATCACTAAACCCGTGAAATCTCCCTTGTTTATGGTTTAATGCTTCCCGACGTACATGCATCAGTAGACAGATGCCATTATGGTGTAAAGCTCAGAGTGGCTCTTTACCAGGCTCCGAGCCTAAGCAGAGCTGGGCATCATTTCCTTGCCCCTTGGACGAGATTTCTAGTGTTTTCAGATTTATTTTTATTTTTTATTTTATTTATTTGTTTATTTTTTTTTTAAGTTTTATTGCAATATGATGAGAAAAGTTACATGATTTCAATTTATCTGAATTTGTTAACATTTAAAAACATATTCTAAGTAAATAGAATTAAATCACATTCTTGTTTTCCTTTTGTACCCCAGCTCTTCCCAGAGACCCCCCTTTCAATACCTACAACATCTTTTTTTGTCATATTCTTTAAAATTTATAAAATATTATAACAATAAAAATGAGTATTAGCAATTAAATTGGGAGGGGGCTTATAAGAGAACAACAAAGTGTGAGACTGAATGCTTTGCTTGACGTTTGTAACTCTTGTATCAAGTTACCACAGTAAGAGCCAAGATTTTAAGCTCTACTAAATACAAAACAAACAAACAAAAATACTTTATATATTTATACTCATTTAAGAAAATATTAGTAGTGATGTATTATTTTGAAATATACAGTTAATACATTTGGAGTTATTTAAAATTTATATTGAGAAAAACATTTGTATTTTCAGTATTTTTAATTATGTATAAGTGTCTGTGTGCCAGTATGTGCCATGCGTATGTACCTGAAGAGGTCACAGGTATCAAATCCCCCCCTGGATCTGGAATTATACAGCTAGAGCTGCCCAATGTTGGGGCTGGGAGTTCAAACTTAGGTTCTCTGTAAGAGCAGCAAGTGCCCTTAACATTTGCTTTGTTTTCGTTCTCTCTCTCTCTCTCTCTCTTTCTCTCTCTTTCTCTCTCTCTGTTAGTAATGTTTATTTATTGTTTTGTTTTGTTTTTTATTTTACTGTTTTAGTGTAGACTTACTACTTACCTGGTAGGCAACTAGAATTCCTGGATGGGGCTCATCTTAATTTTTTGTTTTGTTTTGTTTTTTGATTATTTTTCACTAAGTTAAGAAATGTAGTCAAAAGTTGTGATGTATCTTGTTGCTGCTGTTGTTGTTGTTGACTGTTATGTGAAAGTCTACCCTAGTTAAACGGTCTATTGATTTGTCTTCTCCACCCAGAAGCCTCAGCTGCAGGAAGGGAAGGCTGGTGCTCTCTTGTGTTCCTCTCATGCGTCCTTGTCCAGCTTTGCAGCCTCTGCCCTTTCCTGAAGCTGTGGCGAGAGGGAATTTCCCATAAAGATGAGGAGCTACACATCTGTGTGGGTTTTATAGTGCACACATATTTTTGGAGAGTTTTGTTCTAAATAGTTCGGTTTTCTTTTGACATTATTGCAGGTATAAAAGACAGTTTTAAAAGCAGAACAGAGAATTCTCTTTCTTGGGCTGGAGCAACAGCTCCGCGGTTAAGAGTATTGATTGCTCTTCCGGAGGACCTGGGTTCGATTCTCTGGTGGTAGCTCACAGCTGAATGTCACTCCAGTTATAGGGCATTTGACACCCTCACAGACACACACATGCAGGCAGAACACTGGTGCACATAAAATTAAAATAAATCATTAAAAAATTCCTACCTTCATCTGTAGTCATTTTGCTACATGTATGTGTGTTATGCATATATGTGCATATACATACCACATACTTGCACATGTTTCTCATTAAGGCTTTTTTTTTTTTTTCTTTTTTTAATAGCAAGACAGTGTTCTACTATGTAGCCCATGATGGCCTCAAACTTAACCTTCCACAGCTTTCTTGCCTCTGCCTCCTCAGTGATTGGAGGTGTGTTTTACCATCCTAGTTCCTTATGCTGTTTGGGAATTGAGGCACCATGCCTCCCTCCTCCTGTGTCTTCTGATAGAAGTATGTCTTCTGACAGACTATCCCATGTAAGTATGCCAGGCATAGGCTCCCATTAACACATCTACAGGCCACATCCAGATTTTGCCAATTGTCTCTCTTACGCTCCTTACAGAAAAAGAAAACCACACTTGCTGCATTAATTTGTCTCATCTCCCCGGTCACTTTTAATCTGAAACACTTTCGGCACACCCTTCCATGATGACACTGATGTTTCTGAAGAGCGTAGGATGACCTGTAGACCTCCCTCAATCTGGGTTCATCGGATGTTCCTTGTTGATTAGATGTGGTGTTTTGGGCAGGGAGTCGGTGTAGTGTTCCTCTCAGAGCATCCCACTAGGAATTGCATGATGTCTGTATGTCTGTCCCATCGCTGGTCACTTGATTAGGCTGTTATCTGCCCAGCCTCTCTCTGCCCAGTTTAAAAACACTCTTCCTTTAGTCTGAGTTGTCCACTGTTTATCCCTTGGATGGATTATTATTAGGGTGATGGTCATGGAAGGATGGGTGATTTCTGGACTCGACAGTCTTGTTTTGTTTGGTTTTGGTGTATGTATGTATGTATGTATGTATGTATGTATGTATGTATGTATGTATTCCTTAGCTTTCTACCCCGAGGAACAACATTGTGGTCACATCTGTTTGTTTGCATCGAGTTGTGAATTCTTATTTTATGCGTCACATGTCAGTCCTTTGCTCTTTCTTACTTTGTTGTTCCAGTCATCCTAGGTGTGGCTGACTGGAGCCCCTCCAGCTTACTGTCCACCTGAGACGTCAGCTCACAGTGCTCTTTAATGATAGATGCTCTAAGCGCATCTTACACTCTTCCTGCTTCAGCTTGAGCCCTGGCCACTTATCCAAAGACCATTCCAGTTCCCTTGGCCCGCCACCTCTTAGAGTGAGGAGTGATGAGGGGTAGATGTGTTCATGGGTCATCCTTCATTCTCTCGATGTGTTATAATTTCTCTCATGACAGTATTTTTTCTTTTTCTTTTTTAATCCATCATTTTATTAATCAGCTATCACATCTTGGTTGCCAAGGATACAGAGGTGAGTCACATGGAGCCTGATCTCTGTGTTCACAGCTGAAACACATGAGTCAACAACAGAGTCAATCACAGCATCCGGGTGACCTAAATTGTTGCCTTTGACCGTGTATAGACTTAACAACTCCAAGCTTACCTTGTGACAGTTCTGTCTGGTTAGTTTGGGTCTCATGTTCCAACTGGTCAAAGTCACCCCCTACCCCCAACCCTCCCACCCCAATTCTATTTTTAGGTTTTCCTTGTTAAATTTCTTTGCCCTGCATGGTGACTTGCGTCTTCTTGCTGTCATTCTCCAAGTTGTCGGTTTAAACGAGTATAATAGAGACAAGACAGCATCAGGTCAGTGGATGCGATGCCTCAGCCTCCATGTTGACTAGAAGTGATGGCATCCACCTGCCATGGAATCATGGAGACTGGAGAGATCTTGTCCTTGAGATAGAAAGCTTCAGGGAACCTTGTTGAACACTCCTAGCAGCATTTCTCAGGTCGCCAAGTCTATGCTTGGTTTATTTTATGTGTGTTCTCACTGCTGTTTGCTGAGGATCCCTCCCGCCTCTGTCGAGAAGTCCTCACTCAGCGGAAGCTGTTTAAACGTAGGGAGAATTTGCAACTTCTAATCACATAGGGTTTCCCTATGCAATATCCCTGGCTGTCCTGGAACTCACAGAGATCTGCCTGCCTCTGTCTCCCGAATGCTGGATTAAAGGGGTGCACTGCCATGCCTAGCCCATTCTTTTAACCTCGATGTCCTCACTTTCTCCAAAACTGATGTGCACATACGTCATGTTTTCCCTTGTCTGGCTTTGGGAGGCATTGCACTATGCACGCCATGCTTATTTGTGGTCCCCTCTTCAGGAGAACATAAGCCTTCCCTCGCATCCGACATATGGTAGCTTCACTTTAAATAATGGGCGAGCGAGTGAGCGAGCAGATGCATTTCCAGGTGTACAGTTTTTAGACTATGCCCCTTTCAGTTTTCAGGTTTATTATCATTTCCCATTTGTGATGCGCGTGCAGGCATGTGTGTGACAGTAGATGGGCACAGTGTGGTGCATGCTGTGAGTGAGGTCAGAGGATAACTTTTAGGAGTTGGCTTGGTCCTCCTACCTTTGGCTCTGGGGAGTGAAGAGCAAGTGCTTTTAGCCACTGAACCATCTCTCTGGACCCTGCACTCTTATTTTTTTCTTTTTGCTTCTTTCCTTTTAATTTTACAAGTACATGAGTACAGGTGCCCAAGGAGGCCAGAGGTGCCAGATCCCGAGATGCTGGACTCGCAGGCGTCTGTGAGCTTCCTGGTGATGCTGGACTCGCAG
>NW_022196905.1:246886000-246897427 GCF_008632895.1 Mastomys coucha
GTGAGCTTCCTGGTGATGCTGGACTCGCAGGCATCTGTGAGCTTCCTGGTGATGCTGGACTCGCAGGCATCTGTGAGCTTCCTGGTGATGGTATTGTGAGCCCAGCTTGGGTCTTAGGTCCTTATAAGAGCACTGAGCTTCCTTAACCACTGGGCCATCTCTTTGGTCCCACTCTGCCCCTTCCTTCTTGAAAAGAAAGAAACGGGGACATTGGACCTGCCATCCGTGGCTTTCTGTGGCTTCCCCGCTCATGTGGTCTCTTCTAGCTTTCTGATGCTATGCAGATAAACAAAGAGGGCCACTTTGAGTTCTCCTGTTTGGACTGGTAGGTAGGTATGAGCAGTCCCTGATCTTGAAACAGACTCCGGTTACCTGAAGATCTAATGCAAATATTGGCTGTCAGAGGCTTCACCTGTTGTCTTTTTGACAACAGACATCAAAGGAAAAATACCCACAGAGTGACTAAGAACACAGATCCTACAGCAACTATCTGGCTTTGTCATTTAGGCTACCTCAGTTTTGCATCTCTGAAATGGGTATAAGACTAGCACCCACCCTAGAGCAGTTATGATTATGCATGTTGGTGTTGCCTCTGTGCCTAACTCATTAAGTGGTGGTTTCCTTTATAAAGGCTTTAAAAAAGCTTTGGGGGAAATATGGGCACAAGGGAGGAAATGAAGTAACCCATAACCCCACCTTTTCGAATTTACTGTCCTAAATTTTTTCATAGAAATAGATGAGGATGGCTGTTTGTTTAGCAGCGCATACTTTACTCAGTTTGCAGCTGAGCAGCTCCCAGTGTTTGCAAATGGCGTCTTTTGAGTCGTCAGCCTTATAACATGTTGAGTTCCATGAACTGTAATTTATTTAGTCTCTGTTTTTGCCCGAGTTTTTCCATCTCCATTTTTTTTCTGTCATAAATCTTATTATGAACAGTTTCATATGTCCACACCTCTCCTAGGTTGTTTCCTTAGAACAAATTCCAAGAATGGAGAAATCGCTGAGTCAAAACATGTTGGCCGCGTGCGCGCTGTGTGCACTGCCTGGGTCCCAGGAGAAGGGTGATCCTTGCATCTCTCCCTAGGGCAGGGCAACAAGTCCCCAGAGGACCAGCCATCTTTGCCTGCTGGCTGACTTCTCTGGTGATGCCCTGCAGGTTATCCTCAGAGGCAACAGTTTCTCTTGCTGTCTCTATTCTCTTTGTTTTTCTTGCTTTCCCCTTTGTTTCCTATCTTGGTTTTCTGCCAAACAGCCCCTTGTGAAAGGACCGCCTAATTAACCCTGTGCTAATTAACAATTTAAAATTACACAGTGTGACTGTTCATGTTTAATTCGACGGGAGCTGAAGCAGCAGCAGGAGCCCCCTCCCCTTCCTCAGAACCACACACCCCTACCCAGCCTACCAGAACTGCAGCATTTCATTCACCTCTCCCTCTTCTCCCCCTATCTCCTTCATGGAATAAGAAGGAACTTTCCTTACAGCCAACACCCTTTCAGTTTAAAGAGGGAGGCGTTTGCCAAGATGAGTGTGGTGGACCTGGTAGCATTTTATCCTTCCAAAGCAATCTTTTAAAGAGGTTGATATTTCCAAAACTGCAATGGGCTTTAAAACAGGGAACTGTCACACACACACACACACACACACACACACACCTCTCTTTGTATTGGGAGATTCTTAAGGTGTTGGAATTCCTGTGCCATGAGTACTTCTCCAATGGCAGATTTAGATGCTAAGCAGAGCAAAGGAGCTAGCGACTGTGTGTGTACAAGCGCTTGCTGGATCGCTTCCCTGACTACCCTCAAATTTTGTCATCAGAAAGATGTGCTTTATAAAATCTGAACTGAATTCCTAAACAAACAACATCAAGTGTAGTAGTGAAGCTGTTTAAAGGGAACCTGCGGGAGTGGCCTGGGGGAAGAAGAATTGGCCTGCAGGAAGGGTTGAGAGTTCCGGGTGAGCCAGACTGGAGTGTCTGTGGGATGGGGTCAGGGCTCAAGGGGCGGGCTAGGAGCCTGAGGAGAGGTTTGTGAATGCTGAGTGGCAGGGCTTCCTGTGAAAGTGTGGGGACCCACTTGGTTCCCAGGCCGCCCTCTGTAACTGAAGAGCATTGATTTTACGGGAAACCATGTTTACAGACAGAGCGCTGATCGACCTGCCTGAGTTGACTTCTGCCTCCTTAAGTAAGAACTACCTTTTTCTTATTGACTGGCTGATAAACAGAGCAAGCACGCTGGGTGGGAGAGTAGTGGATGCCCCGAGGCCTGTGAGCTGCCAGACTGGGCAGGATGAAGAGATTGCTTCACATCAGCGCACCCCCACCACCTTCCCCTGTCTCTTCCTTCCGTGCCTCTGCTAGGGACTGAGGCAGAGGATGCATGCGCGCACGGCAGCCTTCCTGCCCCTGCTTACCAGGCAGTGTGGGAACCAGGCGTACCAGGCACGTCGTCTGGTGAAGATGCCGCGAAACAGCGTCTCAGACTTTAATTCAGCTTCCCAGGGATGGTGTGGACTTGACAGTTCCGTTTGGGGTGGGGTAGGAACCAGGAGCCTGCATTTTTTCAGGACAGTGCTATGGGCACAGCTCCTCAAAAAGTTTGGCTTGCAGTCAGTCAGTGGTCGGTGTGTATGGAGGAGAAGAAGCTCTAAAGCAGGCAGCTGGGCCTGGAAACTGGGCTCTCTTTCCCACCTGCATCTTTATGGACTGTCACCTTCCTGAGATTGACTCCCCAGACCCAGTGCCCCCAGCTCCCTGTCTTTCAGAATTAGTCACCTACTTGGGAGTAGGGAACAAATTAAGGGAGGTTTTCTTTCTTTACTTTTTTCTTCCTTTCTTCCTTCCTTCCTTTCTTTTCTTCCTTCCTTCCTTCTTTCCTCCCACCCCTCTTTCTTTTGTATTCTGTTTTTAAAGTCCCAGCCCCTTAGCTGGCCAGTTCATGGAGGAGGAAGAAGAGAGCCCAGCAAGCAAAGCCCACCAATTAATTGGTAAATGCTAGCAGGTTTCTCTGGACCAGCCCAGGCTGGAGAGGAGATTGGCTTTGCTGTCAATAAACAAGTCCCTGGTGCAGCATCAAAGCTGTTCTCCTTTATCAATCGTGGCCTCCCCTTCCCGCATGTTCCTGTAACTTACCAAGCATTTATGACATTGATTTTACAATCGGGCTGTTAACCCTCCCGCCCCTTCAGACCTGCCATCCTTTTGGGCTTGAACTGTCAATCAGGTGTCATCTGGCCAATCAGAGACGTCCTTAAGAAGAGCCTCCCCAGATTCTCACCTAGATCCCAGCTAAGCCTTATGGGAAGTCCTGTTTCATTTGCCACTGGGGTTAGTTTAGTGCAGCGATTTGTTTCAAATGAACAGGTCTTTTCTAAGGCACACAGAACTTTTACCATCACAGAGGCCGAGGTTATCAGTCCATTGGACAAGTGCATACGTGTGAGTCTTAAACCAATTCATGGCATATCCTTTCGGAAAAGTGATTTCTTTGGAGGCTTCTGCAAGCCTGCCTTCTCCTTCTTTTCCCGAGGGGGAGCTGTTGGCTCACTATGCAGTCAAGCCCGGAGAAATACTGAAAGGCTAAGACAAGGTTGTCAGGAGATGGAGGGAGATGAAACCTAGCCAAAGCTTTGTCTGCTGCTCATGAATGAGCTAGATGGCAGAACAGGGGACAGATAGCCTGGGGTCCGTGGGTAAAAGACTGGACTCTGAGAGGTGCTGAGACACCTGTAGGAGAACCGCAGCGAGGCGATAACTACCCCTGCCGTGATGGTGCAGGAGCCAGGCAGCCCGTGATCTGTTGCTACCTTCCCCAGGGACCTGAGCTCTCAGAGGGCAAGTTCAGCTCAGTAGCACTCTGGAGTCAGAAACGGAAGAGCCCCAGGGCTGAAGGACAGCTGCTAGGGTAGCAACTAATAACTAAGAGGCAGCTGTGGAAGTGGGCCTTGCTAAGCCCAGCTGCCGTCTCTGCCTTTGCTAGGGGAAAACCACCTCATGCGCAGCGCATGGCGAACGGGCTCCCTGCAGATGGGCTGAGGTATTGCTCCCCAAGGAGGCGTTGGCCCATTGAAAGTCTGGCCAGGCTCATCCTTGGTGCCTTCCTTGTTTCATTGTGAAGTCTGCTGAGCTCTGGACAAGGACACTTTTCTGGTTTGGGATGAAGGAGATGGGCATTTGGGGTGTCTTCTCTGCGGTTTGATGGTCAGAGTCATGGCACCAGCCTCTGTTGAGATTTACCCTGTAAGGTTTACTGCTTGAGAAACGTGACTTCTGATGTTTCTCAGACACGAAGGGTAGGGATGTGGCTGTTGTCCCCTTTGGGCCCTTTTCAGGATGTCCGTAAGCCTTTACCTTTGCCCTCTGAACCCTGTAGACCTTTGAACTTCCCAAACCTGACACCATGGGCATTGAAAAGCACCTCTGATTTCTGCACATCACTGGGCATGTCTCAGTTTGCCAGTCTCTTTCTGAAGGTGGCCACAGCTTCTTCCCCTCTTCCTCCCTGGTGTCCCTACCCCCACTGCCCCGAGCGATCGATCCGCCACAGATGACCTCATGTAAGTTATCTGTATGCAGGAGGGCCCTTTCTGCGACCTCACAGGGTACTAGAAAGATGCTGAGCCTCTTCCACTATGGCTTCCTTCCCAGCCTGTCTCAAAGCCCTGATAGCATGGAGCGAAGATTCCAATGGATCTATCTAACTGTAGAGTGACAGTGTGAAGTCTAAGGGGTGTGCCCCTGACCAGTTCCCGGTTTCCCACTCACTGCATGGACCCGGCTGTGTCCTCCGTGGCACCTCTTGCCCTCTCTGTACTGCACTGTGCAGGGCCGTGTCGCCCCTTCTGCCCTCTGCCCTGCAAGCTTTGTGTTGTGGGTGTGGACAGAAACTTCTTAAGAGCACCCCACGCGGGGACTTTAGCCTCGGCCCTCCTAACCTCTTTCCTTTCTCTCTCTCTTTCCCCTCTCTCCCTCTTCCCCCACCCCTCGCCTCCGCCCTTCAGGTTCGATCCGTACTGGGTGCAATGAAAGCTCCACGCAGGCCTTACCATGGAAGGCTGTGACTCGCCCGTCGTCTCGGGGAAGGACAATGGGTGCGGGATCCCTCAGCACCGGCAATGGACTGAACTCAACAGCGCCCACCTCCCCGACAAACCCAGTAGCATGGAGCAGCCCACAGGCGAGAGCCATGGGCCCCTGGACAGCCTGAGGGCCCCCTTCAATGAGCGCCTGGCGGACAGCAGCACCTCCGCTGGGCCGCCCGCCGAGCCCGCCAGCAAGGAGGTCAGCTGCAACGAGTGCTCAGCCTCCTTTTCCAGCCTCCAGACCTACATGGAGCATCACTGCTCTGGCACGCATCCCCCTCCGGCCCTGCGAGAGGAGAGCGCCAGCGACACCAGCGAGGAGGGCGAGGAGGAGAGCGATGTGGAGAACCTGGCCGGGGAAATTGTCTACCAGCCAGACGGCTCCGCGTACATTGTAGAGAGCCTGAGCCAGCTGGGCCAGAGCGGGGCCGCGTGTGGCAGCAGCAGCAGCAGCGGCAGCGGGGGCGTCCCCTCGCTCTTCCTGAACTCTCTCCCCGGGGTGGGGGGGAAACAAGGGGACCCTTCGTGTGCTGCACCCGTGTACCCGCAGATCATCAACACTTTCCACATAGCCTCATCCTTCGGGAAATGGTTTGAGGGCTCAGACCAGGCCTTCCCGAATACCTCAGCCCTGGCAGGGCTCAGCCCTGTCCTGCACAGCTTCCGCGTTTTTGACGTGCGACACAAAAGCAACAAGGATTACCTGAACAGTGATGGTTCTGCCAAAAGCTCCTGCGTATCCAAAGATGTTCCCAACAATGTGGACCTGTCCAAATTCGATGGCTTTGTGCTCTACGGCAAGAGGAAACCCATTCTGATGTGTTTCTTGTGCAAACTCTCCTTTGGGTATGTCCGTTCGTTTGTGACCCACGCGGTGCACGACCATCGAATGACCCTGAGTGAAGAAGAGCGGAAACTTCTTAGCAATAAGAACATCTCCGCTATCATCCAAGGGATTGGCAAAGACAAGGAACCCCTTGTAAGTTTTCTGGAACCAAAAACCAAAAACTTTCAACACCCTTTAGTTTCCACAGCTAACCTCATAGGCCCCGGACACAGTTTTTATGGTAAATTTAGTGGCATTCGCATGGAAGGGGAGGAGGCCCTCCCAGCCGTAGCTGCTGCTGGCCCTGAGCAGCCCCAGGCTGGTCTCTTGAACCCCAGCACCCTCTTGAACCTTGGCGGGCTCACCAGCTCGGTCCTGAAGACCCCCATTACCTCAGTCCCCCTGGGGCCTCTGGCTTCTAGTCCTACCAAATCCTCAGAGGGCAAGGACTCTGGGGCGGCTGAAGGAGATAAGCAAGAAGTGGGGGATCAGGACTGCTTCTCCGAGAAAGTAGAGCCAGCCGAGGAAGAGGAGGCAGAAGAGGAGGAAGAGGAGGAGGAAGAGGCGGAGGAGGAGGAGGAAGAGGAGGAGGAAGAAGAGGAAGAGGAAGACGAGGGCTGCAAAGGACTCTTTCCAAATGAGCTGGAGGAGGAACTGGAGGACAGGCCCCCCGAGGAGTCTGGGGCCCCCGCAGGTGGTAGCAGCAAAAAGGACCTTGCTCTCTCAAACCAAAGCATTTCTAACTCCCCCTTAATGCCTAATGTGCTCCAGACCCTGTCGAGGGGCACAGCTTCTACTACTTCTAACTCTGCTTCTAACTTTGTTGTCTTTGATGGTGCGAACCGGAGGAGTCGTTTAAGCTTTAACAGTGAGGGCGTCAGGGCCAATGTGGCAGAGGGCAGGAGGCTGGACTTCGCTGACGAAAGTGCCAATAAAGACAGTGCCACAGCACCAGAACCAAATGAAAGCACAGAGGGCGACGATGGGGGCTTTGTCCCTCATCACCAGCATGCTGGCTCCCTCTGCGAGCTTGGGGTTGGGGAGTGCCCCTCAGGTAGCGGTGTGGAGTGCCCCAAATGTGATACGGTCCTGGGCTCTTCACGCTCGCTGGGCGGCCACATGACCATGATGCATTCTCGTAACTCGTGTAAGACGCTCAAGTGCCCCAAGTGCAACTGGCACTATAAGTACCAGCAGACACTGGAGGCACACATGAAGGAGAAGCACCCGGAGCCAGGGGGCTCCTGCGTCTACTGCAAAAGCGGGCAGCCCCACCCGCGGTTGGCACGAGGCGAGAGCTACACGTGTGGTTACAAGCCTTTCCGCTGTGAGGTGTGTAACTACTCCACAACTACCAAAGGCAACCTCAGTATTCATATGCAGTCCGACAAACATCTCAACAACATGCAGAACCTGCAGAACGGAGGGGGCGAGCAGGTCTTCAGCCACAGCGCTGGGGCCGCAGCCGCTGCTGCCGCTGCAGCAGCAGCCGCAGCCAACATCGGTAGCTCCTGCGGTGCCCCCTCCCCCACCAAACCAAAAACCAAACCCACGTGGCGGTGTGAGGTGTGCGACTACGAGACCAACGTGGCCAGGAACCTCCGCATTCACATGACCAGTGAGAAACACATGCACAACATGATGCTGCTTCAACAGAACATGACCCAAATCCAGCACAACCGCCACCTGGGCCTGGGCAGCCTCCCGTCACCCGCCGAGGCCGAGCTCTACCAGTACTACCTGGCCCAGAACATGAACCTGCCCAACCTGAAGATGGACAATGCCGCTTCGGATGCCCAGTTCATGATGAGTGGATTCCAGCTGGATCCTGCAGGGCCCATGGCCGCCATGACGCCTGCTCTAGGTGAGGCTAACCCCCTTCCTTTCGGGCTTGTGTGTTTTAACCATAGGGGTTTCCCAGGGGTGGAAGCACATAGAATAGGTTGGGGCATGCCCATGTGTGAATTGGTTTTGATTTTTTTTTTTAAATCTCCTCAGTTTTTTGTTTTTGTTTTTGTTTTTTGTTTTGTTTTGTTTTGTTTTTCAAATAGAAATGTCTCACAGTCCAGTCTTTTCTCCTCAGGATTTCTCCCCACACCTTATGTATACATATGGAAGATTTTATGCATCGGACAGAGCTGTAATTGTACTCTGGCTACGTAGGGCCAGGATTAAAACTTGAGTGTTGCCTCTAGTTTTTTTTTGACTTATGGTCAGCCTAACTTTTCTGTTCCCAGTCTTTCTTCTCTTCCTCAATTTGAAAAATTGCCATAATCACTCAAAACTCTTGGGTTCCATTAAATATTTATCGAAACTTACAGGAAACCGTAGCTGGGACCATCCTCAATAATTAAAACAGGGACAATCGTCGTTTCAATAGGAGCAATTAGAAGCTGTAACAAACCTTATTGGAAAACCCAAAGGCTGGTTCTGTGCCGAGCTGGGAGCCACCCTGGGAGATTCCCCGAGTTCTCTTGTGTATTTCCGAGGATCTTGATGAAAGAGATGAGTTCTTACTCTTTCTTATTTTGAATGAGTTGTTGATTAGTGTAGTTGGAAATTAATTAGGAATTAAATTGCCCTGGGGATGCTGTCATGAGTAGTGTGATAAATGAAGAACTGAATAAATTGTAGAATTGTCCATCAAAGAAAGCCTACGTTTCAATAGCAGTTGGATATTGGCTAGTGGGCGTCTTTGTTGCCAGGAAAAACAGTATCTTCCAGAGACCCTGGGTGGGCTGCATCCAGGCCTTCAAAGGTCAGCTTTCTGCCACTGTGACAAATGCCTGAGGTGATGAATGTGTAAAGAAAAATAGTTTGGGCTCACAGTTTTGGGAGGTTTCGGTCTGTAGTCAGTTGGCCCTATTGCTTTGTGCCCTGTGGCAAGGTCTTGTATCATGTGGGAACACTTGGGGGGGTGGTTGGGGGAGAGAGAGGGAGAGGGAGGAACTGAAAAAGAGAGGAAGGGGCCAGGGTCCCATGACTGGAAGATTTACAACTGGGTCCCACCTCTGGTTCACCACTTTCCCATAGTACCATAGGCTGGGAACCAAGTCTTTAACACATAGGCCTTGGGGGACATTTTTTTCAAACCACAGTGCCATGTCTTACTGATTAGCTTGACACACATACAGTAGAGCCAAGGGTGTGTGGGATTTGGATGCTGAGGCCTGTGGGTCATGACCAATGTTTTAAGCAGGAAAATACACATTCTGACTTTTTGAAGGTTAGTGTGATGGTCAGGTCCCTTTTGACCTCCTTAAGTGGGGCCCGACCTAACTTCCATTCCCTGACTCTACTGTCTAGGCCTTCTGGGATCTGCAGAGAGAACTTTAGTTAAGTAGTATCCTATGATTGACATGGGAATAAGTAGTGTTCTTAGCAACAAAGCAAGCACACACCTTGATTTGGGCGTGGGTTAAGCAAGCGCCGGGAGGCCAGATTTCACCAGCACCCCCCAGCACCCGGGTCTCTATCTTGTGTCGTGTTGCAGGCAGGGCTAACTAACTCTTGCAGGTGAACTGTGTTTCCAGGCATCCAGCTCATGCTTCCTGTCCTCTGCTTCACTTTGAATTCATGATATTTGAACCTTGTTTTCTATTTTGAAACATTCACCTGTTGATCTTTTATGACCAAATGATCTGAAGACGCTTCACCGACTGGACTGGTTAGCCACAAAGGCACAAGAATCCATTGTTCTATTTTGTCCCCAGAGTGAACTGTGCACCCCAGGAAGGGCAGGTGTTGTTTCCTAGTGCCTTGAAGCCCATATCTCCTCTCCTCCTCCTCCTCTTCTCCCTCCTCCTACTCCTCTCCCTCCTTCTCCACTTCTACTTTCTCCCTCCCCCCAAGCCCCACCAACAGTTTCCCATCTTAGAGACAATAAAGCGCTGATAGATAGATCTTCAGAGTGAACCACAGAGGCATAGAAATAGGATGAGCTCATACTGACAAATCAAGGTCTTTCTAGTTCCCTTGAAAGTGGGTAACTTCTCCTTGAACTCCTCAGTTGGAGACATATTTTGTGGTTTTGTTCCTTTTCTACCTAGCGTCTATAAGTCCCCGAGGATCACCGCAGTTCTTAGCATTGCCAAATCCAGAAGCAGAAGGACAGTCCTTGTACTCAGACCCACAAAGAAGCTGCTTCATGTCTTAAGAGTAGAGCTGTCCCTTCCAAGGATCTTGCCCAGCTCAGTCAGAAAGGGCTCTTGAGTTCTGGGCATCATGGTTGAATGAGGTGGGTCTTCAGAGATGTCCTGACCTTTCGGTGGCTGTGTGGTCTGTCCCGGTGAGGAGAGTCACAGTTGTTTCATGTTGCAAGGCTGACTGGGTGTGGGGACGAGAGGATGTGTCCAGAGGATTTACAAAGGAAGTTGTGTGACCTCAGCAGGAGAAAGAACATAGGCAAGTAGGAAAGGTTCGGTGGCACCTGCTGCGGCGCCGGGGTCAGGCCATCGGCGAGGCGGCCCTAGGGTATTAGATATGACTAGGTTCCCAGCAGGGCAGAAGGGGCTTCTCTGAAATGTACTCTCCCACCTACCAGGTTACCATTCCCATGCTTTCTTTGACAGAACCTTCTCTTTAGTGGTCAGATGTTTGCTCTGGAGCTGCTTCTCTTCTTGAGGATGTAGAGGAGAGGGGGGTCACACCCCTTGGTCTGGTCTGGCTTAAATGGGCTTGCCACCATTTGTAGACAGGATTTTAAGACTTACAGCCGTATGAACACACCTCCCTAGCATCCCTATAGACCCTCAAGTCCAGCACAGAGTCAAGGAGTGGGTCACCGGGGCGTTATCCTGTTTCCCAAGTAACCAGGCATCTACGGAGCACTTGCTTGGGGGTTAGGAGGCCACTGCTTCCTTCTTTGCTTTTCGGGTACGTTATATCCTTCATGCCTCTTGAGGCTGTGCTTCTGTGTGACCTCCCATGTCAGGCAGTGAAGTCCTAGTTAGTTAAGTCTCAGTCACGGGTACATGGTCTTTTCCAAGGCCCACAGAGGGCTCAGAGGAATGGCCTGCCTCCGTCTTACTCAGACAGGCTCCCAGATGCCTGTGGATCAAGCGAGGGTCATCTAATTCACTGGAGTTGAATTAACTGTGTGGACTTGCAGGATTCCAATGCCTTGGCGCCTCTCCAAGGTGGAGTCTTGGCAGGAGTTCTGCTGGGCTCTTTGTCATCCCGACTCCGCTCGGCACTCCTCCTCTGCTGGGCCTGTGAACCGGGGATGGGAACAGGGGCTTAAAATCTCTGCTCCTTCTGAGGGCTTCTAACGTTCATCCAGACATCCAGCAAGCGACAGCGGATTTCCTCTGTAGAGCGGTATTATTGATGTGCTGAGGCTGCGTTTGAAGAGTTGGGGAAGATTTGATGCTTCAGGTGGCTCACATGGGAAACAATACGCATTTGCTCCTTGTCCCGTCCCTCTGGGCAGTTTTTGCTTTGGCCAAGCACTGAGTATGCTTTGTGGATGCTTCCTGAGTTTGTCCCTATTAAGGATTTTAGGGACTGGATTCCCCCCCCCCCC
>NW_022196905.1:246897437-246950542 GCF_008632895.1 Mastomys coucha
CCCCCCATCCCTCTTTCTTTCTCCTTTCTTATTTTTAGATCTTGCCCTAAAAAGAAAGTCATAGTTATGGCTCCTCTCACTAGGGGGCATGGTAAGAGAGCCCAGAGGTGGAAAGCTCCCAGAACCTTGTGGAATGCACTCATGGAAGATTTCTTTGTCTTCTTACACTGTCTGAAGACTTTGAGTGGAGCTTAGTGGAGTCCATACTGAACTCTTCTTCTTTTGTAGTTGATACAAACTCCCCATCCCCCTCCTCTCTCCCTCTGTCTCCCCTGTCATCTTCATCATTTTTTCTTTGATGAGCCACTAACTTGGATTCTAATCAGTTATTTTAAAAAAAAAAAAAAAAAGCTCAGTCAAACCACATATAAAAGGTCAAGTTTAAATATCAGTTGGGAGGGTGGAGGGTGGAGGGTGGAGGGTGGGGGGTGGGGGCAGACCTCGTAGCTCAAGTGCATATGTTCTAAGGAGAGGTAGGAATGAGAAGGTGACACTCAGCCTTCTGAGGACCACGCACGTCTAGGTGGTGAAGGGGAGTCCGCTCTCCCCAGGCCTCCTCGTGGTATATGTAAGTGTGCTGTGTAAGTTCACCACCGGTGAAGGTGAGCCTTTCCCTGGGTTTCTGCAGGGCAGTTTTGGACTGACAATGGGCTGGGGTTCAGAGGGAAGGAATGGCGGTCTCTCATCAGACCTTTCTTAGGGGGTTCGAGCTGACCCATCGACTGTAGCTGCCTGTCTGGATTCACCTCCTGAGCACGTACCATTTTGGTGCTTTTGACCCTTGCCTGTTGCATAAAATATTTGTTCATGTGTACAGCAGGCATCCTCTCAGACGACAGGGCCATTCAAAACAAGGCTGGACTCTGGCCCTAGAGTGCCCCCACCCTGGTAGGATGCCGCTGTGATGTGGTCTTGTGTATGGCTACCTGTGACCTGGTATTCCATGTGATACAGAGGCTTGGGGAATGAAGATCATTCTAGAAAGGATAAGAGGTGGGTTAGGTAGCTCTGATAGACAGGTAGGATACTGACGAGGGGCCTGGGAGGGGGTGGAGGGCTCATTACTGAAATCTGTGCAGTACGGTTAGCTGTGCTGCAGTGTGGCCATCTACAATAATATTAATGGCAATGAAAAATTCAGTTTCATTTTGGACAGCAAGGTACCCCCCACCTCATTCCTACCATGGCAGGAAGTTTTGCTCCTTCGTGATGCTGTAGGTGAACACTGGGCCCACTTTAGAGTCCTGCTAGAGGGCTGGTATTATGGACCACTCTGCTCTAGCGGTAGGGGTCTGCTAGGGTAGAGTCTGGACTTCCAGATCCTGTTGCCTACAGAGAGTGATGCAGACTTAGCACTTTTCTTGGATCCTGAGAGAGGGGGCACATTGAAATCATCTAGGGGACCATGCTCCATAAATTCATCTAGATGTTCTTTTTCAGAATGTAGAAGGCACGGGACCTTCCTCACACCCCAGACTATCCAAACACAGCGAGAGGATTTTGTTTTCCCAGTCCCTAGCACCTTGCAGGGTTTGTTCTCTGTACCATGGCTGTGAGGCTGACTTCTGACTGTCTCCCTCTACCTTCCCTACAGTGGGCGGTGAGATCCCCCTCGACATGCGGCTCGGGGGTGGGCAGCTGGTGTCAGAGGAGCTGATGAACCTGGGCGAGAGCTTCATTCAGACCAACGACCCTTCGCTGAAGCTCTTCCAGTGTGCAGTCTGCAACAAGTTCACGACGGACAACCTGGACATGCTGGGGCTGCACATGAACGTGGAGCGCAGCCTCTCAGAGGACGAGTGGAAGGCCGTGATGGGGGACTCTTACCAGTGCAAGCTCTGCCGCTACAACACACAGCTCAAGGCCAACTTCCAGCTGCACTGCAAGACAGACAAGCACGTGCAGAAGTACCAGCTGGTGGCCCACATCAAGGAGGGTGGCAAGGCCAACGAGTGGAGGCTCAAGTGTGTGGCCATCGGCAACCCTGTGCACCTGAAGTGCAATGCTTGCGACTACTACACCAATAGCCTGGAGAAGCTGCGGCTGCACACAGTCAACTCCAGGCACGAGGCCAGCCTGAAGTTGTATAAGGTGAGGTCGACTTCTTGAGACCCAGGGATGGTCTCTTCACAGAGCGGATTGGGTACTTGGAAGTGGGGGTGGGGCGGGGAACTTTGGGAAGCAGGGGAAACTAACTCTAAAGGTTTTGCATCCAATGCCCAGTGAAGCCTGAGATTGTGTCGATGGTGGCTTCTCTGGTGGCTGAAGGTTTGGGGTGTCTCATTTCAGGGACAAGTTAATTTCCAGCAGCCCAGCACTGTGTTGCTTTCTTCTTAGGTGCTGGTCCCTGCTGTAGTCTATTGAGTCTCCCTCAGCTGCTGTGGGCCAGCCTCCCTTTCTAGCCTTCAGCTGATCTTTATTTCTTCTCTCCTCCGTGCTCCTAGAGTGCTTCATTCTGTTTATCCATCTCGTTATATGCTAAACACCTTCTGTAATACCACTGGCCGTTCATTGTTCTGGAAGTATGTATATATCAGTGCACATAAAATAGCCGAACACAAACATGTGCACATACACACAAGACAGACACACACACACATAAATACATACATATGTATACATATATATATGCATACACATAGAAATACATGTATACGTGTTTATACAGATATACACACACATGTATACACTCACACCCAGATACCAGATGCCTCCCTCACAGCGTTTCCATTCTTTAGGGACAAGATGAGTTGCAGATCCTATGGATAAATTTCGTGGTAAAAGGCAGAAAATGCCCTAGAGAAAAATAGCACATATGAAGGAGCTCCTTGTTGATTCTTTTCCCAAGTTTCTGTATACATGTCCCTCTCCTTTTAGCCTCTTTCATTCCTTTCTTCCCTCCCCTCCCCTCCAGTCCCTTCCCCTTCCCTTTTCCCCCCCAACCCCCCAGTCTCTCCCTGAACAGTGTAGATGGTCAAGGAGGAGGGGCTGCAGATCCTGTAAGTAGTCGTTTTACGCAAGCGGCAGGATTGCTCCAGACGTTCCTATTGATTTTCGCTGGACTTAAAGCCTCACCTTTCCCTCTAATCATCCCATAATGGCTTTAGTATGAACAATCAGGTACAAATCGCCATAAATCTCCCCAGCCTTGGTCCACACACCCTCCACTCCCCCATCTCTCTCCATTCTCTCCAGTTCCATCCTCAGCCTCTTCTCTTTCCTCTGAGCAGTTTCTCACTCCTGGGCTAGCAGGTGGTCAGTTTCTGCTGACTCTGGACTCGAAGCTGACAGAGTCTCCCCGTGCCCCTCTCGTGATTGTCGGCGGAGACCCTGCATGAGGGAGACGCAGGATCCTTGGCTCTCACTGGTCTCCGTTGGGTTGGTGTTTAGGATTCGTCCTGCTTTTGCGCATCCTTATGGAGCACCACCGTGTATAAGGAACAATTTTAGAGAAAGGTAGTAGGGATTAGAGAGTTCTAGAAGTAACCGCTGACACCAGATATAGTGGAGTAGGACTCCACTGAGTATGGATACTGAGTATAAGCCAGACCCTCTATTCTGTGCATACAAATTCCTCCCTGGACAGGCTTGGTTTTGTGCCTCCCTAGAAAGAATGGTCTTGGCAGTCAGGTTCAGTTGCAGGTATGACTGGCCATAGGGTGGTGCTGACATGGCCAAGACAACCAGGTGGAAAAACCAGAGGGAACCAGCATTTCTGCAGGACTGGCAATTAAGTTTTCCCAAGGTGATCCTCCTGGTCACTGAAGGTCATGTCGCCTTGATGAAGGGTCGCATAGACATGGACCGAAGCTAGCCTCTTCTATCTCAAGAAATGAGTTGCCCCTTAGATTCTAAAATGCACATAGCAACCACTAAGTCCGAATGCCACATCTTCCATGTGGTCCAGAGCTTGACTAAAGCCAAACACTTGGCTTTGCTTCTGAAGGGTCCGGAGACACAGGGTTTCCTGAGAACTCCTCATCCCCCACTCTCCCCCACCCCCAGGCCCCAAATTCTGTCTGTGGATTACACCCAGAAAGTCAGGGTGAAGCATTTTTGGGGGACAGGTGTGAAGGAAACATTTTCTGCCCTATTTGCGCAGGTCACTTAACATGGCTGGGCCTTATTTATCTTATTTATTTTGTTGGTTTTGTTTGCTTGTTTGTTTGCTCAAGGCAGAGTGATCAGGCTCTTGTTCAAAGCCCATGCCACAAGTAGAAGAAGAGCCGTAAAGACTGAGGCAGAGGCTGGGCAGTTGGGAACAGCAGCTCTTTGGCTGGTGAGTCCCTGGAGTGACCAGCCTTGGTGTTTCAGAGTAGCTGCCCCCAGGTTCAGGAAGCAAAAGTCTTTATAGTGGGGTCTTATTAGTCCTTGGAGAGTGAATGCCCTTCTGCACGATGAGGCTCTTTTGAGAGGCAGGGAGCTTTCCCAACCCACCTTCGGATGACACAGGCTTAGACACTTGCTCTAAGCCCTTGTGTTCCCTCCATGTGACTAAGATAAACTTCTGACCATGGAGGGGGCTCCCTCTCCCTGGGTTTCTTCAGTGCCTGGATTCGGGTGGGGCTTGGAGGTGGTTGGTTGGGCCCTGGTGTGGCCTGTAGTAATGGAGATTGACTGCATGTTATTTTTCCTCTTGCTAATGTAATCCATTAGCCCGGCACATGCATAATCAGTTTAGAGCACAGTTAACTGGATGTAATCAAGTTCTTTACTGTCTGCTAGAGAAGCTGCTCCAGAAGCAGCTGACCTAGGGAGAGCACTCAGCCTGCCCAGCTCACCCCATCCTGCCCCGCCCCCCTTCTCACTTTGCCCCACTTCCTGGCAAATTGCTCATGACCAGCCAGGGCAAACTTGAAGGTTGTTTTGTTTTGTTTTGCTTTGTTTTGTTAACTTTGTGTTTTGCTTTTTGAGACAGGGTGGTGTCGTGTATTTCAGAACAGTCAGAGCAAGCAGCCTTAAACTCACAGAGTAGTTGAGGATGATCTTAAACTTCTGGTCTTCCTTTCCTGCCCCCACCTCCCACGTCGCACCCATTACAAGTGTGCACTTCACACAGAGTTTCATGAGGGACTGACTATTGAACATCACGCTAGGCTCCATTGGACATCAGGGTTGGCTTCACCAACTAAGCGGAATTCTTAGCCACTGGAGTTAGCCACTCTTTGCCGTACCCAGTGGATGGAGTGCCTGCAGTTTGGTCTCACAGTGGATCTCCTGTGCACCTCCTTCCGGCCAAGCCTTTTCTTCTTCCTGCCTTCCCTGTGTGTTGGAGGAGACAGGTCACGGGATCAGGAGGTGCATGGTTGATGTAGGGGGAGCAACCCTATTCTGAAAATCCCCAATCCTAAAGTTGAGCCAAAAAACATTTAGATACTGCAAAAATGACACTGAATTCCCTCGGGGTATCTAATTTGATGAATTTGTGTTTAGATCTCAGTCCTAATCTAAAGATAGGTCATAAGTACAGATGTTACAGAATGGGTTGGGGGGGGGGGGAGAATCCCTCAAGTACAAACCATCCGGGTCCCAAGATTTGATTCAAAAGAGTGGACAGCCAGCCTGTAGCTGTGCTGCTGTGTCAGGACTGGCCTTTCTAAAATGTGGGAGGACACAGAGGTTAAGCTAATCTGAAAAAACCATATTTTCCCCTAGAATTGTCTATTCTGTTTATTCTGTGTGTTTTTTTTTTAAATTAAAACACTTATTGGTATATGTGTGTGTGTGTGTGTGTGTGTGAGTGTGTATGTGTATGTGTGTACAATTTGAGTGCATTCATTCTCTTCTTCCACCATATGGGTCCCAGAAATCAAATTTAGGTTGGCAGGCTTAGTGGCAATCACCTCTACCCACTGAGCCATCTCAGCTTCAGTGATGATTTTTAAAATGAGTTTTGGGTGTAACCGCAGTGGGGCAGAGGGCCTGGGGAGCCCAAGGTACCACATGAAGGTTCCTTTTCCCTTCCTCTGGACTCCTGGGTGGCTCCCGCAACATGCTCATGGTAGAGTCTCTGGCTTCTGTTTTAACCAGTGCCTGCTTCTGGCTATGCATCTGACCGACCGTGGTGGGCCACCCGGCCACCTGGTCTCTCTGCCTTTGGTGTCAGTTTCCTAAGCCCTCATGGAAGTGTATCGTGGAACAGGCTGAGCTCCAAAACCCATTCTCGCCTTTTCCTGCTTTCCCGGGTAAACACACCCCGCCTCCTCCCACCTTCCCAGGTCTCCCACTCATGAGATGTGAGGTGCCAGTGACTTGTCCTAACACAGGAGCAGCTCATACTGACAGTACTTGTCCCCTGCTCTGTCTTCCCTGGAGCAAGTAGATTCTGAGTCCACCGGTGAGCCTGGGCTTCTCTTGCCTTCAAGATTGTAGGGTGTCAGTGATGAGCTCTGGGAAGCACTTGGTCTTTTCTGCCTGGGGAAGAGGGAAGGGTAAGAGAAGGCAATTGGAGTCCAAGCACACCTGCCCACTCTTAGAGTCCTCTGTGCCATGAATGCGTATCGATTCTGACAGACGGATTAAGACCCCACCAGAACCTGTTACTCAAACTGTTCCCAGCTGAGGTGCCTTTTGATTGGGCCAAGACCCCAGGTTTCACGATAATCTTAAATTATAGTAAGCACGGTTGCCTGCCTAGCTCAGTGTCAGGGTTGAGTGTGAGCTGCCTGAGGCTCATGAGATCAGATGCCAGCCTCTAAGCTCCCTGTACTTGGCTTAAAATAGACGGGAGGTGGCAGGATGGGGGAGGCCCTGATTTATGATATCAAGCAAGCTCACATGGCACATGGTGGATCTACAGTCAATCCTCCTGCCTCTTTTTAAGTGTTACACACGGTGCAGAAAGACAGAAGGACAGCCTTTCTTTCTCCTTAGTTGCTCCTTAGGTCTCAACAGAGCAGTCATAAGGCCATTGTATGGTAAGTGGGCAAATCAGAAGATAGAAAAACACTTGGAAAGGATTTCATGCCAAGTCCACATCCTTGGTTTCCTTAACAGCCATGCTGAGTAGTGTGCATGCTGTGTGTGGGCAGGCTTTTCAGAAGGCAGCCGCACCCTTAATGCCCATGGGGGTTGCCTGGTGGCCTTTGCCTTGTCTGACGGCAAGGAGGCATAAGTCCTTTGGGGCAGCTCCTGTCTTCCACACAGAAGCACAAGTGTCATACGGTTTATGTGTGATTTGACTCAGGAGCCAGTTTCCGTCAGTGTCTTCCTGAGATGTAGACTGTTAAGGGTCCGCTGACTCCTGCCTATCTGAGGTGGCCTCAGCCCAGAAAACAATCTGCTCATTCAGGAGGTTCAGAAGGTGTGTGTGTGAGAGGCCAGATACTTGGAGGGAATTTGTTCTCTCTGGCATCTTTCTCTGGAGCAACTGGGGCTTGGAAGTTCCTTTCCCTCAATGGATAGCAGAGCTGGCAGGCATGGGAGAGAGCATAGTTCCTCACCTGGCTGGGAGATAGCATATGGCCCCATGAGTCCATGCTGGGATCCCAGGCTAGCTGTGGTAGACAGGCTGTGTAGCCTCCAGCCACTTGTCAGCCGCAGGGATCACTAGGGAGATAAAAGGTCAGGCCTCCGCGGGGGCAGGAATCGATCAGATGGGACTGGGTTAAATTGTCACTGCTGTGGGAACATGTGGCCAGTGTGTCACCAACGGTGTGTAGTATGGGTGGTTGTTACTCCTTGGGGATGCCCCTTGCCTTCTGGAAGCATCTCAGGTACCTTCATTTGTATCCCCTAGGAAGTATTCCCATGGAGGTGGCTGGCCTTCCCCTTAGGCTATTCCTATGTCATTCTGGTGATGGCCTTGGGCACCCCCACCCCCAGCCCCGGGGGTCAGGAAGCCCAGGTCAGTGTTGTCTTTTGGCTTTACCCTCCAGGCCTCACATAATGGTACTGCAATTGTGTTAGATGCATGACTCTGGCTTTCTCTTTAAACTCCCACGGTTAATGTGCCATTCTCAAGGAAGCTTGGTACTGTAACCATTAGCCAAAACACTTGCCATTCGCTCTGTACTGCGTTCCCCTGCCACCCCCAGCCCTCTGGTGAGCACTCATGGAGTCTCCCTCCTCGCCCAGCCCGGTCTTTTTTTTGTAGATAGTCATGAACAGGGCAAACTCTGATAGAACATCTCTATATTCTGCTGCAGTCTACATTATTTCTTACATGGCTAGTATTGTACATTTACAAGCCAGTAATAATGTGGATTACTTTTTTTATTGTAAATGTAATAGGAATTGGATATAGCCATCATGAAGATACACTTTTTAAAAATATACAGCAGGAAAAGAGAAAATTACTGCCAGCCCAGTCTAGTGACATCTCACAATGACACATTTGTGTTTCCTGTGGGATAGGATCTTTCTCTGAAGCCCAGGGTGGCCTTGAATTAGTATTTTCTCGCATACCCTTCTGCAGTGATGGTATGATGGGTTTCAGCCATCACACCCAGCTTTCATGTGACCTCGCTTTCTCTTGGGCACACAGCGAAGGCATTTTGAAAGAGTTGGGATGACATCGAGCTCCTTTCACAAAATATCCTTGGGGGCTGGTGAGATGGCTGAGTCGGTAAAGGTGCTTGCTGCCAAACTTGTCAGCCTAAGTTTGATCCCTGTGAAGTACAAGGGAGGGGGAGAGAATAGGCCCGTGCAAACTGTTCTCTGAGGTCTGTGTGTGAGATGTGGCAAGGATGTGTCTGTAAACACATACACACACACACACACACACACACACACACACACACACACCAGAATACACACATGCGCACACATGCACACATGAAAAGTATTGAAAACAAACTACAACAAAGAAAAAAAGATACTGAAATACCTTTCCACCAATTTTAAAATTATAGAAGTCACTTTCCCACTCCTTCCTCCTACTGTTCTAGACTCTGCTCTGCTCTCATAGATAGGCACATGTGTGCCTTTGTCACATGAGCAGACACACTCCAATCTGGACCACTTGCTCCAGCACTGCTTAGGTGAAGGACAGAGAGGCTGTGAGTCAGAAGCTGATGACTGCTGGTGGAGCCCAAGCTCAGGACCTCTGGCCACGCTTCCCGGGGGTTCTTTAATCAGATGCTCTTGCTTACACCTGTTAAACCCAAGTGATAAGGTTTTTTTTTTTTTTTTAATATGATGCATTGGAAGTTTCTGTTTCCTTTCAAATAGAAGGGCTAGTTGGCCAACCACCACTTCGAAAGGGATTGTGTGTGTGTGTGTGTGTGTGTGTGTGTGTGTGTGTGTAGGCCAGAGATTTTGACACTTGGTACTCATTATTTCCTCCACACTAGCTTTTGAGACAGGGTCTCCTAGTGAACCCAGACTCAGTTCAGCTAGGCCAGCCGAGCAAGAGGCACCAATAACTTGTGTAGCTCCACTCTGTCCATGGCCCAGCTCCCAGGGCTGGAATTATGGACCATTTCTAGCTTTTATGGTCAGAATAAAAGATTCTGGATTCTGGTGGTGCTCAGAATCCAGACTCAGGTTATCCTGCTTGTTCCATGGTTTTACCCCGTGAGACATCTCCTCAGGCCCGCCTGCCCCACAACAGTTTTGTTTTAGATAGTCTCCTCCTTATAAGTGATGGGGAAGGTACATCTAACATTCCTCCTTCTCCAAGCTTTGCAGAACACCTTGTAAGCCTCACACAGATCTAGATGGTGTAGAGCAGCCGTTCTCAACCTTCCTAATGCTGCGACCCTTATTTAACACAGTTCCTCATGTTGTGGTGTCCCCCAACCATAAAATTATTTTTCATTGCCACCTCATAGCTGTAATTTTGCTAACGAGTGATGTCTAAGTCTCTAAGACTATTGGAAACGTGCTTTTTGATGCCCATGGCCCATGGGGTGAGAACCACTGGTTTGGAATGCATTTAGGGAGACAGAGTGGCAAGAAGTGGTACAAAGGTCCTGTGCACTCAGCATGGTCCTCACCCCCTTCTCTCTTGGGCACACTCAAGGGGAAGTGTGTTGGTTTGTTGCCTTCATCAAACGCTCCGTCTTGAGCTGTTTTCTGAAATACACATGAGCTCAGAGGGGGCGGTCCCATAGTATGTTAACAGAGCCTATGTGTCTCATCATTTATTTTGAGGGCTAAATGCTCCAAGAACCATCCCTGGCTATCATAGAAGTTCCTTTTGAGCTTTTTATTTATTTGTTTTTAGAAGCAGGGTCTCTCTAAGTAGCCCAAGCTGGACCCTTGCAGAGATGCCCTAATTACAAGTGTGAAGCTCCACACTTCACTCCCCATGGTTTCTCCTTTGAAGTTGGTGTCCAGGTGGTATGGATGCCTGTTTCTGAGTAAGCTGGTTCCCAGTGCAGGTTCCAAGTCTCCTGTCGGATTCTGTCCGTGAGCCATGATCCCTGGCTTGAGCCAAAGAGGAAAGGGACTATAGTTTTTGTCAGCGTGTTGGAAAGCCCTGGCTCTGCTTGCTTCTCATCCTGCCTGGTCCACCTGCTCCCATCTAGAATCCTTCCTGCCAATGGCATCTGCCATTTTAGGGGTGGTTTCTAATGGTTAGGGGAATGCTTGTGCAGCAATTGCATTTCCCTGGCTTCTAGAATGATCATGCGTACCACGGTTACCTAGATAAGTCAGGCAGGCAAGACAGCCCCCATTGCAGGTGCCTGGAATAGGGTAAAAGTGTGAACCCCCTTTTTGAATCCTTGAGTTGCTGGGAATCTGGACTCAAAGGGCACATTTGAATACATACAGACCCAACAGGTGTTTCTGGTTTTTTGTTTTGAAAGGGAAATTGTAAGGGAACAATTAAAGCATTGTCAGCAAGACTGTCAGGAAAAGGCAAGAGTTTTTAAATAATTACATAATATGCCCAAACCACCTTCTTGGTTCTGTTTTAAATAGAACCGAGAGCTCTAAATCCGCGTGGGCTGGGAAAGGCTTCTCCTACGACCGTCTTGGTAGTACCAAGCAATTTTATACTTTAACAAAATTATATTCCCGGTCCTTCCCATCCATCCCCTTCGTTCTTTTGAGAAGCAACTGCAATGTTAGATGGAAGTCTAAAGATTTTAAACAAGAGTGGTGGAGAGGCCTGGGAGCTGTGAATGTGGCCCGACTGGGCTGGGAGCTGTGAATGTGGCCTGACTGGGAGGGTGTTTGGTCAGAGGCCAGAGACTCTGGGTCCCTTCTCCAGCAGTTCAAGGCTCTCTGCAGCTATATAGGGCATTTGAGGCCAGCCAGGTATACATGAGACAGCAAAGAGCAGAGGGCTAGGAAAGCCGTTGACTCGAGGGGATGACCTTTGGGTGGAGCAAGTTCTGCTGCAGAGGTCTCTGGATATGGCTGCCAGGCACAGCCAGTGACAAATGTGGGATACCCAGGAAAATGGGGATTTCAGCTGGGCAAGTAATAGTAAATATATCATATAAAATATATATACTTCGGCTGGCTCCTAGCCTTCTGTATCTTGACTTCCAGGGGCTCCAACAACACATGCACGACGCACGCACACACGCACGCGGGCCCTACAGGAGACTAAAAAAGATAAGCAGCTCCCTTGTTCCTTCAGCCTCCCCACCCCTCTAGTGTTTCTTCTAGTGTTTCCCAACCAGTTTTTGTCTCTCATTGCAAACTCTCATATCAGATGGTCATTTGGTTTTGGTGTTAAGTAAAATGTCTTTTCTGTTGTGAAAGTACAAAACTCTCTCCATTTCTTTTGGTAAATTTTTACTTGTTGATACTTTCTCCCATTATTTCCTTTTTTTCTTTTTTTTTCTTTCTCCAAGACAGTGTTTCTCTGTATAGCCCTGGCTGTCCTGGAACTCACTCTGTAGACCAGGCTGGCCTCGAACTCAGAAATCCGCCTGCCTCTGCCTCCTAAGTGCTGGGATTAAAGACATGTGCCACCTTTAATAACTGCCCAGCCATTATTACCTTTTTTTTTTTAAAAGATCAATTTATTCATGTAGTATATATTATATATTACACAGCTAAATATAATATATATGTTTATATATTCATATAATATATAGTGGGGTAAGGTCAAGATGCCTGGTTGGGTCTGCTGTACATTCGCCAGCCTTGTGGCTGCCCTTGCTCACCTCAGGCTCCTGGCCTGCCTCTTGTAGTTGGTAACAAGATGCAGCAAGGCATGGGGGTTCCCCTGGGAGTCTGGGTTATTGCTCATGGAGGACTCCTGTGTCTGTGGCTATGTAGGTTTCCAAGACGGAGAGTTGGAGTTCAGACTCATTAGGAGTGATGAGGGAACCTTCTCTAGGGTCCTTTCCAAGTCCAGAGAAGGTTACAACTATTTACCTATGGCTGGTGTTTGATCTCTAATTGTTAATAAGCAGGGCAGGTTCCCAGGCTCAGGACAGAGCCTCGCAAGCATACTTGGTCTCTTAGGTCAACAACTGTAGCAACGTTTTCTTTGCCAATGTGGTCTGCGCACTAGAATTACTAAAGGAAATGCCCACCCCTGGCTCTCTGCCCCTTCCTTACTCTCTGGTGATAATCTCCTCCTTGGGGACTCTTGGGCCTTTGCAGACACTTGTGAGCCAACCTCCGTGGTCTGCCATGGGTGACCCGGGTCATTACCACCAAGTGAGCACCTCCTTCTTCCTTGGAGGAGGGTTGAGCCCAGAGACTAGTAGGTTGTGAAGGAGATGTCCTGGTGTCATGGGCTCTGTCCTGTTCTCCCACCTGCTTCTGAACCCAGCTGTGGTGGCCTGAGGGGATGAAACCCCAGGCTTCCCCTGACTGCCCTCTCACCCCAGGGAGACAAATAGAAAAGCAGATTTCCTACCTGGGTCAACTTCCCTTACTGAGATTCAGTCAGCCCTAGGGAATGGTGTGTATGGGGGCGTGGGGAGGGAAGCTCATGGCTTTCTAACCTGGTACTTAAATCTCTGTTGTGTCCAAGGAGCTCTTGGTTAGCAGCTTGTGTTCGAGTGCTTTCTCTCCCACGCCCATACTCTGGAAGGTAGGTTCCCCAGAACACCCGCTTCCTGCATGTGTATTCTGAACCCCATTTCTTCTGCAGACCTCCCTTTGGCCAGTCAGGGAGATTGGCAGGTATGGGCAGTGCCCTCAAATCTCCTCACTCTGGGCCGCACCCCCACCCCCTATTGGTATAGGTTTCACCTGACAGAAGGTGGGTATTGGACTTTGGCACCCAAGTATACCTGTCAGTCATTTTACTCTTGGCTCCTCCTGGTGGAGACGTCTCTTTGGGACAACAGGAAGGATACTATCAAGGGTTAGCTCTCATTCCATTTGGGCCTCATGAGAGGTTTGGGAGGGAGCCTTGACATGGAGAGGTGTCTAGAAGGTTCCCGAGTGTTCTGGCTTTGCTTGTACTGGGAACCGTGGCAGTGGAAAGACCCCCACCTTGCTTTCGAACATGCCTTCCCTGCTATTTTTTTTAACAGGCTGTGTTCAAAGGGAAGGCTTTCTGAGTTCCAGACCCTGTAACGCTGCACCGACTCCCCTGGGCCCAGGAAGGTTCTCTGTGTAGCAGCAGCATCTGGTGTCTTTTCCTCATAGAGGGTGGTTTGGGAGAGAGAGAATGCAGACTAGGAGTCTCCTCACCCAAGATGGTGTCCCACGTAATCTTCCCATATCTACATCGCTGTGACAGGCTGCGTTTCCCTCCATCCCCTCTGTGAGATTTCCAGGAGGATTCAAAACAGAGGGAGTTTTATGAGCATCCCTCATCCCCTCCAGCTAGCCAAGCCAAGTGGCATAGGGCCCAGGCTTGCGATTTCCATATGTGTCCAACACAGGAATCAGTGAATGTGAGACAGGCCCCACCCCGGGCCCCCAAGCCAGCTCTGGTTTAGAAAGTGCCGTGGGGGGGTGACTGGCTGGAGACCTCCTTGTTTACGCTACATCTGTGCTTACTTTCTGATTCTCAGGTTGAGCTTCTTTTTTTTTATTTTGCCAGATTTGGATCCATTAGTAATGGCTGCAAAAAGCAAGGAAAAGGCAGGAAAAAACAAGCAGTGTCCTCAGGGCGTGGAGTCCTGACCTCCTCTCTCATAGTCTCAGTGTGTCCTACTTTGAATGTAGACCCTGTGATGCTCTCCCCACCACCACCCCTGTTCTCCCTTTACCACCCCCTGCTTCTGTCCTTTACCTCTCAGCCTGCAGAGGCAGCAGGTTCCGGACTCATCACTCAGTGGATGACATTTCCTCTCTGATATTTCAGTTCCCAGAAGAGTCCCCCTCCTACCCACCCCGCCAAGTCCTCTAGGAACCCCTTCTTGACATACCCTTCCTGCACTCAGAAGCTGTGCCTGGCTGGCTCTTTGGTCTTCAATGAGAGTCTCAGAGACCTCAGATCTCACCTGGGGAAGTTTCAGACAGCAGTCATAAAGCCCGGGTCCTCAGGGAGGGGTTAGGAGGGGGGCTAATTACACAGCTAATTGATCTAACAGATGTCGTTTAAAGAGCTCATTTCTTAGTGATTTGGCTGCACACGTCCCACCTTGCTTGAGACAGGCTTGCAGCCCAGTCAGAAAGTCCCTTTTTTCTGTTGTTGTTTTCTTGTTTTGTTTTGATGAGCTCTCAAGGAAGAGCCTGCTTCCTGTCCCTTTTTTGAGGGTCTGGTGATCCCTTCTTGGTTTTCTAGAAAGCTCCCATGTGGTCCCCACAGCTGGTTGCTGTGTGTTTAATGCCCTCCACACCATTTGACATGGCTGGTTTCTGCCTCCTGTGCCAGCTTGTGCAGCTACTTGGTTTGTGTGTCGAACCTCTGGCCATCTTAACTGGGTTCACCTTCAGGGGTACATTTGAAGGATGCAGTGTGGGGATACGAATGAATTGTTCAAGAGCATCCTTCTCTCCCCCACTCCCTTTTCTCTCGTTTCAACCCCCATTCTCCTTTGAGATGAGGTCTTTCTTACTCTGTAGCCCAGCCTAGCCTGGAGCTCACCATGTGGCTTCATATGACAATATTTTGAGTCTTCTTCTGCGACAGAATGTGGCTCTGTAGCCCAGGCTGGTCCCAAATTTGCTGTCTAGACCAGGCTGTCCTTAGACTCCTGATAGCCCTCTTGCCTCAGCCTAATATAGTTAGGACTCTCCAAGCCTGTACTCTCTTCATCGTCTTTATTTCAAGCATGTTTGGGAGGAAGGCTGCCGAGCAGTTCCTGAAGGTGTCTTCTGAGAGCATAGGACAGGACTCCAGCTGTTCCGAGTGACTCCTCATGCTCAGGACAGGTTGTCTGTGGGAGAAGGGGTGGGGCAGGAAGCATGAAGGTGGTGCTCCCTCTGCAGTGGGAAGACTGGAAGGAAAAGGTTAGAGGCTCTGTCTCCTGCAGGTTTCCTGGGTGAGGCTAAGAGTATACTTGCTCATTGCAATCATGGACATGACTTGGGTGGCCTGAGCTGCCTGGAAGTCAGCTGGTCCACAGCTGGGCTGCTGTCATCTGGGCTTGGCTACAAAAGGCTGAGTTATCTTTGGGTCTTGACCCCTTGTTAGTCCTGTGTGGACCTATGGTACCCATCTGTTCTAGAAGTGGTATCGCCTCCTCCAGGTTGTCTGTGGTGTTTGCAGCACCAAGGTCCCGACTATCTATGTCACCTTCAGCGTCCAGCCTTGTCCTTGGGCCTCCCCCTTTTCTGTCTATCTGCCAAGTTCTCCATGGCTTGAGTATTAGGGCTCCCACTGAGTATGATCCACCTCCCCTCCTGCTTTCTGTGTCTCTCCATAGGGCTGTTCTTCATGAAACCCAAAGCTTTTCAACACCATCTCTCACCTGTCTTCTTCTCTGACATCTCCCTACAGCTGACTCCCCAGTTTAGAATATAGCCTAGAAAGAACTCTAAAGGACCCCAGCTCCTAGCAGCACCCCTGATTTCTCCCCTTCCCTTGAACTGGCATACCAAACCCTGTCTGAGTTCCTGGCTTTGTAGCTTAAGGTGCTGGAATATGGTGGACGTGACAAGCACAGATCGAGGCCTCACAGAGTCACGTTTAGCCACAGCTTCACCTTTTCATTTTCCTCAGAGATTTACTCTTCTCCTGACTTCCGGGCAACACCCCTCACAGGATTCCGCAGTGTATGTCAAAGGCTTGGGAAGCTCTCATTCACTCATCCAGGTGCAGCCTCCCCAAACCCTGCTGGCCCAGACTGCTCCCTTCTCAAAGTTGCCCCATCTCTTCGGTACTGTCTTTAGGGAAAATTTTTAGTCCATATTGCAGCCCACTCTCACCCACCATGGTCTGTCTCTCCCTGCTTGGAGAGCCTTTAACAACAGGATCAGGTTAATGTCTTAGTTTATGTCTCTCCCAGTGGATTCTGGGTAGGCCGTGAGCAAGCATCGCCTGAGATTTGAGAGTAAAGGACAGAATCTAAAACCTAGAAAGCATCCAGCTCTGAAAAGCCTCTTCCACCTCTTTTTCTGGAACTGCCCCCTTCCCTGGGCAAATGTCCATGTCTAAACTGTGCTTACTTAGCCCCCAACCTGGCCCCCGTCCTGAGAGCCTTGTTCTAGTAACAGGGAAACTCCAGCCGCCTTCTCCGACTCCTTCTGCTATGAAGTAAGCCATGCTTCACTATAGTTTTCTGAGAACAAGGTCTCATCTTAAATCCACAATGTGGCTGAACCCAGCCTTGAACTCTTGATCTTCCTATCTCTCCCTCACATGTGCTGGGATCACAGTGGAAAACCACCACAGCACAGAGCCACAGGGCTCTGAGCCTGAGCCCCTTATCTGAGTAGACCAGCCTCTTCAGGACAGCAACTTGGAAATTTGACCACTCTTGTCCAAAGAAGTACATTTTCTGTTGGTCACTCACAGAGGTCCCTGTGCAAAGCTATTTTGTACATATGTTTAAAACCAACACCGTATGTATTTTCACCCTGTATATAGTCTGTTCTCCATGTTTGACAAGTTGATTTCACGCTTTACTGATGCCAGTCTCATGCCCAGCCCTGCATGGTCCTTCCTATCTGGCAGGGGATTCTAGGTTCTGGTTTCATGTCCTGTGGCACTCTTATCTGAGAACCCGAATGGGTTGTGATCCAGTCTGAAAAACGCAGAGAGGGTTTGCTGACTCACTAAGACCTGTGCAGGTCTGCCCAAGGGAAACCCAGTTGGCTAGACTGGCAGAGAAGCTGTAGTTGCAATGAGATTTGGAGAGGGATTATCATGTTGAAGATGGGGTGGGCAGAGGACCAAGGCAGCCATCTTTCTGAGTCCTAAACCTGAAGCTGTCTCATGCACCGGTTGGAGTAGGTAAGTCTGTCCTCATGTGTGGCTATAGAGCTTTGGAAAGAAAACTAGCTGTGAGCTGAACATTTGTATGGTGGAGTTTCTGTTTTATTTATTTGGGTTTCTTTTTTTTAAATAGTATTTTCCTGGTAAGGAAGGATGCTCAAGTGACCTGTCAAACTCAACAAATAGTTGAGCATAGCAAATGCTACCCATGGTGACACATTTGAAAGAAGGAATGCAGTGTACTGATGCTTGCAAGGTACCTTGGAATGCGTCATCAGTGTAACGAGTGTGGAATTTGGAATCCAAGGGGATAAAGAGGTGGACATGTCCAGTGGAGTATTAATCTTAGCATCTGGGGGAATGGACATGCAGGTTGTCTAACCCATAATTATTTTAAGCTTGTCTACATAACTGAAAAGTCTTTTTTTTAAAAAAGATTTAGTTATTTATTTTATGTAAATAAATCGCTGTCTTCAGACACACCAGAAGAGGGCATCGGAACCCACTACAGAGGGTTGCGAGCCACCATGTGTTTGCTGGGATTTGAACTCAGGACCTCAGTGCTCTTAACCGCTGGACTCTTGAAAGGTTTTTATAATGCAGGGGAGAGGTAAAATAGCAAGACAATGGCTTCTCCCCACCAAGAGAACCACCATGCCTCCAGAACCTTGTATGGAGTGAATGATGTTCCCTCCCCCTGTCCCTCCCCTCCATCCCATGGCTAGAACAGTATGGGCCATGCTGTGCCTCAGAAGACAGAGTGCAGATGAATTATTCTGTCCTCTCCCTGGGAGCAGAGTCTAGCTAAAGGCTTTCAAACTGTAATGGGAGGCTAGCAGGATCTTGTCCACCTTGGATGCTCACCAGATGCCAGTTCCCAACCCAGAATTCCCCTTTGCATCCAGGGTTGTCCACATGGGAAAGATGTACCAGGAATTCAGTCTTAGTTTTGCTCCTTATTGCTAAATAAATGACATCAGGTGTCTCTTGGTCATTCAGGGGACCCTCTGTAGGTGTTCGATAGGTGAGGGGTTAGATGCAGAATGGAAAGCTTGATTGACTATGGGTGCCATAGTCCTTGGGGGCAAACCCACGTTGCTCTTAGAGTTCTCGAGGGAAAGAGATTCTCTATCTGGGACCTCTGTAAATTCCTCTGTGTTACCCATTTGTGAAGTAGGCTAATAGAACTGCCTGCAAATTGAATGAGATAATACATTTGATGTGCCTACAACAAAGTCCTTATATAGCAGAAAACTCTGTGTATGTGTGTGTGTGTGTTGTAAGCACATAAGATGTAGGAACATGTGCCTTTGTGACCGCCTGCAGAGGCCAAAGAAGGACATGAGGTGTCTTCCTCTGTTGTTTCATGGCGTATTGTCTTGAGAGGGTCTCTCACTGAACCATAAGCCCACCATCTCTGTTGAACCGACTGGCTAGCAAGCTCCCAGGATCCTCCTGCCCCTGTCCCCAGTGCTGGGGTTACAGGCATGTGCAGCCATGCCCACTTCTTTTGTGGGGCGCGAACTCGGGTCTTCTTCCTTGTACAGGAAGTGCTTTTCTTCACGGAGCCATTTTCCCAGTCTTACAATCCATTATTTTATGTTTACCGTTCTTTTGCCTTTGATTTTTCCCCCCATTGTGTTGCGTAGATACATAACTGAATAAATTTTATTATTCATTCTTCAAATTTTAATTTTAATAAATTTAATAAACTAAATTTACATTTTATTTATTCATTTTCGAGTGCCTCACATTTTTCCCCATACTAAAAATAGACTTTTTTTCATAAACTCTATTCTGATTATAGTTTATCCTCCCTCAGCTTCTCCTAGTTCCTCCCCTCCTCCCTTCTCAGAATCCACACCCTTTCTCTCTCTCCTTAGAAAACAAGCAGACATCTGAGGGATAATAATAAAATAAGATAAATCAAAACCAAACAAGTCTGAATTAGACAAAGGAAACATGCAGAAGACAAAGGGCCAAAGAAAAGACATGAGAAGCACACACACGAGGCACACATGTCCATACACGCAGGAATCCATGAAAACAGAAGCCATAATATATACGCAAAGGGTCTGTAATGCTTAAAAACAACAAAACAAAACAAAACAAAACAAAAAACAAAAACCTGACAAAACATTCTAAAACAAAGCTCAAAAGATACAGTTGAGTTCATTTTGTGTTGGCCATCTCCTGCTGGCCTGCCCTTAAGGATGGCTTGTATACCCAGTAAGATTCATTTGGAGGAGACGCAATTTTCATTTGCAAGTGGTTATCAGTTGGGGATAGCTCTGGTTAGGGATCAGGTTTCTGTCCACTTCCCCTCTAGGCACTGGAACCCCATCTGGCTTAGCCTGTACAGTCCCTGTGCAGGCTGCCACCGTCTCTGTGAGTTCGTATGTGAGTCAGTCAGCCTTGTTGTATCTACAAGACTTTGTTTTCCTTGGTGCCCTCAGTCCCCTCTGGCTTTTACAGTCTTTCCATCTCCTTGTCCACAGGGTTCCCTGAGTCTTGATGGGAGGTATTTGATGGAGACATCCCATCAATCAGGGCTCTCTCACTCTCTACACATTGCCTGGCTGTGGCTCCCTGTATCTGGTCCCGTCTGCTGCAGGAGGAAGCTTCTCTGGTGACGGCTGAGCGAGGCAGTGATCTGAGTATAACAGAATGCCCGTAGGGGTCATTTTATGGTTTTGTTTCTTTAGCAAGACAGTAGTATTTGGTTTTCTCCTGGGTCCCTGTATCTCGTCTCAGGTTCTTGGCCCCCAAGTAGTGTCATGGAGCGGCCCTGATCCAGTCAGATCCTGATGGTTACTTCCACAATCTTTCCACTATTGTAATAACACGACTTTGAGGCAGGCCATCCTTGTTGGTGTTTACCTTTCTTCTTTGGTAGGCA
The DNA here is from genome assembly GCF_008632895.1 of Mastomys coucha. NCBI lineage: Eukaryota > Metazoa > Chordata > Mammalia > Rodentia > Muridae > Mastomys > Mastomys coucha. Next base: position 246,917,531 of record NW_022196905.1, read on the forward strand.
TGCAGAGCATCTTCTAGCACAATGAGCATCCGTCCATAGGCGAAGCCTCTAGGTAGGCACCAGCTGGACTTCTCCATGTGCAATGAGCTGCGTAGGTATTTATTGCCTTCACCTAGGGCCTTACTGATAACTGACTTCTCATAATTCGGTTTCCATTGACTTTGAACTTGACACACTGTCCGGTTTGGAGGACACAGTAGAGAAATGTCAGCATTTCTGGTGTTCAATGCGATGACTGAATGTGTCACTTGACCATGGTTGCTCTGTGGTGACCCTCTGTGAAGAGTGAGAATCTGGGACATCTCACAGAGGTTCCTTCTAGCACCAGAAGCATATGCTTATTGAAGTTTTTACAAAGTGGATACCTCTGCCTCTTCTAAGAAGTGCTCCAGTGGAGTCCTTATCGGGACTCTGGAAACCACCCAGGGCCAGCTTCACTCTGGCTAGTGTTGGGTTCAGCCCTTCTCTGTGGAGAAGTCACTTGTGAGAAGCAAGCTATGGGGTTGTTTTTACTGCCAGTCTCCTCTTAATCCTGGTGTCCACAATGAGGTGTTGCTGCTCTGTCTGTCTGTCTGTCTCTATTCATCCACCTGTCCATCTATCCATCTTTAATTTTTTTTTTTAAAACAACGTCCAGCATCAGTGTAGCTGTATCTCTCCTAACTTAATCAAAGTTCCCTTGCTACAAGTGAGGATACGGAGGTTCGGAATTGATGCCGAGCATCCAATGCGTTCTCAGAGATGTGAGCTACTCTCCTTTCTTATTCTCTTATGGTATTAGACAGAGGCTAGCACGTATTTTGAAAAAAAAAAAAGAAGAAGAAGAAGAAGGAGACAAAGCAAGCAAGCAAGCCGCAACAGGGCAGCTTCCCCAAAGCCTCCACATGTGCCCCACAGAGGCAACGATGAACAAAAAGAAAGCTGGGCTCTAATTAAAACTGGAGTCCATCTGACACCGCTGTCCTTTCATGTTTGGTGCCTGCATCTGAGTGCATCCTGTAACCTTGGAAATACCACAGAGCATCCTGGCTGGCGCGGGGCCCGCCCCCCAGACACGAGCCCAGGGTTGGCTGGCGCCTCCAAGCCACCCTTCCCTGCCTTGCACAAGCGAGTTCATTTACATGGACAGCCTCAGTGTCTGTGACACAGCTGACTCCACATTGCCTTAGGAGTCTCCCTTTAATGTTTACGTTTGCGTCCCTGCTTGTGGCCTTCAGGTCCCCACTCTCCCTTCTTTTCAGTTGGCACCTGCAAGTCAAGTATGCAAAGCTGTTTCCATGGCAACCTGTGGTGAGCCATTAATTTTAGATATTCCAGAAGTTTCCTTTTCAGTTGGAACTTTAAAAAAAAAAAATCCCTCCTCATCTCTGTTTGAAAGTCGGAGGTTAATCTCCTTGGCTACCCTAGTCTCTCCCCTTAACCTCTGCTCTTTTAAAAGCCGATTTCCCCACATTTTATCTAATGAAACACAAGGCTAGGAGTTTCTGGTTACAGATCTAAGTCAACAAGTGGTAGGAGGAGCCACCTTGCCTTGAGTCTCAGAATGCTAACTTTAAACAACGCCCTTTACCATCCACAGCCATGTGCCCAGTACACACTACATGAAAGTCTCCCTCGGTCCATTGCCTGCCTGGTAGTTAGAGCTGTGTGAGAGGGTCCCAAAAATATACTTGTAAACAAAACAAACCCCAAAATTTTAGCTGCTTCTCTTAATTGAGCTGATAGAGCCTGAGGGCTAAGTTTCCATGATGGTTTCACATGGGAGTCAGGAAGTGTGTGGAGATGCCCTGAGCCTACAGGGTTGGAAACACCTGCAAAAATGCAAAGGAGTGGCAACAGCTCGCTCACCAGGGTTGCAAATTGAAGCTCCAGTGAAGAAATGCAAAAGACCCTTTTGCATAGCAGCACTCATTTCCCACATAGTAATCATCCACCAAGTACGCTATTGTAGTCTCCAGGATGTCAGCCCAATTATTACTTTAGTTTACATGTTTTTAAGGACTGTATGCAAATCTTTTGCATCCCTGGGTCACGTGTCAGTCATGGCTCTTGCCATTTATCCTTAGCTCGGGGATAATCGTCCTTATTTTGGGAAACGCATAAGCCTCGGTTTTGTTTTCTGGCCCAGTTGGCCTGATAAATATTTTCTTTTCCTAAATGTGTCAGTTCCAATCTGATACTCTCTGTGGGCCATAACTAAAAACAAGGAAGCACAAGTTTCGTTCTGTAGTTTGGGAGCATTGAGGTAGCCTTGGCTTCCCTTAGCCCCTTAGAGCTAAGCTGACCTTCCTTCCTCCTCTCACTTGGTTGGGCAGCAGAGATGGATGCCCCGCCCATGTCTTCAAGGCATAAGCTAGGCCAGCACTCCAGAGCTCAGCCACGCCCACAGCTTTTTTCAGCCCTTCACCGGTGGAGGCATTCGCACCTTTAGGACTTGAGACTTCAGATTGCTCTACACTCCACGGGCCCCTGTGGGAGAGAGGAACCCACTCAGTTCACTGTCTTCTGACTGCTGTGTGCTTTGACCTTTGGCTTTGATGTTTTTCATAAGCTTCTTTATGTTTTCCCCCCTCCCGTTTCTGAACAGGTTGATCAAAAAACCAATTATGTATCCATAAGGAGGATAGTAGTGTTTTCTTCAGTAATCTAGCTAGTTTAGATTAAAGACAAAACAAGGGGAAAGTTTTGCTTGTTAGGCCTGTGGGGTGTCATTTTCTTCCTTCCTTCCTTCCTTCCTTCCTTCCTTCCTTCCTTCCTTCCTTCCTCCCTCCCTTCCTCCCCCTCTCCATTCCTTCTCCCCTCCCCCTTTTCATTTCTTCCTCCCTTTTTGTCTGTAGCAGCTTGGTTTCTGTTGCTTTGATGAAACACCTTGGTCAGAAGCAGCTTGGGGAGGAGAGGGCTTATTCCATCATACACTTCGATACACTTCCACGGCAAGGTCCAAGGTGCAGGGAACTGAGGACCAGAACTCCAACAGGGCAGGAACCTGGCGGCAGGAGCTGATGCAGAGGCGGTGGAGTCATCCGCTTAACCACCCATCTCTTCATGGCTTGCTCAGCCTGCTTTCTTACTAGCACCCAGGACCAGCTGCCCAGACGTGGCACTGTCCACGGTGAGCTGGGCCTTCCCACATCAATCATCAGTCAAGAAAATGACCCAGGCTTTGCTCACAGGGCAGTCTGCTGGGGACATTTTCTTAGCTGACTTTCCTGCTTCCCAAATGACTCTAGCTTGGGTCAGTTTGACCTAAAACCAGCCAGCATGGTTCCCCTTCCCTTTCTCCTTCCCTTTCCCTCCCCCTACTCTATTCTTCTCCCTCCTATCCCCTCTATTCCTCTCCTTCCCCTCTCCCTTTTCCTCCTCTCCCTCTTTCTTTCCCTCCCCCCTCTCCCTCTCCCTTTCCCTCTTTCTCTTTTCCAGCCTTCATTTCTTCCTTTCCTCTTCTGACCCCCTTTGGTTTCTCTTCCTCGTAGGGTGCTAGGAGCCTGGTTGTCCACGAGCAGGGTTGCACGGGCCACATCCCCACCCCCGGGTCTCATCCCACAGCTGGTGAGGAATCTCTCAGCTTGGCTTAGCAGTCTCATTTTCTGATCCCAGTGCACGCTTGCTTTAATGTGTTTCAGTTAATGAGGTAGAAGAGAGAATGGAGTGTCACTGTTTACACACAGCCAGCCTGTGCCGGAGGGCCCTCAGGGAATGAGTCCCAAAGAGCAAGACCTTCTCCGTTCAGTTTGGTCAGGGCTGGTGCTGGTGAATGATACTATGTGTGAGTTTTGCTGGATCATCTAGTTTGGTATTTTGTTTTGATTTTTCTTTCTTTCTTTCTTTTCTTTTCTTTCTTTCTTTTTTTTTTTTTTTGTTGTCCTAGGTGAGGCTTTCTTTTGGGGTGATTAAAGATAACTAGACTCCAGGCTTTAGGGTGCAATAAAGAGAGTTTTCCCAGCCCCTCCCCAAGCCATTTCAAGTAGCACAGTTGGCTTTTACCAGCCCCACACTCCTTAAGGGCCTCTTCCTGAGGTTAGGGTCAGTTCCTCTAAAGTACCTCAAAACCAATTTTAGGGGTCCAAGAAGAGTGGCACCTTGTAGAAGGGCCAGAGGCTGGTGCCAGTCGTGGTGGTACACCTGTAATCCTAGGACTCAGCGGCAGGATTGTGAGTTTAAGGCCAAGTCTCGGTTACATAGTAGTTAGACTCTGTCTTGGAAAACAAAAGGAAAAAAAAAAAAAACTAAAACAGTGCACACCTCAAACAGTGTGGGCAGGCAGTAAGAATTGATAGTTTCTGTTTCTTGGTGGGCAAGGTAATAAGGCTGGTGGGACAGACCCTGAGGGGCAGCCTTATCCAAGCAGGCTTAGTTGGGGGCATGACTCTGTTGCTCATTTGGGGCTCCTTCACCATCCAGGTACTTGCTCTCAGGTCTGGGTGAGCAGGCTGCTGCCCAGAGCAGTCAGGGAACTAGATTGGGTTAGCCTCCTCTGTCATTCAAGTCTCTAGCTTCTATACACAGGAGGTAATAAGATCAGGGGCCTGTCCCTCCTTGGGACCCATCTCAGCCATGGTGTGGAAGGGCATTGTACTGGCTAGTTTTGTGTGTCAACTTGACACAGGCTGGAGTTATCACAGAAGGGAGCTTCAGTTGGGGAAGTGCCTCCATGAGACTCAGCTGTGGGGCATTTTCTCAATTAGTGATCAAGGGGGTAGGGGCCCTTGTGGGTGGTGCCATCCCTGGGCTGGAGGTCTTGGGCTCTATAAGAGAGCAAGCTGAGCAAGCCAGGGAAGGCAAGCCAGTAAGGAACATCAGCTCCTGCTTTCTGACCTGCTTGAGTTCCAGTCCTGACTTCCTTTGTGATGAACAGCAATGTGGAAGTAAGCCAAATAAACCCTTTCCTCCCCAACTTGCTTCATGGTCATGATGTTTGTGCAGGAATAGAAACCCTGACTAAGACAGGCATGTTCTTGTACCTCCTACTTCTTCTGGATTCTGCTTTTAGCTTTCCTTCTCTAGCTGCATGCAGTCCCTAAATGGTTAACCCCGGTGCCTGGTCTTGGCACGGTGCCAGCCCCGAGGGGGCGATGCACAGGCTGGAGGCCCCCAGTGCATCCTGGCTTCCCGAAGGCACAGCGGCCCGGGGGTTTCAGCAGGAATTAAACAATTACTAAGTCTTAGTCCTCTCCACCTTCCGTGGATCGGCTCTATAAATTGTCAGCCTGTTGACATTTTAATGCGAATTATGTCATGTGGTATCCCCTTTGATTTCTACATGCCTCAGTTTGTAAATACATGAGCCACTCAAAGGCTTGTGGTTAGTGTACACTCCGGAGGCCTCGGGGTTTTTGGTGGGGAAGAGCTCGCTGGAAAGAGCACAATGCTGGGAGTGTGCCTGGCATGGAAAGCTGTTCTCAGGCATCCGGGGCGGGCTGTGGAGGGGTGGTGGGCTGGGGGCGGGGCACCTGCTGTGAGGTCCACTGCCAATCCACCACCCCAACCCCTCCCAGGACTCTGGATAATTTTTTTTTTTAATTGGGTGTGTGGATGGGTGAACATTGCCCGGAGTCACTGTGTAACTGTATTCTGTAACATGATGTCACTTTCTCTATCCCCATGGCTGGAGATGAACCAATCTACTCTAGATTTTCAAGGCAAGCCAGCAGATCAAGGGGGCCTCACCCAGGGCAGGGCTTTTCCTGGAAAGAACAGCTTGGTTGATCCAAGGGAAATGGCTGGAAGAGTCCTCAGCTGAGGATGGGTGTAGATGGAGACGCTGAGGGATAAGGGAGGTTTAGGCTGTTCAAATGTATGGTGGCCATGGCGTCTGTCTCACACCTATAATCCCAGGACTAAGGAGGCTGAGACTGGAGGATGGCTGTGAGGGCAGGGCCAGCCTGCACTACAGGCTGAGAAGCTGGCATAAACAAGTGATTGGTCGTGGTGGTGGTGGTGTCATTATGTGTGTGGGAGCTAGAAGTTAGAGATTTTAAATGTTCGGATTCTGAACCCATGTAGAGGTCAGAGTTGGAGGCTGCATGTTTTCCTCAGTCATTCCCTGCTTTGCTTTTCGGGACAGGGTGTCTCACTGGCTTGGAACCAATTCAGCAGCCAGCAACCCCCAGGGACCTTCTTGTTTCTATCTCCCTAGCCTTGTGATTACAGGCACTTGACACAGGGCCTGGCTTTCGTAGTTAGTTCTAGGAATCCTAGCTTGGGTCTTTCCGCTAGTTCAGCCAGCAGATTACCTACTTTCCCCAGCCCCTTAGAATAGATTTTAATGGGTGATTTTTCTCACGAGAAACACCAAGGGAGCCCCTGCACTGGGACCCTTCTGGGGTTACTCTTCTATGTCTAACTGCCATTTTGTCCTGCCTTCAGGTCCCCTTCAAGTCTAAGAGCCCCAGAGGAGGAGTCAGTGTCTTGGCTGTCACCCATATATAGATGTTAGTACTCAAAAAATAGGAAACCAAGACCTTTTGAGGGTTGAGAAAATATCCGGATGAGTTGGCCAGGATAGGCTCTGAGAATGTGCCCCAAGTAGGGCAGCTGGTCTCTGTTTTGCCCAGAAGCGCTGGGAATATGTAATCTTCCCTGGCCTGTACATGGCAACTGTTGAGCCTGCTGTCTGGGGTGGAATTTGGCTGATTTACAGAAATGTCACGGGATCTTTAATGGCCCTGGGTGGTCAGGACCTATTTCCCACGTGCTGAATAACTCCCATTTGCCGTATGGGTAATGCCTATATTGAATCAGTAAGAGCCATGCAGGAGCTGTGGACGAGAAAGGGGCCCACAGTCAACAACAGCGGTTCCCATTCATCTAAGAAAGTGCAGCAACTTTCACAAAAGGATGGGAGATGTTTCTCAGTGGAGTCTACCTTTTCACTCACTTAAAAAGAATTCTCTTACAGGAAAGGGTTTGAAAACTAGCCTTGGCAAATGTCCCTTCTCTTGCCTCTTCCATGATTGTATCTGTCTCTATCAGTTGGGGAAGAGAGGATGGAGTAAGTGTAATGAATGTCAGACAGACAGACACATACATTCCTTTGAGACTGGTGGTGAGAAATTATGTTCAGTTTCTCTCCAGTATCTACTTTGAGTTCAGCTGTAAGGACTTATTTGAAGTAAAATATGAAGCCATTAGAATAATTATGTCCCACAAACACATTGCTCCTTGATAATTAAAAAATATAGTTGATAGATAAGTTTCCAAATTCAAACAATGGCATCCAATCCATAAGACAGCTCTGTGCTTAAAAAAAAAAATACGGACTCTTGTTTGTATCTTGGAAGTGACTCCTGTCACTGTAGTAAGCAGGAGTCAATACTTCGATGTTATGGTTCTGTGGTTAAGAAAATACTAGCTGTTTGCTGGGCAGTGGTGGCGCACACCTTTATTCCTAGCACTTGGGAGGCAGAGGCAGGCGGATTTCTGAGTTCAAGGCCAGCCTGGTCTACAGAGTGAGTTCCAGGATGGCCAGGGCTACACAGAGAAACCCTGTCTTGAAAAACCAAAACCAAAACCAAACCAAACCAAACCAAACCAAACCAAACAAACAAACAAACAAACAAACAAAAAACTGAAAGAAAGAAAATACTGTCTGTTCTTGCTGAGAATCTAAGAAGGAAAGAAAGAAAGAAAGAAAGAAAGAAAGAAAGAAAGAAAGAAGAAGGAAGGAAGGAAAGAAAGATACTGTCAGTTCTTGCCGAGAATCTAAGTATGATTTGGAGCACCCACATGTTGGCTGACATCCATCTATTACTCCAGTTCCAGGGGCTCCAATGCCCTCTTCTGGCTTCTGATAGTACTGTATACATGTGGTGAACATACATACATGCAAACACACACACATATATATATTTTAAAGAAACATGTATGTGTTGGCCTGGATGTACCTTAGTTGGTAGAACTCTTGTGTAGCATCCCCAGGACCATCCATGAGAGATAGTGTGGAGATGCTAAATGTATTGTATGACTTGCTGGCAGCAAGCCAATTGTGATAATTTTATTCATGTCTTCCAACAATTTCCCTCACTGCCCACTCTTGCCCAGTACTGGTTCTTGCCCCACCCCTGGGCTGTTGTAAGAGATGTTAGCACAGCATGGCTCTTGGTTTTCCAGCCTCGTAAGCGAGATGATTTTGGTGGTTCTGATGTTGAATAGGGGGAGTTCACTCACTCCCACCCTTCATTTTTTTTTTCTTTCTTTTTTTTTTCTGCCTTAATTCCTTCAGAATGCAAGAGAGTTGGGTAGCAGACAGCAGGGAGCTAAGTAGAGACATATGTGAGCTTCAGCTCAGTAAAGCTGGGGCCTGTCATCATGAGGAACCACACCCTCCTCATTAAGAGTGTGTGTGTGTGTGTGTGTGTGTGTGTGTGTGTGTGTGTGTGTGGTGTTGGAGATCACCCAAGGAGGCCAGAGGAGGGTGCTGAATGTCTTGGTGCTCCTCCTGATGTGGGTGCTGGGAACAGAATTTGGGTCCTCTAAAAGGACAATAAGTAAGGGCTATAAGTAACTGCTAAACCACATTGCCAGCCTCGGGAGGTGACCTTTTCTTGGCCAGTGGTGGCAGGTCTTGGCTTTGCTGCTTCATTCAGGAGCTGTTGAGTCTGACCTGGGAGCTCCTGATCCCCTTGAGTTGTTCTGGCAACAGGAAGCTCTACAGTCCCTTTGCCTTCTGTAGACTCTGGGGCCTCTGATGTGTTAGAGCATCTACTCATCTTTCCATCTCTGTATCTGTTTCCAGCAGAGTTAACCAGCTAGGTGGCTGGCTCATGGACAGGGTAAACATGCACTCAGAGGGCTGGGGTTGGAGCTCATTTGCTAGACTGCTTACTTAGCATTTACAAAAGTCCTAGCTTCAGTCACCAACACCACAGAAGCCTGGTGTGATGGCATGTGCCTGCAACCATAGCACTGTGTGTGGTGGAGGCAGGGGGAGCGGACATTCTAGCTCATCCTTACACAGTGAGTTCGAAGTCACCCTGAACTAAGTGAAACTATGTCTTAAGTGTGGCCAGAACAAGGTGTACAGATGGTGGGGTAGGGCATTCAAAGGGAATCTAACCAGGCTCTGGGCAGCAAGGGAGAAGGGGCAAGCCGGTCATCTATTTCTACCATAGAGCAATGGCTTCATATGAACTCTATGTTCCAGCCTTTCTAGGTCCATGGGCTATTTGCATAGCATACAAAGCACAGCTTGCAAAACACATACAGGTGTCACAGACACTGGGACCTGGCTATGGATAGGAAGGGGACCTGTGTTGTCCCAGTTGTAAGACCTTCCCAACCACTGTGGTTGGGAAGACAGAGTTCAGATTCATGGGGAGGTTGGAGGTGGGAGTGCCACTCACCTAAGTAAGGTCCAAAGGTGGGCGTTCTCACTTGTCGGGTTTAAAAGTGCCTTTATAGGACAGCTTGGGAGGAGATGGAACTAAAATCCCATAGGAAATGAGTGTCGGGAGGAAGAAAACTCAGGATGTTGTTTAACTCTGGAGAAATTGGGCCTAGAGGGTGGGGGAGGTTGATCGAGTGAGTTAGTTGTTGGGGTGGGGGGCCCAACAATTAACTAATTCTCCTTGCTCTAACCCATGACAGAATTAATCACACATTAACACAGTGGCAACAAAATTAATGTCATATGCAAATTAATGGTGCAGGCTCACCATTCAGCAGCCTGTTGGGTTTTAAGGCTCAAGCTGTAGCTAATACCCACCAGGGTGGCCGCAGGCCATACCTTGGCATGGTTCCAGCCAACCCTTGTTCTGCCTGATACTGTCTAGGGTGACCCTGAAACAGTAGTGACTCTCCATCCTGCTGGCTGGCTGGCTTGACATGACTTAGGTTAAAAACTTATAGTTAGAAACTGAGTTGAAATAACACCAGCCTTGGCTGGAGGAGAGCCTCCAGGCTCTGACTTGGTTTGCTCCTCCCCTTGGTTTACTGTCTATCTCTTGGTAGAAAGCAAGGGCTGTGTTCCTATAGTCTTCCTAGGAAGCTCTTAAAGTGACCCAGAAAGCCCCATTGAGAGAAGGCATTGGGTCTGCTTAGCCAAATCTCAGCTCCTTCTAACTTGAGTTTAAAACTATAAAGGGCATGGCTTTGTGTGGCTTCAAAAAGTTAGCTCATTTAAGCCAGCTCTAAAAGCAGGAAGCGTGCACCTACCTCTCCTTGATGGTAACAAATAAATAAGTAAATAGGAAGCAAGGCCATGCACAGCAGCGTAGCATTCTGACTGTTTAAACTCCTGTGCCCCAGGCAAGTGCGGGCTAGTCCAGAACAGCCAGCCACGAACCTGCTTGCGCATTCACCACCTGTGATAATTACTATTTTGACACTTAATGAGTAATAGCTCTGCTAGGCAGGCCTTGTAGGGAATGTAGAGACAGAGATTCGGGCCCTGCCCGGGAGCCACGTGGTATAAGTGCCAGGATGAAGCAATTCAAAGCAGGATTAAAAAAAAAAAAAAGCAGAAAGGAAAAAAAAAAAAACGGTCCACTGCTGATGTTGATGGCGAATGAGTATTGGCGTTTCCTTAGTGGTACTGATTTCCTTAGCTTTTTCATTAGCTCCCACTTCATCTACTACCAAGGAGAGAGACTTGAGATTGATGAGGTCATAGCAGAGATCTGGGAAGTGCTGCTCGGGCTGCAGCGAAGAGTCTTCATTCCTGGGTGTGCTTCCTGGATGTGATGTGCGTTGTACAGACAGTCTAAGGAGGCAAAGTCGGGGCTGTACAACCTGGGGTGCTAGCATACCAACAGGCTATGGAAACAGAAAACGAGGCATTTGAATGCATCAAGAGCAGATTGTCTCTTCTCTCCTTGTTACAGATAGCCTAGGTGGCAGGTTATACTTGTGTGTAGCATATGTATAGAGTCAAGTAAACACACATGTGTAAATATTTTTGTAATTTTTAGGCATGATGCCTGTCTTATACTACTAATTTTATTAGTACCCGTAACAGCTTTAAAACTATTACATGTATGTAGTGTGCGCATGCATGCATGCATGTCTCTCTGTCCACATACATGCACCACAGCATACAGGAGAAGTCAGAGGACAGCTTTTCAGGGACCTCGGGAGTTAGTTCTATCCTTCTACCATGTGGATCCTGGGGATCGAACTCAGGTCTTCAGACTTGGCAGCAAGCATCTTTCCTAGGTGAACCATCCAGTTGGCCTGTAGCAGCCTCACTATGTGATGAGCCGAATGATTTATCCAAGAGCTTAGTGTGGACAGAACAACGAAGCAAGACAAGGGTGAGAGTGGCTTCCAGTAGTGACAGAATTGTCCCCGGCTCTGACAGGTGCCAGCCCCATCTCCTCATGCATTGGCCACAGCATCTCCTGCAGAGCAGAAGAAGTCTAAGATTGTCTATCCTGATGTGTGGGGTGGGGCTCAGTGCAGCATGTGACAGTCTGGTGGTGCCCGATCAAGACAATCCCGATCAAGACAATCCCGTACAAACAAAAGACCCCAGGTACTAGAGAGCGCTTAGAGTCACACTGAGCACTCAAAAGGGTCGGAGGACATCTGTGACCATATGCAGGCATAGCTGGTCCTATGTTACCTTGTCTCTGTGTTCAGTATGGTGGGTAGACGTCTCCTCCTGTGCCTTGGCGGCCCTTTGCCCCAGATGCTGGTACCAGTTGCCAAACCCACCTCCCCTCAACTTGGTTTTTTAACTTGAAAGACAGGTGGGACTGGATAGTCCAGAAGGACCGTGGCCCAAGGAGTGTCGCCTCTAGGGCAGGTGGACCTCACATCCCCCACAGGTGACTGGGGATGGTCAGACACTAATGTTCCCTTAGTGAAGGGCAGTGCCAAGCAAGTATGGGCCAGGGGAAGTTACTTTAGGGAGGAGAGTTTGGGTGTACAAAGCAGTCCAGATAAGGTGCTTCGGGGTCCCTGCTTGTGACCAAAGCAGGCAGGAAGACAGTTGGGAGTGCACGTCTGGCCCTGAGATGTGGTCTCTGTGGTCATGTCCCAATGCTTTAATACAGTGAGGCTACTTACATGGGTGACCCCCCCATCCAAGATACTTTGCAGTGGAGCTTAGTTTCAGGACCAGCTGGCAGGGGCCCCTGCATGCATGCCTCTCTCCATGCCCAGCTGGGAGGCGGGCCTGCTTTCCTTCTGTGTCTGTGCGTGTGGCCATTTTAATTTTTCCCTGGACAGCCCTGCCTGGGATACTGCTTGCCGCCTGCCATGGTTGCTAGGAAACCGGCAGAGGCCTGTCTCCTCCTTGCTCAGGACAAGGCCCCAGCCAAGCATCCCAGAGCCTGAGGCAGCATGCATCCTGCTGAGAGCTGGCCACATGTGCTAACCCCTTTTGCTCTCTGTCAGAGTCCCTTCTTTCCGGACCCCAGGACTCCCTGCCACATATCCAGCATCCATGTCTGGTAGCTGTCTCTTCCTGCCTCTCCTGTTAATATTGAGACTGTCGGATAGGACTGAGGATGGCCTGGAATCCACATGAAGGTGGCATTCCCTCAAGGTTCTTCTACCATGCTGCTCAGACCACACTTGGACAGAGCAGATCCCCTCTGGCTTCTCAGCCTCTCTGGGTTGCCCACAACACCTCTTCCTGTAGCTTCATGCCCTCCCTGCTTCTGAGCAAGACTTTATACCGGGGTGGGGGGTGCAGGGAGGGAGGTGTGTTTTTTAGCCCTGGGGTCCAGGAAAGCAGTGATAGTGGCTGCCTTGTTCCTGGAACAAGCACCTGCCCATGGTCCTGGAAGCTGTGTTGCTGATGTTGTCCCATTAGCTGTGGCTCTCCCTGTGCAAGACCTCAGTTGTCTTCTGCTCAAGGAAACCACTTAGTCACTCAGGCAGCTTCCAGTGTTTATTTCAAGTTGATTATACTCTTAATCGTAAAGGCTTCCAGGGGCTCTCTGCCTTGTTGGTGGCTGGTCATGGGGATTACCTAATTTTTTTCTCCCCCGGGGATGTCTGTAAGTGCAGTGGGCGTATCATCTAGTGAGGCCGAGCAGCTTCTGGACATTGATATCTATGGATGTTCCTTACGAACAACATTGTTTATGTCAGGTAGTGGTTTGTTTGTTTGTTTGTTTGTTTGTAAGTTAGCAAACTGTTCGGTTGCACTAGTTAAAACAATTACAGCATGCCCTTGCTGTAACTCACTGGGCCACTTTGGAAAATAATGATGTCTTAGTGGGAAAGACAGTCCCTGTGCAGTAGGAAAACACTGCCTGTATTGATTACTGCATTTATGTAATGCTGTGGCGTAGTATAGGCTGGACATACCAAGACAGATATTGATAAGAACTGTTTCGTCTTAGTGGTATGGAATTTGGTGGTGGTTGGTATTTTTCGTTCCTTTTAAGGAACAACAGGCAGGGGCTGGTGAGGTGGCTTGGCTGGTAAAGTGCTTGTCTTTCAAGCCTGAGGACCTGAGTTCAGGCCTAAGACCCACATATGCATACTTGTTGTCTCTGCCTGGGGAGACAGAGACAGGAGGGTCCCTCAGGCTCCCTGCCCATCTGGCGTAATTGGCAGTCTCTAGGCCAGTGAAAGACTGTGATTCAAAGGAGGTTGGTAGTGTTGCAGAGAATAATGGCAGGTGTGTCCTCTGACCTCCACATGTACGTGTCTGCACGCCTTCACACATACACACACACACACATGCACACGCAGGCATTCATGCACACATTAAAAAAAAACAGATATATTATTTTGGGTGTCAGAAGCAACTGGGGAACCATTTTAAAGGATAGGTTTGTAGTTCTTATCTGTGAGATTATTCTGTGAGTACAGATTGGAAAGATAGAATATGTTTTTAGTAGGCGTTCCCAGCATCCACCAGTTGAAGGTCATTTAGGAAATACTGAATCCTCTATTTGGCATTCAGGTGGTTTGCAACTTTTTAGTACTGTAGGAAACTTAAAGAAGATGCTGTCTGGTTAGGGAAGACTCACTCTGGTTGGGGAGGACTCACTCTGGTTGGGGAATACCCTTTCTGTGTTGGAGAGGACTCCCTCTGTGTTTTAGGTCCCAATTCTTCATGGTCTCTTACTGGTGATAGTACATTTTGAAACGCCCCTTTGTCTCACATTATTCTATGGTGAAATCTTTGCTTGTTTTGTTTTTCCCTCCCCTTGGTGAAATATGGAGATGTGTCTCCCATGCCAAGGCCATGTCTGTCTCAATGTAGTCCCTTTTGTTCTCTTCCCCTTTCTGTGCTTTCACACTTGAACTAGCTGACGTTTAAATGTGTGCTGTGAGGCAAGGACCTCTTTCTATTTGTTTTTTACCCTTAGTTATTGGCCTCAGGTTGCTGTGCCAGACCGGCCACCTGTCTGTCCCACAGGGTCCAGCAAGCCTCATATATCATGTCCTAAATTTTTGCTTAGGTCTGTCCTTACTTCATTCATTTACCTTGACTCAGGCCTGAGCACAACCCTCTTAATTATTTAGTTTGGTACTGGTGGGTGGCAAAGCCTAAGAACCCCCACCAGTCACCATTTAGCAGTGTCTTTGAGGTGGGGCACTGTGGCTCACTCCTGTAATCTCAGAACATGGGGGACTGAGTCAGCAGGATTGCTTTTTAAGTGTGGAGCCAGCCTGGACTACAAAGTTCTAGCTCAGTCTGGGATCTAGAGTAAGACCCTGCCTTTAAGCCAACAAAAAACAACCACCCTCTTTCCTTATCACCTGTTTGTATTTTATTATTTGCTACCCGTCACTTTTATAGACTGTTGGGTTGATGGGCAATGCCTTCTGTGTCTCTCGAGATCTATTAGGAATGTCTGGAAGGGACATCTACTTAGACAGCTGGATCTCACAGGGGTGGGTTCCCTGCAGGCTGACTTTGGTTCCTGACCACCATGCTCTGAACCAACCTTCCTGAATACAGTACAGATCGGATATCCTGATCAGCCCTTCCCACCCCCAGATTGCTCACAAGGAGATCCTGACAGACAAAAGTAAATGCCATTTATGTTTGATAGTCCCTTGGTCTTCCAGCTGGGTGGAAGTTGTTCCTGAATTTGAGTAGAACGAGGGGAGATAGAGAGTCAGGGGAAAGGTAGCTGCTCTCTCTTTCCGCAAGCTCAGCGAATGCAGGTATCCTCATCATACCAGGGTACCTTCTGCAAGTGCTCCCGAACTTCTGCCTGATGACTGAGTTTTTGCCTTGTAGTCCAGGCCATGATTTGCAGGTTTTAGTGACCTTGGAAATTCAGAAACCACATGTTGCTTTCTTTAGGGTTGGGTGAAACATTGAAAGCACTGGGTGCGGGGAGCAATGAGACTACATTATCAGTCTTTTGGAGCGATTTCTAACAGCTCCAGGGTGCTGAATCTTTAGAATTGTGCTTGGTGGCTAATAAGCACTCCAAGCTCACTGACGTTTACAACCCTCCTCTACAGCTTAGAAAATGGACGCACAGAGAAGCATCCTATATCCAACATGCTTGGGCCCCAGACATGTTGGCAATTTTGGAGTTTTCTCAGAGTGTTTGTATATACATATTAAAATATCTTGTGATGGGACCCAAGTCTAAGCATGAAACTGATCTCTCTCTCTCTCTCTCTCTCTCTCTCTCTCTCTCTCTCTCACACACACACACACACACTCACCCCTTAGTAACTCCACATGGCATTTTTAGTGCACCACTGCGTATCGAGTGTGATTTATCTTGTGAGGTCCAATATGGCATTTAATGTTCAACACATTTTTTGATCTTAAAGCATATTGGATCTGGAATGTTCAGCCAGTGAGCCCTTTAAAATTTCGTCTAAGATTCTCTTGCCTTGAGAGGTTTCCCTGTGTCATCTAGGTCACTGGATACTTTTGGGCAGAATCCAACCATTGCTGATTTGGGACAGTCTCAGTTACTGTGTTGACAGCTGAGATTCTGGGTGTTTACGAGAGATCTCTGCTCAGCCCCAGAAGAGGGTCAGCGTGGTATCGGGGGAATGCATGAGGCAACGTGGTGCCTTACTCTTGTCACCTCTTCTCGTGGCAGAGAACAGTGGGAAGGGTCATGACCTACTGGGAAGAACATGGCGGTTCTCTCCTGAGCATCTGCTTCCTTCCTTCTTTTCTAGGAGGGGCTTATTTTCTGTCTCTTTTTAGATGACCCAACATCGAACAGTCGAGATTAAACAAGCCGACATATCGGTATTAGCAAGCCGCAGAGCTCAGGGGCATCACCAGGTTCTATCTTCTTTCTGGCTATATGTCACTTTCGCAGACCTGTGTGCACCGTGCTTATGACTGCTCTGGTGCCCCCCTCCTAGTGGTAAACATCTATGTGACTGGTGGAGAGGCCCATTTGTCCCTGTGACACACAGGCTGAGATGGTCTGAGTGAACACTGTGGTCTGCAGCCTTTGAGCACACCTCACACCAGCAGTCGGAGGGTTTCTTGGCCCAGCTCTCAGAAGCTCTGAGAGGGCTGCCTCTGTGGGAACTCACCGGAGTCTCTCACTTTGGAGCCCGGGGTAGACTGGCGCTCACTGTACAGCCCAGAGTGGGTTTGGGTTTACAGTTCTCCTGCTTCAGCCTCCTCCGAATGTTGGCATGGCAGATGTGAGCCTCCTTGAACTTTGGGGGTTGTATATGGAGGTGCAAGATAACAGATAGCTCCCGAGACAGCAAACATGGTTTCTAGAGCATCATTTCTCAACCTGCGAGTCTTGACCCCCTTGGGATCAAATGGCCCTTTCATAGAGGTCACCTAAGACTATTGGAAAGCAGATTTTTTTTACATTACGAGTCCCCCAAGTAGCAAAATCATTGTTATGAAGTAGCAATGATAATAATTTTATTATGGCTTGGGGAGGGGCACCACAATATGAGGAACTCTATTAAAGGGTCACAGCGTTAGGAAGGTTGAGAACTCTAGTTTAAACCTGCCTCTGTCCCTTCGTACCTGTGTTAACACTGACAGATATCTTAACATTTTCTTGTCACGCCTTCCCCCTTGCCATTTGGGGTGGATCATTCTAATGCTGCAACAGCACATTCGTCAGACTGCCATAGGACTAATGAGTTAGTGTATGTGCGTTCGCTCACGGGACCCTTGCTGCTGTACCGTGGGGGAACCCCTCATGAGAACTTGAGAATTCAGGCATTCAAAACAGAGACAACAAACTCTGACTTTTTTAGGTAGACCCTTCGGTGAGATACATTAGTGTGAAGAGAAAGTAACCTCTGTTGCAAGATATTTTTGTTTGCTAATATGATACCCAGAGTATAGCGATTCACTCCCTTTCCCAGGAGCCTGGGTGAGATGTAGCGATTTCTTTCTTTCTTTCTTCTTTCTTTCTTTCTTTCTTTCTTTCTTTCTTTCTTTCTTTCTTTCTTTCTTTCTTTCTTTCTTTCTTTCTCTCTCTTTTTTTTTTCCCCATTGAGACAGGGTTTCTTTGTGTAGCCCTGGCAGTCCTGGAACTCACTCTGTAGACCAGGCTGGCCTCCAACTCAGAAATCTGCCTGCCTCTGACTCCCAAGTGCTGGGATTAAAGGTGTGCGCCACCACCGCCCGGCTCGATTTGTTTCTTAATGAAAAGTGTAAGAAAGGCATTCAAAAGAGTGACTTCCCAGTGGAGAAATCAGGTTGATGCCATCTCATCCAAGCAGTGAAGGTCGAGGTTACTCTTGGTGAGTGGTCTTAGATTCTTCCTCAAGGTGGGATGTTGAATGGGTTCCTTTCCTCACCCTGGCAACCAAATGCTTGACAGAAAACAAACCTGTGAGTTGAATTTCATCTATGTTTGGCTTGTGGTTTCTGAGGGGTCAGGTGAAGTCACTGGCCCCATGATTCTGGGATTGGTGTGAGGCAGAACAGTACACATCACCACTTCCTGGAAGTGCCCTATACCATGGCTCCGTCAAGGGATGAAGCTGTTGGTTAAATCAGAGCCCTCAGGACCTAATTGTCTTTATAGACACAGGAAGACGTGTGCTCTGTAACTTTCTAGGTGTCTCTTAATCCAAGCAAGTTGACTATGAAGACTGAGTACCCCCATATGCCACGGGCAAGGTGCGTGCCTTCAGTGCTAATTCTGCCCAATGATCTGTAGTGTCCGTATCATAGGGAAGCAAGACAAAAACCTCCCTGCCCCCTTGCATCTCCACCAGGGGTGCCACCTCAGTTCCTGACCAGTGCTCTTCAAAAGTATCCGGGCCATGGAATTCAGGGACCTATGCCAGCCCAATGCCACGTGGGGTCCAGCTTTAGATCACAGGTGTGAGCGGAGAAACTGGGCAGGCTGGGTTCAGGAGCATCAGGTACCGGTCTCCCTTTCTTACCTGACAGATGTCCTAGGTGTTAAGATGGATGGAATTGCCACTAGAGGAAGCTGTGTGCAGAGCACACGGGAAAACCTGGAATTGTCTGGTGACTCTTTTGTAATATAAAACGGATTGCAGCCTGCAAAGCGGAAAAATCAAAGAAACAAAGCCATGCGGGGTGTGCTGGTTTTAGAAACGCTTAATGGGTTTAAGGCAGGAGGTAAAAGTGGATGACACCATGACCATGTCCCAGGGACAGTGAGCTGTTAAATGCTGGTGGCCCCTCCTGGACTCCCTTTCCAAGGGCAGGCCCATAAACATTTTTATTAAATGTTTTTAGAAGCCCTTTTTACTCCCATTCTGATTACACGCCTTAGAAGTTTCATTGGTAGTGCGGCCATCTCCCTCTGCCCCCCTCCCCCCCCATCACCCTCTCTCCGCCCAGCCCTCCTACCAGAGTGTTGTTTTAGACCTGTTTGACGCTTCCATAAAGACTTCTTTAAAGTGGCATTTGTTTAGCTACGCTAAACTCATATTCCTAACCCATCCGGGTCCCCTTTATATTGCCTCTGCCCTTGCCAGTCTTTAGAAAGCCTCCCAAATTAGCATCATCTGAGAATTTAATTAACTCGCTGTTTACTAACCCTCTTCTTTCAAGATAATTAATGAGGATGTTAAGTGACACTGGGCCTGACAGGACTCCCAGTGGCACCTGAGCGGGCAGCTACCAGAGTGAGGCTTTGGCAGGAAGGAGATCTCCCCCTCCGTTCTGCAGCTACTGTCCAGGCTGAGTGGCCACACGAGGGGCAGGCACCAGGGGCACATGCTTGCTTAAAGTCAGGCTTTCCCAGCTTCGACCTTTCCCGCTCATTTTCTGTGTTGTTAATTAAAAAAGCCTGGTTCACTTAGAGTGGAATGCTCGCCCCCCAACCCCCTCCCGCCTGTGTTATTCCCCAGACAGCGCCTCCATTACCAGGCTTGAAATCAAACTAACTGAGAACTCTAGTGTTACAGTTCCCTTTTGTTTCTGTCGGAGCTGTAGTGCAGTGTCTCCGTGAGCCCTCCCTCCTCAAGCTTTTTCAACTCCATCCAGGTAGCTAGGGTTTGCCCTCGATCCAGACCTGCTGCAACTTCTGCAGCCCCTGAAGCCTGCCACACCCAGTGTGGTAGCCCCTCAGCCCCTTGACACTTGTAGCTGTTGAGATGTAGTGACCACAGGACTGAGGATTGGAACTTTCAATGGTCTTCAACCATCCCCGAAGTCTAAATAGTCACGTGTGGGTAGATGGAGACTCTACTGGCCCCCTGAGGCTGGTGGTCCCTTATCTGCTTGGGCTCCTCGGTGTGGAGTCCGAGGCAGTTTGCCTGCCTTCTCCAGGGCCTTTCTCCTCAGGTAGAGAGAGTAAACTGATTGCAACCTGGTATCCAGCCGACTGTAATTAGGAAGGTAAGTTTCCTGAAGGAAAAAGATGTTACTCTCTAAATCCAAATGTAAATGACTTGGATTATCCGTGTCACTGAGCGCTTCATTCATGCAGATAATTGAGAATTGACGCTGTCCTTTTCCCTCAATTACTTCCTGATAGTTCCATGTGGTACAATGGGTGAAACACGGGGCTGTTTTTTTTTTAAATAGCTATGCTAATGTCCTCATTAATTTTACCATTTTTTTCCTAGCAATTAACAAATATTAACTCTGGAGGCAGAATTAAGTTGGCTTCCCCTCCGCAGCCACGTTTGCCGGTAACTCCCTTGCCACGGGAGTCGAGCGAGGCTTAGCTTTTCAAACCTCTTCTTTGGCAGCGCGCAGGTGAAGCAGGAACACGGGGGTTTTCAGGGCGATCTTGTACTGATCACCCCCAATGGAACACAGCGTGGTGTGACAGATGCTGAACCATGTGACAGATGCTGAACCAGTACCGTTCCATGGCCCCCATTTGTCGGCCTCACAGTCTTTCCATATGGTACAGTGCAGGGCTCCATATTCAGTGCCCACAGGGGCTGCAGGGCTTTGACATGGGCAACCGAGCGGGTGCACAGCGCCTGCCTCTTCTTGTCCGGATAAGAATGAGTAAGGGGGTGCAGCCTTTCTGCTGCCTTCTTTTCTAAGTTCCTTTCTCCTTTCCCTCTGTTCTTCTGTCCTTTTTGAGACAGAAAAATCCTGATCATATAGGAAGTTGGCAGATTTTAAAATGTTCACCAGTAATTACAAATCCTTAACAGGGAGTATCCTGCATCACTCATATACAGAGTTCCCATTTGTTGCCAATTTGCCTTCATTGCTGACCATCAGACTCAATAAGGATATCATCAGGCTTCTCTCTGTCCCCCTATCCCTCAAGTGTCAGTCACAGTGTGGGATGGACAAACCCCTTGAAATCTTTGTAGCGCTGGTGACTTTGTGTTTAGGCATCATTAAAAGGTGTATGCAAAGCCAGGCAGTGGTGGCACATGTCTTTATTCCCCACACTTGGGAGGCAGAGGCAGGTGGATCTCTGAGTTCAAGGTCAGCCTGGTCTACAGAGTGAGTTCCAGGACAGCCAGGGCTACACAGAGAAACCCTGTCTCAGGAAAGAAAGAGGAAGGAAAAAAAATGTGTATGCGATTACTTTTCCAAGTCCAGACTTTCAGACCACACTCATTCCTGGCTTTCAAGATCTTCCCCAGCCTTCTGTTCTCAGGAGGTACTTAGGAGGCACCAGCATGGGTTGTAGGGAGAGACAAAGACATGACAGTACACAGGTGTCACTTTCCACCCGTGCTGCCTTGGCTATATAAAACCCACTCTGCTCTCGGCTCTTGGAGAGCATCGGAGGTGTCTGCTTTGTTTCGTAGGTTTGGTAAATATGGAGTCTGTTTTCAGCTGTTGCTCAGCATAAATGTCCCGTCTTCACCCTTTCCCCACTTGGATTATAGAAGGATATGCAAAACTTGAGGATCATGTGACCCAGGGCTCATTTACACGGAAGCTCTTACATTGAAAAACAAGGGATGGTGTTTAGTTCTTCTAGAGGTCATTTCGTAGTTCAGAGCTGAATCTCGTTGATGAAGCGTTAGCCTTTGGTTTTAAACAACTTATCTTTATAGAAAGTTTTCAAGAGTGGCCCTTATTAAGTTTTGAAAAGTGGAAGTAATGTACTCGTGTTTGTCTGTATGTGTGTGTGGCAATGTGGCAGAGACAAACAGAGGTGCATGTATAAGGGCCTCCTGTGTTCTCTGAGACCAGGCTTGTGGGTTTTCATATGACTGGGTAAAGTTTTCAGTTTCGGATCAGTATCAGTATATTATCAACAGAGGAGAAAAAAGCAAGCCAGCCACTTGTCTTTTATACATAAAGTTTTATTGGTACACATAATGTTTGTCTCATTCCAGTCCACTACTGCTATGTTGCAGTGCCAGAACTGGGTGACTGCGACCGAGGTATGGTAGCCCCAGCCTCTGAGGGTTTGTCTCTAGGCATTTACAGAGTTTTCTGACATCTGGTCGGAATGATAGGAAATGAGCCTTCTTAGAGGCTCATTTTAATGAATTCTGGGGAAACTGTGGATTAGACACTATGCTACTCACAGGGCCCTTAAAATGCATTTGTTGTCAGCTTGGCTGGCTCCGCTTTATCCCTGTGATCTGAAGAATTTGCTTATTAGATGTTGAATGCACTGACCCTAGTTTTGTGGTAACTAACCCTGCCTTGGCCCCGTACTGATAACACGGCTAGCAATTTTGTTCCGGAGACTGAGTAGTTTTCAGTGTTGCCGTGGTATGGGTCCCTGCTCATTAGTGAGTGCCTGCAGTCTTCAGTTTTGCTAAAATCAGAATGCTTTCTCAACCTGAAACCGTGGGTACTATTCTAAACGTTAAGTAATAGAGCTCTCTCCAAAGACAAAGTGCTCCCGGGTCATTACTAGCCGAACTCCATCATTGCAATGGTGATGCTGTGAGGTAGGGCCTAAGTACTGCTGAAAAGGGCCAGAAGGGGGATTCGATGAAGGTCACGTAATAACAAAGCCCATCAGTGTTTTTTGTGTCATCTTATGAGTCACATTGGCTTGGAGGAGCCAGGCCGGCACCTGCAGGACTCATGTCCAGAGGCAAACCAGTCCTCCTAACGGGTTCTTCCCTAGCAACTGAACGATTTCACTTTTGAGGTAGATGAATGGGCGATTGAGTAATTAATTCATACTGTGTGGACTCTGGACCCAACCCTGTGAAATTAGACATTGAGGGTAGGTAGGCTTTTGATCCTCCTGTTTGAACCGGTCACTACCATCTGCTGACCACAGCTTTCATTTTGCTTTAGCATTTATGAGGTACTCTCACAGTGACTGACTCCCTTCAGTCTCGTGGCATGTGGTGTTGCTGTTCCTCCATTTATAGTGGAAGACGCCATAGGGAGCCAAGAGGCTACTGTGTTCTCTCTTGTTCTCACTCTGGGCAGATCTGGGTTCTGGATGTTGAGCTCAGAGTAAACGGGTGCATAGTTCCAGTGTCCATGGGGAGTATTCCACATCCACAAAGCACACATCAAGGATCCTGAACGACAGTGAGAGGTGTGTGGAGCTTTCCAGACTGAGAATCCAGAGGGGAAGGTCTCACTGTAGGCAGAAGCGAGATGTGTACAATGAACGGTAGCGGTGCTGGAAACAGAAGCATGTGCAGAAGGAAAATGCAAAAGCCAGCGTCCACTGTATACAGAGAGAATAATGAAAATAACTTCTAGTGGACAGAGAATATTCTCTCTTGTTTTCATGAGAAATCAGAAGCATGATGAAATAGGAAAGAGGGATGTCAAGAGACAAGAGGAGTAGGCATTAAAGCTGGGAGAATGACCAATCTGCCCCCCCCCCCCCCCAAAATAGTGATCCTAGTACTTGGAAGGCTGAGGCAGGAAGATTGCCATGAGTTCTGAGGCCAGTCTGGGATACTGAAACTCTATCCCAAAACAAACCCAAACTATGACTGTGACCAAAAGCTGGGACTGAATGTTGCTTCCTCTGGCATTTGGTCATTTTACCTACAAAGGCCCTCAGTTCTAACATTTGAAGGTTTCAAGACTTAAACCTGTAAAATGCCACTAATCCGAGAGATTTTAGAAACATGGCAGTTCTTGATTGGCAGCACCTTACTGGCATGGTCCCGCAAAGGGCGCACAGCCAGGCTTGAGTTCACATGTCCCCATGTCCCTTTTTGGTAGGAACGTCTGCATGGCTGGTGTGTGTTGCAGCTTTCTTGAGGGTCATGTCTCAGCTACCCTCTTTCTGACCCTATCTCCCTTTTCTTTCTTTTCTCCTCCACAAACTTTACTACCATTTTGCTCCAGTGAATTTGCATTTCAGTGATGGGAATTGCCTCCGATACATTGTAGCAGGGTTTGTGGACTCTGCCCAAAAGGATGCCGCCGCCCCAGCAAGCTCCCTGGCCTTAAGCTAGACTAGCCCTCTTGGCCTGTTAGAAGAGCGAGTTGCATGTCTCTGAGGAGAGGATGTCTGGATCAATGTTGGATTAGATGCTGCAAAGCCTTCCTGCGTATCACCACTTAAAAATAAGTTTCCTGGGGCTGGAGAAATGGCTCAGTGGTTAAGCAGGACTTTCTGCTCTTCCAGAGGACCCTGGTTCAGTTCCTAGCACCCCGCAAGCACCTGTAACTCCGATTTCAGGGGATTTTGTATCCTATTCAGGTCTCCATGGGCATGCATGTGGTATACACTCACATACACATAAAATATAGAAATACATTAAAAATAAGTTTAAAAACTGTTTTACTGTCATGTTTGTCCTTGGTCTCATCCCACTGAGGGCTTGAGAGCAGAATCCTGCTTGGGCATTCCCCTCAGGAGGGGACTGCTTTGGGTGGAGCTGGTCAGCCAGGCAGACGGCTGGGGACATAGCTGAGAGGTGAAAGATAATACTCAACAGCAATGGACTTTGGAGCCCCTGCGTGGCGTATTCCCCTCTTACCCCTCACTGCTCCTAGAATTTAGAAATGGAGGAGGGCAAACTATCCAGCGGTTCTTCAAGGGAGTTGAGAGACTTGGTGGGTCAGACAAGTCCTCAGCCATAGACAGATATGAATGAGGACAGCCAAGTGGGAGAATCTGATGCCATCTTGGGGTGACTCCTCTGTGGGGAGAAAAGATTGTGGCTATCTTCTCTCATGAGAACTGGGGAGCTGAGGCATTCACTGTGTGCTCTAGCATTCTTCTGGTCTCTGAGCAGCATCATGGTGTCCGTTGACCTTATTAGCCCTTTCATGTTTGCCACTGATGGATGGATGGAACTATCTTTTTCTGTAAAGGCGTGGTGGGCTCTGCCCACACCTATTTAAGGCTCCCACAGCCTGAGTTGCTCCCCAAGAGGCGACCGTGGAGGCTGCCCTCACTTGCTGACTTATGTGCCCCTTCCCATGGTGTGTGTCCAAGTCTCGCACCTAGTTTCCCCTTAACAACAGAACTTGGTGAACAGCCTTTGTCTCAGAAGATAAGGAAGTCAGGAGAACACAATTAGGTGTCTATATAGAAGAGATGGAAGGCTGGGACGTCTGTGGCCACTTTGATGTCCTCGAGCTGGGATATTCTGTCTATCCTATCCGGAGGGAAAGGAGGGGGATGCTGTCTTATGGTCTGTATACGAAGAAAATGAGGTCACTAGGTACAGTTATTCAAAGTCATTATCTCTTGTCATAAAATAGTATGTAAACAGGTAGTAAATATTAGCAAACATTTGTTTTCTCCAGTCTCCAACCTTCTGGCTCAGAAGGGGTAGTGTAGCCAAGTGAGGTTCAAAGGCTGGTGCATGGTGAGTCCTGACAGGGATTCCCTCAGCCCTGGGACCCAGAGACAAAGGGACAAAAATTGCTCAGCCAGTTAAGAGGAAGAACCCCCTAGAAGACAGCATAGGCATCACCCTGCCTTTTGATCCCTGTGGCATTTTAGCACATGAAGGAAGTACCTGGCAGGACATCCAAGCAGGAAAAGTCACCAAAACCAGAAAGAGGAGATTGGTGAGTGGAGTGGGAACTGCCATGCACCCCCTTTCATGTGACACACAGGGCTGAAATCTGAGAAGAAGAAATTGGATTCAAACTCCATTAGATAGGGCTCGCCAAGCATCAGGCCGAGTGGAAGAGGGTTTTCCTCATTCACTCAGACCCTCAGCCACCAAGGTTTAAGGACCTCCCATGGACCTCAAGCTGCACTGGAGGAAGAGGATGAAAGACAGGACAGCTGGAGAGATGCTGTTCACTGGGTAGCAGGGGAGTCGGCCACATGGCTTGCCCAATGTGATGAGCAGGGCACAAAAGCTGCTTCTGGAAGCATGCAAGGTCCTGAAGGGGAGGCTGGAGAGCTGGGCCTCTCTGTAAAGTGCACTGGCTTGGCCATTCCAGAGGAAT
Organism: Mastomys coucha; assembly: GCF_008632895.1. Classification (NCBI taxonomy): domain Eukaryota; kingdom Metazoa; phylum Chordata; class Mammalia; order Rodentia; family Muridae; genus Mastomys; species Mastomys coucha. The sequence goes on from NW_022196905.1 coordinate 246,943,167, forward strand.
ATGTTTTTGGGGGGTTTTGTTTTGAATATCTATATACCCCAGAATTCCCTTCCAAAGACCTTATAAATTATAATTTTCAACCAGATGATGAGCCTGTTACTGTTTGGTAGTTCAGTAGTATGACTAGTTCCATGATCATCATTTAATAAGTGGATACTTCGATATAGAGCAGTGGATATTCTTTTGGTCTTTTTTCCTCCCCTGAGAGTTTGCATTTCATAGCAGGTAGGTTATGGGCTGGACTGCATAGTTTCTACTCTGAGCCAAATCCCAATGCACATATGTAACCTTTTAGATAGATCTTGGGGGCTGAACTGTTTCTAATGGAGAATCAACTGGCCACCACTCAAATGCACTAAAGGTCTTCTATATTGGAAGCCTGCCTTATTTCACCCATCATGGTCACCAGCAACCATGCCTGTGAGTCACCTGGAGGGTTTGCTGAAACCCATGTTTCCAAGTTTCACCTTAAGAGTTCCCGATGACCTGGACAGAGCCTAAGGATCATCCAAGTCCAAAGTTTCCCAGCAACGTTGACACTGGTAGTCTGCAGCTCCTTTTGGAGAGTGTCTGCTGTAAGCTAAGCATCTTTGGGCAAAGAAATTGCTGAGTTCCTGGTGGGACCTCTCTTTAACAGCTCCTTCTCAAAGACTGGACCAGGAGTAAAGGGAGTTTGCCTCTCCAAACTCTTGAGTGTACCTTCCTCATCATCTCTGTGAGGATTCAGGCTCCTCCAGCATCCATGCACTTGTGTGGTCCTGGGCCCCAAGCAGTGGCTTTCACCACTCCCAACGTCCATGAGGAACAGCCATTCTAAAGACCAAAGCTTGACCTCAGCCTCAAGAATGGCATTTGGCTCTCTGTGTGGCCATCGGACGTCAGGGTTCAGCCTCATCTTTGGAGTCTACCGGACAGCACTGAGACCCTTCTATGAGAGGCCTCCTGTGACCTTTACATGCTGCTGAAGTTGTGAGGGTGCTAATCTTCAGGGACGGTACAGTCAAGGGAAGCCAGCAGACTCCCAGAGATTTCCCCAGCCCAGGAGATCCTCCCATCTTTGAGCTCATGCCCAGTGGAGTGACTAATCGATGTCCTCCACTCTGCTGGACAATTAAGAGAAGCAGGAGAAGGAGGGAAAAGTCTTCAGTTAGACCTAATTTGGCACCATATTGTTTTCTGTTAATCTATTTTGCTTTCTGTCCGTCTGTCCCAAGGGATGGGTGCCTTGCTGCTTGCTGAAGCATGCATAACTAATGTCCTCATTAAGGGCTGATCTGTTTATCAGGACCATGCTAGGAAGCCCGGCTGCCAAACCTAGGCACAAGCTGGGGGCAGTTCCCTCCCTCTGGGCCTTAGCCCCACCTCATTAAGCCGGTCCCGGCTATTGATTGGGAGCCTGTGTTTGGAAGAGTCTTACTTACTCCATGCATTATCTTGACAGGTTGATCAGACCTGATTGAGAACCTCTTAAAGGAACGAACAGCTGTAATGGGAAAGTTGGACTCTGTCATCCGTTAGGATGATTCTGGAAGCAAGAAGAACACGGCTGACATCTTGGAGCAATTGTATTTACAATTAACATGGCTGAAAACGATTGCCTCTATTGATCCCCCCTTCCTGCAATTACAGCCCCATTGTTTACATTCCAGCACTTCAGTTATAAAAAGGAAATTCAATAATTATTGCATTATTTAAAGTTAAAGTGCCACAGAGTTTGCTGGCTGCGCTCGCTGGTTGATTTAACGTTCAGTAAAATCCATGCTGAGCTCTCCATCTCGAGGCCAGCAATATCGGCTTTTAATGAGACTTGGTGGTGGTGGGGGGGTGGTGGAGCTCAGTGCACAGAGTGTTTGTCTGGGTTATTTATTGGGGGTGGGGGGCCTGGAAGCAGCGCGGAGAAACTAGCCATGTCATGGTTCATGAAAATGGTCCCTCTTGCCACGTGGCCATCTAGCCTGGAGATGGCTGCATCTTGGTCTTTTGGCAAACACTCAATTCTATTTCCTACAAACAGGTTTCTTTTTCCTTGTTGCTCCTCTGTCCCCCTTCCTGTTCCCTTCGACTGTCAGCAAAGGCAGTATGGACTTGGAGGAGAAAGGATGGGGTGTTAACAGTGGACAGGAGGATCCCTGCCAAATCTGTCAGAGACAAGTTTCTCTCTGTCCCATTCCCATTTTCCCCTTTCAAGGGAGAAATTGAATTAAAAAGAAAAAAAAAAAACCCCAAAAAACCACAGACTGCTTTATGAGTAAGTTAGCCCCACAGATGTTCTATATCCCTGCTCTCTGGCATGCTGGCCACGGGCCCCTAGCTTCTCTCATCATGAAGGTGGTAGCCATACCTGGCTGTAAGTTCTGGGAGCTTGGGAGGAGGCCCCAAGTTTTGAGTACCAAATTCATGTTCTCAGCAGCAGCATCCAGGAAGCTGAAGAGCATGGGAGGAATCTTAAAGGCCCTTCTTCTTCTTCTTTTTTTTTTTTTTTCCTATTTGTTTGAGAGTCCCTGTGGGCTTGGTTCCAAAGAGCATCTGGGTGGATGCCCCTAGCAGGAAGGCAGAGCAGAGGAGGAAACAGGCCATGCCCTCCGCTTAGCTGCCACCAGTCCTGGTCCCTCCCACAGCCCCAGGAAACTTTAGACTATAGGTGTGAAAGGCAAGAGGAAGATGACCAGAGCCAGCAGGCCAGTAGTGGGCAGCTGTGTCCCAGTGACTTTCTCATCAAGGAGGTTTTTCTGGGTAGCCCTAGCTGTCCTGGAACTCACTCTGTAGACCAGGCTGGCCTCGAACTTAGAAATCCGCCTGCCTCTGCCTCCCAAGTGCTGGGATTAAAGGCCTTCACCACCACCGCCCAGCAAGGAGGTGAATTCGTGTGTGCAGGTCTTCCGTGATGTATCCGACATGCTTTTCGAGAATCCAAAATCCTCTTTAGGAAAACGGCTGAGTTCAGAGGTTTGAGGCCTTGAAAGTTTCCCTCCCTACTGTAGGGTGTGTCCATCTTTTTTTCCTCTGGTGATTTTTGTCTGAGCCGTAGCCTCAGCACTAGCATCTGGTTTTAGATTCTGGCTGAATTAGAGCTCCCTGAAAGGGTTCCTGATAATTCAAGGTGTAACAACTGCATCTGCCCCACAGGTGCTCCCGATCAATGCCACCCACTTTGGAGAGCCACTGAGCTAGAAACACTCGTCGCATCACAAACATCCAAGCCTGTGGTGTGGTACCCACCCTGTCAGGTGTGACGCTGCAGGATCTGTGCTCGCAATGTGATGATCACAGCAGAGCCAAATGTTCAGGCAGCCCTTCACATTTTCCAAAGGATTTTCACTTAGGGTTTCTCACATGGCTTAATCAGTGGCCTCTGCGGTGGCATGGCACGTGTGAATGCCTCTGCTTTATGGCTGGAGCCACAGCACCTGTTTGGACCACCAGGCAGCCATTCTTCCTGCCTCTGCCATGTGGATTTCCATGGCATTGGAGATACAAATAAGCAAACCCCTCAGAGTGTAGTTAGGAGTGAGGAAAGTGTGCCTCCCGGTCATGTCATCTAAGCCACACCTTCTCTGTACTCATTTGGGATAGCCACATCCTTGATTAAGAACAAGACTCTTGATTTTCACCACATCAGCACCCCAATAGACAAAGGGATAGGTGAACTTGTAGCAAGGGCCTGGGCTACCTACCCCCGGCAACAGGGCATTCTGGGTAAAGCACTTCCAGTAAACATGGAACATCTCTTCACTAGGAGGAAGTCCCATGTGTTCAGGCTCTCCAGACCACAGGGTAAACTCTGTGTGTTACAGTTTCTGCACTGTTGCCTCTGGCCTCCCCTTTAGGATCCAGGGAGGCATGGACATTGGTTGTACTGAGGGAAATGTTAAACAGTTCCCTTCTTAACCCCAAAGATTAATGAGTTTGAAGAAGAACACAAGCAACGGTAGCTTTAATTATTCTGAAAGCTAACAGTGTATCAAGTATCATTAATAAACGTTTTATATGCATCATACTATTGAGTCCCCCCCAGCTGCGGGATGAGGAGGTTTGGTCACTGAGGAAACGGAGGCCTCCCAGGCTCACAGTGAGGGTCTCCTGCTGGACCAGTGTTCAGTCAGAGTCAGTATCCCAGAGCCAGCATTATCAAGAGTAGATGGACGAGGCACAGAACAGTATCATGACTCTTATTTTTGCATGATGACATTTCTTTGAGGGCTGGGGAGCCATTGCCAACGAAGGTGACCATCTCAATGAACAGTGGAGGCCACAGTTGCTAGAAATTTGTCCCGGTGAGAGTTGCCAGTTCCAGGACCATAGACATTTTCTGAAGGATGGTTAGCCTTGTTAGGACTCATCTTTTGAGAATTTTCCTCACAGGGAAAGATGCGTGGACTTTATGCTAAGGTACCAGCATGCCCCCAAGCATCCATATTTGTATGTTTTTTTTTCCAGAAATATTCTGCACCTGAGCTGAACAGTCTACAGAGTGTTGCAGATTTACGTAGCTATTTTCCTCTTAGGATTTAGTGTCTGGCAGGAGGTTACAAATACTGAGATTTAGGGACCACGCCGTGTCCACATAGGGGAATCTCAGCCTGGATCCTGGAATGTGGAAACAGAAGAAGCACTCCAGTGGCTCGTTCTGGGGCGTGAGAAGCCTGGCCTAGAAACCAGAAAATAGGGCAGAGCCACCCAAACAATTGATCTAGGGACCATTTTTACTTCTTTTGCTTTTTTTTTTTCCTTATAAATCATATCTTACGGGGTCTGCAGGGCTCCTATGGTGAAATAGGGCTAAATTAGCATGCGCCAAGGACGAGGGCACCAGTGGATGAAAAGCCAAGATCAAACAGGAAATATGTATATATTTAGGCTGACCTTTCACGCGTCATGCCGAAAATGTGACATTCAGCCTGAGACTAACTCAACCCTCGCTGATTAAAAAAAAAAAAAAAAAAATTAACCGCCCTCACCCCTGGATGCGTTGTATCCAAAAGGGCTCTTTTTATAGGCACTCAAGGTGAATGTCTGGGCCTGAGGAGCCTCTTGTTCCAGAAAGGCCCTTCAGATCGGGGCTGAGCCCAACAGTAGGCTCTTGGAATCATGTCCTAAGTCCTCTCTGTCTGCCGAATGCTGAGAGACATGAGGACAGTCACGTGTCCTCTCTCAGAGCCAGATTCTTGCTGAGAGAGCCTGCAGTTCTGTGCCTCACAGCTTCTGCTTTCAGTGTTGGAGCATTTTCAAGATAAGTTGAACTCCTTGTACATGTTCCCAGTTACTTCCCATCGGATTTTCTGGGGCAATTTTAATACTTTACTTTAATTTTAGTACCCCCACTTTATCCAAGTACCAGAAGCCCTTGGTATGTTGTCATTAGTGCTCTGTTTTGCCGGGGGTGTCCCATAAGAGCCCTCCTCCTCACCTACCTTTACGGAGGTGCCCTTCAGAACCCAGCAGATGACTAGGAGGAGTGGGGATATCCCACCATGAGGTTTGTGCTTCACTGAGCAAGATTGGGGTTCCCTGGCTTAGTTTTCACCGGGATGGATGCCTAGAAGCTGCCACCCTCATCAGAGAGCTTTGCCATTTCTTTCTTACTCTCAAAATAGAGTTACATGGTATGTGCTCCGAAGTGTGGTGAGAGGGTGTTTCAGGGTGTGCTGATAATAACAGGTGTTACTCCCCAAGGACCCGTCTATTGTGAATAGTGTGTGTGTGTGTGTGTGTGTGTGTGTGTGGTGTCCATTTTTACTTTAAAGTGGCAGTTGTGACCAAAGCTGATCAATATTTTACATCCCATGCATGAAGAACCAGATGTTAGAAGTTTCCTTTTGCTGAGTAGGAGGAGTAGCTGGAGGGCTCTCCAGATTTATAGAAATGAATGTTCTCTGACAGAAGTTGGTTAGTTTTCTTGGGAAAAAAAGGTAACAGGAGGATATGTATATGTATGTATGTGTGTGTGTGTGTATATATATATATACACACCCCGTGATGAATTATTTTTCTAACGAGCCCTCTTTGGGTTTTCACATTCAGCCAGGGTGAGCACGTACAACATATTAATGGGTAGACACCCACAGCGTATGCAGCCTGGTCTCCAGTCCTCCCTCCCTTCTTTAAATACTAGTTTGAGTTTTGTACGCACACTCCATGCCAGGCTCCCTCCATGGGAAGAGGTCTTGTTCCTGACCCAAGTCAAGTCATGTAGACAGGTGCAGGACCTTGAGACTTCATCCCATATGGCTGGGATGGGCATTATAGAGCACAGCAAGCCAGGAATTATTATCAGACGGAGTCACATGGAGAACCACCCCCTATATGTTCAGCATGGGATTCCCACTAGCTGGCACATGCTAGTCCCATTCCCAGTGGCTCACCATGATGCCTGCCTGGTCTTTCATGGCTTCCCAGTGGTCATTAAGAGAAGTCGGAGGTAGATAAATCTTTTCTCCTTCTAAGTTTGAGTCATGCTGGGTACTTGCTTCTTCCCTCCTAGAAGTGTCTCATGAGGGCTCGTTGCTTCTAAGATAGTCTTTTTGCACCTTTCATTTATGCCATTTACCATTTATCTGCCCACTCTCCCACCCACTACCCATCCATTCATGCGATTTCCCATCCATTCATCCATCCACCCACCCATTCACCCATTCATTCATACATTTTACTGGCAATCCATCCATCCACCCACTCATCCATTCATTCATTCATTCATTCATTCACGCAGCTTACAATCTGTCTGTCCACCCACCCATTCATTCACATATTCACCTGCTCATTCTTTACAGTGCTGGGGATCAAAACAGAGCCTTGGTCTCTTGTTAGGCTAATATTCTACTACTGAGCAACATCTCCGGCTCCTGTAGATAAGTCTCTAACAAGCCGGACTCGGAGGAAATCAAGGAAAGCTTTCCTGGCATTCAAGTCTGCAGGGCCCCGAAAGTTTAGATGGTCCTGAGTTTCACCATTCGTCCTTTAGCTGGGTGATCTTGTATTTTCTGGTTGGCCACCTTACTGAAGTAGTCCTTTGCTGTCTGTGTTGTTTTCTACAGGGTGCTAAGAGGCATGTGGATTTCAGAGTTTGGGTGTCGTAGTCAGACAGCGGCATTATCAGAATTGAAAGGATCTTGTCCGCTGGCCTCTGGCAGATGCTCTGAATGAGTGCCATTGCTGCTGTTGCTCTTACCTTGTGATTTCCCTGTTGTTAAGGTTGTTTTTAAGTCTCAGGGGTTGTAGATACATAGATTCAAACCCAAACAAATCCCAACAAATGGGCCCCACTGCCATCATCCTGCGAATCCCAGGGGATCATAACAGCGCACACTCACTGTGGCTGAAGCTCTTGCTCAGTGCTGTTCAAACCACCCATGCGACCTGACGAGGAAGAAGGGGCG
>NW_022196905.1:246950552-246973323 GCF_008632895.1 Mastomys coucha
GGGGGGGAGGGAAAGAATTAAACAAAACTCGGGTCCCCTCCGCCCCAACAGGAGAACTCCAGGAGAGAAACAGAACGTCCATCGGGGAAATCAGGATTTGCGTGGGAGAAAAATTTCCTGCCTGGTGAGGAGAGCAAGAAGCCTGAAAGGAGGTAGCTCTGTTATTGAGTGCACCAGTGGGATTTGTGCCTTGGTGGACTCTTCATATATTACAGTGAATTTAATTAAATACATTGTGATTCCAATTGAGGGTATTCTAATTAGCTGGGTCAGGAACAAATTATTCTCCCTCCTTCTCCAAATGAAAACATCTCTGCTCTTCTGCAGGGAAGGCATGTCCTTGGCTGCCTGACTTGCCCCATGGAGTCCTCGTCTGTCTCAGGCCCCACCCGCCCTTGCTGCCTTGCATTGGGGCAGGTTCCCAGGGTGGGACTCTGGGGAGAGGCAGTGCCCCTAGTGAGGAAGACAGAATCTGGACAGCTGGGCCGAGGGGTGGACACACTCACTGCAGGGGAGTCAGACAGGAATCAGTTTGCTGCAGGCCCTGGGTCCTTGTTGACCCCAGATTGGACAAAACAAGAAGTAACAGGAGTAAGTACGGGCTTGTCACATGCAGGTAAGCAACAGCAGGCCCAGGTTGTGAAAGGAAAATGGATGTTTGGAAATCTGAATGGAGGGGTGGGGGAGATGTTTGCGCGTGCGTGATTCTTTCCTACATGATTTGTGATGGGTGGCCATTTCCTTCTCCAAAATGGTTCTTCTCCAATGACAGACAAAAGCGAAAACTGAGGGCAGTTCTGTGGGTTGCCACTTACCAACATGAGCTCGTGAGCAGAATGGTTCTGAAATATCTCCTTACTTTTTTTTTTTTAAAGCAAGAACTCCCAGCATGATGTTTATTTTATTTCAGGACGTATGAGGCCTGAATATCGAAAAGCCCCTCGATTTGAGGGCGGAAAGACAATTTGACTTCTCAGTTCCAGTTCGACTCTTTAGCCTCCTCCTCTGGCTCAGAGACTCAGAATCCCCAGGACCTCGCCCTCACCTCCGTGTTATGATACTATGTTTGAAACTCGGAGTATTACTGCCAGGAGTCCTCTTCCCTGAGGAAGTGTGGGTGGTTAGGAGTTCAGGCTTTGTGAATCTGGCTAGATTGGTGATGCTAGCAAAATCTCTTGACCAAATACAATACTCTGGACCCTGGTTGGGTTATTTTTGGTTTTGCTTTGTTTTTTCGTTGTTGTTTCCTGCTAGCTTTTAGTCCTTTGGTTTTAATTGAGACTTTAATAAGCCTTATTTTGTTAGTCTCCGTGACCCAGGCAGGATAGCAGTTTCTAAGTTCCCTGCTCCCAGTCCCAGGTCACAACCTCATTCCCAGGAAGAGTCCACTAGGAAGTTTAGGTTTTGTTTTTTTTTTTTTTTTTCAAGAAGCTTCCTTCAGAGCATGGCTGCTCCAGACTCTCCTCCTCTTTGAGGTGTGACCCCCCCCAAAACAAAACAAAACAGCATTGTCTTGTTTCGAACCCTTTCTCAGTCTTCTTCCTAGTCTTGTCTCACAGGAGAGACACTGAAGATAAACAACGAAAAAAAAAAACCCACATAGCAGTTTATCTCCAGAAGGTTCTTATTGTTAGTTGCATTTCCCATGAAGCTCTTGCAGGTTTTTCTGCCTCCTGGCTATGGAGCCGCTCTGGAGAAGCCTTTCCTTGCAGGGGCTTCCATGGCCCCACCCCCCACCCCTACCTCCACCCCCTACCTCCAAGTGGTACATTTGACAAGAGTCGAATTTTCTATCTTTGAGAAGTGAACCTTCTGTGCCTGCGATGCCCTCTGCATTTTGCACCTGCAGGCAGGCACAGTTTTTATTTTTGTTCTTTTGTTCTTGTTTTCCCAAAGCTTCAGTTTAGTCCTCATGATGGAGGGCTTCCTCCACCCTCGTTAGTAAACCTGCTGCAGTACCTCGTTGGTACACTCCTGCTTCTCCATCTGAGCATGTGCGAACTTTTGGGATTTTCCTCACTCTCCTGGCGGACATAAGATGTGAGCTTGTGAGCACAGGAACCCCAGGGCAGTGTCATCAGATAGGATGCGCTGGTACGGCCACTCTGGTACTTTCCATCTCAGGAAGTACACAGTGTGCTTAGCACTCTGGCTTTGCCGTGCCTTGCCTCACTAGCTGGACAAGGGAAGTATCCCTCCCCTTCCCCATAGGATCAGAAACCACCATCAAGGCGTGGACATTACACAGGCCCCTTGGGATCAGGAAGGAGACTTTGGTCACAAGGCCATCCCGAGGCTTTTGCTTGTCCAGGCCCTGGTGACCAGATTTGAAATTGAGAAGGAGGAGCCAGAGGGATGGTCCATCATCAATCGCACGAAGCCCATGAGGTCTTTACGTCATTTGTAACTCTTCTCTGATGCCGGCTGTATGGTGTAGGGTAGGCAAGCTGGGTTCTAGGTCTTTTTCTGCCTATAGCTGGGTTACTGGAGGCTAGTCATGTAAGCTTTGTGGACTGTTTGCCTGCTTCAGTGTACACTGAAAGAGTAAACTCCCTCTTCCTGTCAAAATAGTCTGAAGTAAGACATGCCCTTTCTACAGTAGGAGCAAATCAGGCTCCTGTTACTAGCCACCAGGGTCCCCCATTTGCTCCCAGGAGGTCTGAGAACATGGTGAATTCTGATCTTGGATGCCTTTCAGTCTCACAGACGCAGCAGGCTGGCTTCTGTGGACTAGTTCTGTGACGCCCGCTCTTCTTGTGCGCATGCTTTCACCCACCTGTGTTCTGCCTCCTTTTGACTCTTAGGCTTGCATGCTCTGGAATCAGTGTTGTATCTGCCAAACAAAACAGAAACATCATCGGACCCGTGATAGTGACTGGTGATGAACTGCATGACCTTTCCATATTGCACTTCTGGCTTTGTTTTAGTTTTGAGGCATGAGTGCACTCTGTAGACCAGGCTAGCCCTGAACTTCTGATCTTCCTGCTTCTCCTGCCTCTCAGCCACCAGCTAGACTAATTTTAATTTTGAAACCCTTTTCCGCCCAGATAGCTTTCTATAGCCTATTTTGCCCCAAACTCACTATGTAGCCAAGGACGACCTTGAACTTGTGACCCTGCCACCCCTACCTCTTGAGTGCTAGGATTACAGCTATACACCACAATTCCCTAAACTCACACTTCACACAAGCTAAATAAATAAGCACCTACCAACTGCTCTGTCATTTTAAATACCGGGGGGAAAAACCCCATTGAACTGTTTTTATTATGGAAATAGCCAGGTGTGTACTTTGATTATGCATGACCAACCCAGGGTACTTTACAGGTGGGTAGACAATGAGCTGTCACCAAAGCACGACTGGGGGGGGGGGCGACATGTTGTCTCTGAAGGTCAGATGTAATTCTTTTAGTCTTTTGTGAGTCATACATCTGTGTCAACTGTTGTTCAACTCTGATGCTTCAAAGGGGTCTAGAAATTGTATATCTGTCAGTGGATCTAGCTGTGTTCTAATAAAACTTTATCGATGAAAACAGGCAGTGTGTCAGGTTTGGTCTCAGGCCACAGTTGGCCTACCTCCACTCTGGAATGTGAAAGGGTGATCCTTTTATATTTGTGGAACACTAGGAAGGTCCTGTTAATAAGTACTGTTAACAAGCGCTATGGAAAAAGCTACCTGGGATGAGCCACGTGGGAGGGACAGGTACATACATACATACATACATACATACATACATACATACACATACATATATATACATATAAATAAACATATATACATATATACACATATACATACTCATCATGCCAGTTAACCCTATAAGTGCTTCCGGAGAAGACGACACTGGAGACAATGAAGACACCCCATATAAGGATCCTCATCAGTAGCCATCATGTCCCCATGTTCCCTATTCGACACATGCCTCCCTGTGCTCCAGGAGTGGCTTGTGCCATGATGTGCCTCGAAAGCCTGACCAAGGCTGTGTCCCTGTCCTCTGTCCCTGCAGCACCTACAGCAGCATGAGAGTGGCGTGGAGGGAGAGAGCTGCTACTACCACTGTGTCCTGTGCAACTACTCCACCAAGGCCAAGCTCAACCTCATCCAGCACGTGCGCTCCATGAAGCATCAGCGCAGTGAAAGCCTGCGCAAGCTGCAGCGGCTGCAGAAGGGCCTCCCAGAGGAGGATGAGGACTTGGGCCAGATCTTCACCATCCGCAGGTGCCCCTCCACTGACCCAGGTAAGACCTGTCATGAACACGGGGTGGGGGCCTTGGTGGGCTTGGCAGAGAGCCTCCTGAAGGCTTCCACGGTAGACATGCTTAGCTTTATCAATGTGGCTGCTCCTTCTGTCTGTCCCCGACGCCTCCTGGATGGAAGGAGTTTGGATTGATGTCTTTTTAAAGAACCACCGCGCTAGGCATGTGTTCGGCCACAGGGAACTCACAGACATCTTACTCTGGAAGCAGGCCCATGGCAGGTCTCCTAACCCCAGTCCCCATGTTTCTCCAACATACACTCTGGGGTTCCATTACTGTTGTATACTGCCCCTGGTAGATGCTGTTCATGAGCCATGCGTACCTGAGTACTAGGAGTAGTTTGTGGCCCCAAGGCCACAGAACTGAACTCCAGGGAATATCAAAATGAACACGTGTTACAGGGCCCTTAGTTGTATTTGAAAGGGACTCATTGTCCCTCTGGTCTAAGCTTCTGGGCTTGGCACTACTTGTGGATTGTGACCCTGTGCGGTATGCTGTTTCTTGCCTTCCTACCTTCTCATCTATTGACACCTTTTCTCTTTGCCTTTCTCCTGTGAAGCCCTCATTCCCAATGGGGCCTCACCACTACTAGTCTCCCTGCAAGTCAGAGAAAGGGCTGTGCCCCCCACACCCTCAGCGAGGTCTCTTCCTCCACTCCAGGATGTTTCTCTCTAGGAGCGTGGAGTAGGATGCTTCGCCTGACAGTGGTTGATGAGTGTCCATGGTTCTTGGGCCCCTGGTCCTCAGGGTGCCAATGGTATTGGACCCTGATCCTCAGCACCTGGCTCCTTAAATCTTTAGCCTGCTGGCCACACATGCTCCAAGACTTCTCAGGATGTCCCAGCAGTCCCACCTTTTGGTCACAACTCACTTGCTTTTTTTTTTTTTTTTTTTTTAAATCCTGCCCTTTCTATGATGACATGACCACACATGAGCTTTCCAGCCATTACTCACCCTTCACCTCCTGTAGTAGCTCCTCACCTACTGTGGAGTCGATCACCTCTGTGGAGTGTTCATTGTGAACTGTGAGGTCAAACATGCATTTGGATAGTTTTCAGTGGTGAAAAATCATATAAACCTTAGGGGGGACAAATGGCCCAACCCAACCCCTTCTCCAGGTTGGGACTACCAGTGGCTCAGCTTGTAGTTGCTTTCCCATTTGGCTTATCTCTACATTTCCCAGCATGCTTCTACTATTTCTTGAACACTGGTGTTCCTGGCTGCACAACAAGGACCTTCCCTCGTATGCTGCTCTGTAACCCTCTCATTCCGACCTGCTCATACATGCCTGCATTCACACATGCGCCCGCGCGCGCACACACACACACACACACACACACACACACACCCTCCCCCCACCCACACACACATACACACACGAGCAAGCACCCTTAAGCCCCCAGCATGTAGACATTGGACCCAATGTAGCATGTACACTCACACACATGCTACCAACATACCACACAATACATACCATAACATGCATACCGTATTTACACATATTCCCCCCATACATGTGCGCAGGGCTCTCTCCCACAGTCCCCCCATGTATGCTTACTCTGCCACAGCTATAGTGACCCTTGATGCACATGCATGCCAACAGGCACTGCACCTCACCTCAGCTCCTGTAGCTTTTTTCCTGTGTGTACCCTCATCCCCCAGCAGACCTCCTCCCCTCCCTTCCCCATCTCCTCCTATTAGGATGAAATAATAATTGGGGGTGATATTAATATTCAGTATTTTCATTATGATAACTCTATAAATATTAATCACAGCGGAGCCTTGTAGAGTTTCATAATTTCATTTGCCTTCTTGTACAACTTTTTGTTTCCCCTGCTTTCCTAGGTACTCATGATTAATTCATGGCTTACCTAACACTGCCAGAGCAGACATTGCCTAATCTCCAAGTGCTCTGTGCTCAGTTTTCCTCGTCAGCTTAGCTTCCTCTTAGAGGCATCTCGCTAAGCCCCTCCAAAGCCCCTGAGTTCACCGGCTCCTGTCAGGATCATCCTATGGTTCCTCGGCCGCCTTCTCTTTCCAAACAAAACTGCCATTCTGGCATGACAGGGTGCACTTACAGGCCCCCAGGTGGGGATTTTTTTTTTTTTTTCTCTCTCTCACTGGGATAGTAAAGGTCTCCCATCTCTGTGAAAAGCATCTCCCACGATGGGAAGTTGGAGGGATGGGCTGTTGGCAGGGGCCAGGACAATAATGGCTGTCCCTTGCAGGCCTGGGAAGCCTTGTCTCTTACCATGTGTCTCCAGGTAGATGCTTTCCTGGTTGGAGTTTTAACTCTTTCATCTGCAAGGCTCCTGATCACATCTGACCCCATCCCACTGTGAGTATGTGCTCTGAGGAGCAACAGTGAGAATGGGCACTTGTGGACACTGCCCTGAAAGATAGAAGTCGTTGTATCCCCTGGCTGTGGGATCCCTGGTCCCACCAGAGTCTTTTAGCCTTTGTGTGGTTCTGGCCTTTTCCTTCCCCACCATTACACTGTGCAGTCATTTCACAGGAGTTCTCTTCATTTTACCAATGTCTGCTTCAAGATCCCTCTCCCTCTTGAGTTCTTCTCACTCAGAGTCCCCGTTTTCATTAGTCGTTTAGTGCCCCAAACTAAATAGCATACAGCTGCTGTCTTACTCAGGTCTGTGGAATGAAGCAGACCTCCTCACCCCCCTTCTAGTGTGAGACGCCATTTTCTGCTGTCAGCTCGGAATGGCTTTCTTACATGCTGCCTTCTGCGTTTCCTTTCATTTATTGTGTATTAGCTTCCCCCACACCCCAAGTGTACGGGCAACTTGAATCAGGTTGATAGACTTCCTTTTCTGAATTTCCAAACCCTTTGGTATTGTCTCTGGCCTCCTGTCGTTGTCTGTTGTTACTCCAGCAGCTCCCTTCCTACTCTACTTCCTCCCCCACACATGTCCAGTGAAGTTCATCCTCCACTGACGGCAAAGGGACAGAGATGATTAGGTAATACACTGACATTAACAGGAACCCGGTCCTGTTTTAGAAGCCCCCGTAGGAGAAACACATCTTGAAACACAGCCTCCCTCTTCCCTGGGGATTCACTCTTAAAAACTTGAAAGGGCGTCTTTAAGAAAAGGGACATTCAGGGCTCAGTAGAATGGGGATATTTAAGATTGTCAGCTTCAGATTTGTAAACACAGACCTTGTCGGCACTTCTCGTTCTGTCCTCGTTAAGAGAAAGATCAGGACATGACCCTCAAGCAAGAAGTGTCGTTCACATGCCACATGAAACATTAGGAAGCCCGTGAGCCCCTTCCACGTTCCTGCTTACCCTAACCCCCAAGCCAGATGGTCGTTAGTTGGTCCAGCTGCCTGGAGGTTGTGGCGCCGGCATCCCATGATCTGGTTCAACTATGTTGTTCTGTCTCCTTGCCTCTCTAACTGTAGTCCGTGTCCCACAGAGCCACATACACAAACCTTATGTCAGTCACTTTTTGCTTTGTGAGCCCCCCCCCCCCCCGATCCCCCAGACCCTCATCCCAGGTGCCTTAGACAATGATCAGGAGTCTCTCTGTCTTGCTAGAGTGGGTTTCTGGAGTGAGCTCACAAGGGCCTTCCTCCGGGGAGATGGCACTTCTTCCAAGTCTCTACATTGTGTAGCTCACCCATTTGCTGCTGCTCAGAACCTCTTGGTTCAAGAAAGGAGCAGGCATGTAGGAATGCATGAAGGTGTTCTTCTTCCTTTAGAACTTTCTGGTAACAGTTGACATTGACACCTGTTGTGATGGCTCCATAGCCAGGGTGAGACTTCAGTCATCCTAGTCCCTGCTACAGGCTGTAGGTTGGTGGGCCACCATTTCTCAGGTGTTTCTGCTTCTCTTTGGTACGTTAAACTTGGGGCAACAGGCAGGCCCAGCCCTGTGGGGCTCTTGAGTCAGACAGTTAGTTGTATTTCTGAGGCAAAGTCTTTCTACGGAGCCCTGACTGGCCTGGAATTCACTCTACAGACAAGGCTGTCCTTGAACTTGTAGGAGTCCTCCTGCCTTTGCTTCTCGAGTGCTGGGACTCTAGGGATGCACCACCATGCACAGCAAGCTGTTTGTTCGAGGTGGAGTCTACAGTAGCCCACAGTGACAGTAATCTTGCTGAGTGGCCAAGGCTGGTCTTAAATACATAAACTTCTTCCTGTTTATCTCTGAGTTCTGGGAATACAGGTATGCACCACACCCAGCTCACACACACACACACACACACACACACACGCACGCACGCACGCACGCACGCACGCACACACACACACACACACACACACACACACACACACTAGAACACTCACCTGGGATGTACAAGGTTCTGAATTTGATCTCCAGCACTCCCCATTCCCTTAGACATTTTTGTTTTTAATTTCTACCTGGAGTTGAGTGGTTTTTGTCTTGTTTGGTTTGTTTTGTTTTGTTGCTTTTTGTTTTTGACCAACTGGTCTCTTGGCTTGGCTGGGCTGTGGCCTTTTCATTCTCTCCTGTCTGCAAGCAGGAACAGGGAGCTTTCTCAGTGAGTGGCATCAACTGTCTGCTTTGCCTTGATTGACCTAAAGCTTGATTGACCTAAAGCTCTAGAAGGATCAGAAAGCTCATGTGGATGTGTCACTTGTAGGATTCAGTTCCTGGTTTGCTCATTTAAAAGACATTTCTGGCTCCTGGGAGAAGCTGCAGTTAATTTATTTTATCAGTGTCCTAAGCTTAGGGAATATAAGAGGCCCTTTGTGTTTCTACTATTGGCCTTTCTTTTCTTTCTCCTCTTCCTCCTCCTCTTCCTTCTCTACCTCCACTTCCTCCTCCTCCCCCTCTCCTCCTAGCTTTTCTTATATCCTTCTTTCATATGGATGGAGAGCTCCAGGCTTTGTGCACTTATAATTCAACCAAATTGTCCTCCATTGAAGGGAGACTCTTGTACCTTTTGTTGAGCTCGGGGGACAGCTGAAGTCTTTCAGGGTAGTGACTTCCTGGGGTCAGAGAAGTGGTTGCGGCTTGCTAGGTGATGAGGTGGTCGGGGTGATGCTCCCTCCTGAAGCACTTGTTGGCTTCTTGGTGACTTTTCTTTAAGCCAGGTTTCAGTGAGTGCACTTGGACTCACTCGGCTTCAGCGGACAAGATGAACAAGACACCCGCATCCAGCATCCTCATTTGGCTCTGTTTTCAAAATCGTCAGGAGGCCACCCTCTACACACCAAGCGCATCCTTTTTGCTTTTACAAAAGTAACTAAATTATATGCAATTTCACTATAATTTTTCTCACAGCACTAAAGTACATTGTAGCCAGCTCCTCACACCAGAAGTTCTGCTTTTGTATAGACTCCGCTCTCTTTCCTCTTTTTTCCCCCTGGGTCTTTGTTGACAAGGTTTGAGAAAGCCCGGGGCTGAAGCATGCTTAAGTCAAAAAGTTAAATGTAGAGGGGCAAACAAAATCGGGGTGGCTGTGTGTGGGTGTTGGAGGAATGGCACTAACAGGACGTCTTCTATTTTAAGTGCGTTCTGTGCAGACAAGGATTGTAAATGTTGAGATGTATTTTAGAAAGACTCTTTGCAGAGGGACAGACGACACTGTGCATCAACAGAAGCAGAGAATGCAGCGCAGACTCAGGTGTACAGAATCGAATCGCTGTTCCCAAAGAAACGTTTTTTCCTTCTGCCTTTCCAAATAGCCAAGGCTAAGCAGAGTTTTATTACTCTGTATCACTCACTAGCAGTTTCTCCGCAGGGATCTGTTTATGTGGCATCAAACAACACCAGGCCCAAGGCAAGAAGAGCTCAAACTGGTGACGTCCATTAATTGAGATTCTCAGCCAAATCGCTTCACGGCCTGGCAAGAAGTAAAATCTCTACTGGCTTTTGTTCACAGAGCTAGTTTTCTGTTGTGGGTACAAAGCACTCGTGGTTTGGTTCTCATACGATTCTAGTGCATTTGGCACCTACCTCTGTGGAGTAGCTGTCGGGGGCGGTGGGGGGGGGTGTATGTGGCCTTGTTTTTATGTTGGAACAGAGTTCTTGATTTGCCTTAATTAGTCCTCTAACAATCTACAAAGGTCAGTGCCAATTGCCTGCTCATTTACATTTGTAATTGTGATGGCTTCTGATTACATATTCCTTCTGTCAGTCCTTCCTCCAAGCATGTGCTTGAGTCCCTAGCCCCCACCCTTGCCCAAGCACCCAGGCAGGAGCATTGCACACTCACACACATCCCAGCTCCATGAAAACTGACACTCACACTCCTTACACGAGGGAGCCTCCTGTAGCAGTGGCCCCTGGGTGTCAGTGTCTGATGGAAAGGCACCTTGGAGAGGCTCTTGTCTGTAAGTTGAAGATGTAATGAAGCTGGAGTCAGGGAAATTACGTCAATACCAGGCCAGAACTCTAAGAGCCATTATCCAGGAACCTTCTTGATCTAGGTAATTAGGGGCAATTAAACTTTTCTGCTGGCTCTCTGAAAATTATGCTAATAATCTGATCTGTTGGAAAGTGGACTTGGGCAGGGGGCTGCTTCAGTGCTGCCACACAGTCCTGGCCTGGAAGGGTCCTTCTGGAGAGCATGTGACATCATCAGGAATGTCACCCAGGCAGTGGTTCCGGGGTCCATAGCTTCCTGCCTCATGTGTGTGCTCTGGTACCAGGACCAGGACCCCTCCCTCTGTAGAACTTCTCTTGGGCTCAGTAGTCTTGGGGTACAAAAGTTCTCAGCCATTCATCTCTTCTTTCTCTGTAACCTTATTTTTATTTTTAATTTTATTTTCTTAACTTGATTTTTCACAGGTTGACTGGGCTTTTTGTGTTAGTTCATAAAGGTAGCAAGATGACAGCTTAGCCTGTCCCTGGCTGTGTCTCCATTATCCCTTCCTCTTGACGGATATACTGTTTGTGTGCCCTTGTGGCCACCAGTGGGCCCTCTCTGAGAGCCACAACCCTGTGGCTTTTCTCTACCAGGATGATGATACCGAGTGACCTCAAGAAGAGAAGCAGAAACGGGTGTTGGGGACTCCCCACCTCATGGTGATTTCTAGAGTTAGGGAAGGCTTGGTGGGGTGTGTGCTGATGTTGAAGATTGAGCATTAAAGACTGCTGTTGATGTACCCAAACTTCCTGGAGAGTCCAGGTAGATGATCATAGCTCAGAGACACAGGCACCCACAGAAGAACCCCAGAGTTGGTTCATACTAAGCATTACTGTAGTGAAACTTTATCTTTCATGGCCCAGGACAAGGACTGTCTAAGGAACTTGGAAATTTGAAACTTGTTCCTGAGGTAGACAAAAGAGAGCTAGCCATTAGAAGTGCTTTTGCTAGGTTGAGAGTTAGAGGGTTCTGGTCCTTGGATTTCAGTGGGAGGGAGGGGCCTTATAATGGCAGTGACAACAGGAAGCAGGGGCCCTCTTGAGCTACCCTAGCTATGACCAGGCTCCTGACCCCCCATTCCAGCCTTTGCCCTTAACACCTCCTTTGTTGCGCCAGTGTATTGTCTTGCCTTGGGAGGTGTCCAGAGTGTGCATTTCTGGGGCTGCTTTCCATCCCAGATGGAGCTTGCTCTCAGCCATGGTAGGAGGCCCGTGGAGAAGTAGAGCACAGGTCTCTGCCCACTGAAATAGCTCAAAGACTTTTCCTCAATGTGCAGATGTTAAGGAGTCCCTTCAAACTGTGACCCGATTATAAGGATTACGGTCCAATTGACTCCCCGCCCCTGGCCCTCCCAGCCCCAAACATAGAAGGGCACTGGGAAGTTCTGTGGCCTTGAAATCAGCATAAGCATTGCCTCTATTTCTGTGCCCTCTGCTCTCTCAGGTCCCTGGAGAGCCACCAGAGAGACTCTTTGGGTCCTCAGTTAAAACTCAAGTTGAAATAGCACTATGTAAGTTTCTGTGTTTTAGCAGCCCTGTGGCCCCCGTTTCATGATGGTGCGTGCATCCCTGCTGCTTCAGCACCAAGTCAGAAAAGAATCTGGAGTGCTGGGCCGGAGAGTGCATTCGCCATGATTGTGTTTGGCTTGTGTCTTCGATGGATTGTCGCCACTGGCTGTGCTGTCTGCCAGGCTGGGTGGATTCTGTGATTTTCTTTTTCCGAATGGTAGAAACATGTCTCTGGAAAGTTTTGTTTTCCCCCCATCCCTCTCCCTCACTCCCCTCCTCCCCCGCCCAATTTCTTCCCATCAGCAGTCTTGAGGGATTTTGAAAGGACTCTGTAAGGACAAGTTGTTTTAGGGGAGATGCTTGAGGGCTTTTTATAGTTTTATATCTCTTGGCTATCGTGAGACCTTTTGTGTATATTCTAATAAAAGGAGCTATTGCTTTTTTAGAAAAGATGCTTGACCTCTGTACTAATTAGAATATTAAAAACTGGACAGCATTCTGTTTTTTTCAGAATGGGCTTGTCTGATGCCGTAGTCCCCAATTTTATCCTAAATTGTTATACAGTTTGGTTCCCCTGCCCCCCAGGGTCATTTCCTTGGCATATGATGATGGTTTGCATATGATGATGACAGCCAGCTCTAATTTTCCCTTAATTTATTCTCACCTGCTCTTTTTTTCCATGTGTGAGCGTTCCTCATAACTAATTGTAAGAGCCCCCCCCCCCTTTTTTGAAGATTTATTTGTTTTTATTTTATGTCTGTATGTGAGTGCCTGTGTATGTGTATGTACACCACATATGTGTGAGTGCTTGCACATGTGCATGGTTACCACATGCATGCCTGCTGCCTGTAGACACCTGAAAAGGACACTAAATCTCCCAGAAATAGAGATAACTGGTTGTGAGCTGCCTGATGTGGTTGATGGGAACGGAACTCAGGTCCTCCAGAGCATTGCATGTTCTTAGCCTCTGAGCCATCTTCCCAGCACTTTAACCCTCTTCACAAAAGGATAGATCAGCTCAGGACCCATCCTGAAGGCCTCACTAACTTCATTACTATGGGAAGACACCCCCCACCCCTCATCAATAGAAGCAGGATTTGAGGGCCTGGTGGTTAGGACCTGAGCTTAGGCATGTGGGAAGAACACAGTTGAGTCTGTAACGTTGGACTCTATTGATGAGCTGCCACCACTTTCTCCAGCTTTTCTGTTGCTACTCTGGGTGTGGCAAGAGAGTAGAGTGCCAGGGTGGCTGCAGAAGCCAAGGGAGGGTGTCAGGGACCCTGATCATGACCCCCACAGTGCTAGGGGAATCTACCAGGCTTTCTTTGGCTTTTCACTGTCAGCGCAGTCCTCAATATACCAGTCCCTGGCATCAGAGCGGCAGAGAGACTTAGAGGGAATGAAACCACGCCCAAAACTCTTGAGCAGCAGCTCAGATCTTGGTTCTCTGGTATGTCTTACCATGAATCTTCTTCCACCTGTGCTGATGGGCCCCTCTCAAACCTTCCCCCTGCTCCCCCAAAGGCACATCCAGCCCCACTGGGGAGTATTCTGATCCATGTGAGATGTGTTCAGTTAGCACTGGCTTGGGGCTCCCCACCCATCCTTGGCTAATGAGTGTGCAGGTTGTGGAGATGGTTTTGCGTCTTGGCTGCCCTTGCATGCTTTGGAAGACTGAGCAAGCACAGCGTGGATCCGTGCTAAAGTTTGGCAGCTCTGGTTTCCTTGCTCTGATTATGGTCCATGGCTCCACTGTCCCGCTCTGCCTTGCCACATTCAGAACCTGTTAATGGCATAGAATTCTATGTCCTTTAATAGGTTGGGCTTCTATCTAAAGGATTTCAGTGCCTGAAACTACCCAGAGAACTTAAGGTTTCCTTTTTTTTATTATTATTATTAAATAAATTACTGGATGATTGATTATAGGGCCATGTGGAGATCAGATGACAGCTCGTCGGTGTTAGTTCTCTTTCCATCACATAGGCTCTAGTGATCAAGATCTGGTCAGCAGGCTTGGCAAGTCCTTCGCCCAGTAAGCTGTTTCTCTGGCCCTTTTCTTGCAATTTACCCTTTTGTGTCATATCCTCCAGAAAGGGGGAAAAATAAAGTTGGGGCTAAAATATTTTAAAAGAGAAAGAATGTCCCAGAAGGCCAGAGAGGGCATGAAGAATAGATGAATCAGGTGATGAGTGCAAACCAG
This sequence comes from Mastomys coucha, assembly GCF_008632895.1. Lineage (NCBI taxonomy): Eukaryota > Metazoa > Chordata > Mammalia > Rodentia > Muridae > Mastomys > Mastomys coucha. The sequence continues at coordinate 246,964,872 of NW_022196905.1, forward strand.
ATACAGGAAGGTAAATACAAACAAAAAAAGAAAAAGAAAAAGAAACAGAGAAGGAAAAAGGACAGTGATATAAGTATCTTTTTATGGAGATGTAATTGTATGCATCTATGGAGGATGGCAAGATAATTTGGATAATAAGGATAAGATAATCCTTATGCATCAAATAAGGATGGAATGTGTGCATTAAATACTTACGTGTATTTCGAACATGAGTCACTTCTCTGTGCCGGGGAACTTCTAAATCCTTCTATTTACTTTTGAAACACATCACTGGTGGTTGCAGACAGTAGTCGCCCTACTGTGCTATAGCAAACCAAGAACTTGTTCTTCAGTCCTCCCCTTGTGTGGCTGCCCATTGGCTAGGCTCTCTCTGCTCACGACCCTTCTGCTCTGCAGGGGGATCATGGTTGCCTTTTCTTGCTCCTCTCACAAAAACCCCACAGCTGTGAGAGGTCAGGCTCCTTTGTCTTCTAGATGCCATGCTGGTTTGGAGTCTGGAGAATCTGCCAGGAAGGAGAACTAGCTTGGGTCCTTCCTTCCTTTTTGGCAAACAGCCAACAAATAGGGGGTTGTTGGTGCCCGGGGATGGAGAGTGACAGGGAACTCGAGAAAGGCCTCTAGTGGGAGGAAACCATAGAGGCTGCACGGAAGGGGAGGATCCTGCCTCAGGAGGAGGTTGGCCTGGAGGAACAGGAAAATAGGCAGGGGAGTGGGGGCTGTGGCAGAACACTGGGTTCCAGGCAGGGCAAGGGAGTAAGGTTGGGTTGAGTGGCTTGGCTCCAGTCAAGACGTGAATACACCAGAAAGCCGAACAGTTACCACTGTTGAGGCTCAAGGTAGTGACTCTCCTCTCCCTCAAAGTCCCCCAGGAAAAGGAGCTTCTAGATGGGGTTAGGATGGAGGCCACTGAGCGCCACATCTCCCGGAACCCGGAGCATGGAGCAGCTACAAGGGCAGAGAGACTCATGTCAAGTCCACATAACATGTTCATCGGGGATGAGAACAGCCGTGTGGGGCTCTCTCTGCTTCAGGCCAGGGCCCAGCGTCACTGCCCTCACCCCAGCCAAAAAGACAAAATCCCTACTGGAATTGCCACCACCTAAGCATGAGGCATGGGGCTTCGTAGGTCAATCATCTGGTGCTGTGCAAACACAGGTCCTGACAGATCAGGACAGTCCTTGGCTACCATGTGCTAAGAAAGAACTCCTTGGCCAGGTGCCTCTCCAAGGGGCACCCGTGTCAGAGGGGACATCCTGGGATCCGCAGCTTCGTGCGTGCGTGCTTTCCAGGATAGGATTTCATGTTGCTGATACTGCAACCCTAAAGCAGGCAGTATTTTTCTTTTCTTTTTAACACTTTCACCCTCTTAGTGTCTTCCGGGCCATGTGACCAGAGGCCGATATCACATCTGGATGCCTGATAACCTACCTCTGACTTCCATGCGGGGGGCCTGCCTCTTGACAGGCAGCCACTTCATTCCGTGGTGGCTATGTGCCCAGACCTCGGGCAGATCTGAAGACTTCCTCAGAACACATAAGACCAGAGAGATTTGTGCCATACCCTGCTGTTTTCTCTGGCCCTTTCCTTAATCAAGAATGTAGACTGGGATTTTGGAGGTCTAGAGTTTTGGTTTTCTGGGGGGGGCGGGGGAGCTATGTCTTCTAGTCATTTGTTTAAGGTTCTTTTGAGAGAAGGATGCTGGCATCCCTCCTGGATGTCTGGAAAGAATGTTTCCACCACACCTGTCTGCCGTGTGTGAGGACAAATTTAATTTATTTCCAAAAAAAAAAAAAAAAATCTAGCCCCAGGCAGCCTTTTTTCTGTTTGTTTCTTTAGGGGGAGGAAAAAAAAAAAATTGAAAAGCAGCAGCAGCAAGCTGTGGTCTGACCAGCCAGCAGAAGAGAGATTATCTCTAAAGGATATGAAAGGTTTAATCATTTTTAATTTTGTTTTTATTAAAGTTCATCATAACTTCTTCCCCTTCTCCAACATACCCTGGTAGAACAAAAGGAGGTAATATAAATATACAGGCCCACCCCTACCCCTCCAAGTATTTGACTAATAAAAAAGCTCCTTTGGGTGGTGCCCTGAGGAGAGGCAGCAGCTTCATGGCTGGGGAGGGCAGACTGACCGGGGCAGGCTGGACACAGCCCTAGCTTGTGTCCAGTCCACCTCCAGCAGTCATGGGATGATCATAGTAGCTTCTACTGACTGGAAGCAAAACCTTTAGGTGTTGGCTTACTCTCTCTTGATTTTTAAGAAAGTCTAGCTCCTCAAAAACACCTGTTACTGGAGGAATTGAAATTTACCAGGAGCAAGGAAAATCTGCTCCTAATCAGCTTCTCCCACCTCTGTTGTTCTGGTGAAATATTTAAACCCGGTACTTTGACAACATGCTTTAAAAGACAGCAAAGCTGGAACAAAGGCAGTCTTCAGTTTTCAGGCAGACAGACAGGTAGACAGCATGAAGCTTTCAGACACAAAAACTTCTGGCTTGTCTTCCCACTGTGACAGAAAATTAAACTGATTTTCAAAGTTAATTCAACTGTCAGCAATCACTGGATGCAGATGAACTGGCCACACTGGTTCTGAGATGAGTCCTTTCCTCCCGTGTTGTTGTGGAACCCCCCACCACACACACACACACACACACACACACACACACACACACACACACACACACACACACACACAAGGTATTTCCTCAGCCGAGAACAATAGAGTTGCCTTGAACATTCTGTTCTTGCCACTTGAGGTAACTTGGACGTTTTAGATAACGTGGTAAGCAGTAGGCTGACGTGTTGTCATCTGGTTTAGACTGCCCTGAGCTGGCAGCCACGTCTGCATCAGGACCACATAACATTCTATGTGTCACTGTTACTGGCCAGCCACCCACTCCTGAGAAGGGAGGCGGCTTTTCTAATGGTCACTCCCATTCAAGTCTTGTAAACCACGTCAAGACTTACACCTAGTACCAGTGAGAATGAGTAACCCGGAGCCAACTAGGCCACTCGGGACAGTCTCATACTGTCAAGGTTTCCATGGCGCCCAATGACACATCCCCCTCCGCGCCCCCACCCCACCCCTTGCTATCTGGGCTGTGCCTCTAGCACCGATGGCTTCCATGGACTCTGATGTCTCTCTGCAGGTCTCAAAACCAAACCAGTTGTCCCTATTGAATAAGGGACCAGAGCCTTGGGGCTGCTCCTAGTCAGATGTGTTGCTCCTGGCTTACTGTGTTCCAGGGGATGTGAGTGAGCCCTGCAGCCCCAACAGCATGGACATTTATGAGATTGGGTTGGACCAGCAATGGCCAGCTTTCTCTTTGTCCTGGAGTTGGAAGAATACCACAAAATAAACAAATGGGCCCAGCTGGTTCTCCGTGGACTTCTTGATAGGAGTCCCTGAGCCCTGGGTAGTCAGTCCTCCGTAAAGAAGAGAGGCCCCACAGCTGTCTTGTTCAGGACTCCTGTCTCTGCAGAATTAGATGGAATATCTGTAGAGGTTGTGGTGTGTATTAGTTCCTGGTGCCTTAGTGCTGAAGTTGTACAGAGCAAGGAGGACCCACGCTGTTTCCTCTTTTCAGACTTTTACCTGTAGATGACAGAGACACCCTGAGTGGCTTGAGTAAGGTAGGAGTTTTAATTCCTCCCTCTCTGGGAGGAAGGCGGCCAGTCACAGGAGGGAAGGCCTCCCCAAGTCTAGGATTTCCTCCCCAAGTCTAGGCTAGGGTTTCCGTCAGCATTTTCACTGAGCCCTTCCTACCCAGCTTGTTGCTCTCTGCCATGATCTCAATATTGCTGCTCCGTTGAGGTTTAGGGAAGAGGGGAACAGGAGAGGAGCTCTCTGTTGCATCTGTGCCTGCCTCTTCAGAGCACTCCACTAGGCCCCTGCTCTCCCCTTTTTATCTTATTGGCTGAAACGCTGTGGCGTGACTATCACTGGACCGTCCATTGAGATACAGTTCCAAACTGTAGGAAGTGTAGCCTGATTAAGGCGAGAGTTCAGACGGCAACCAGCAGTTATTAGGGGGCAATTACAGTCTCTGCCATCCGTCTTTCGAAAGATAAGGAGAGGATTAAATAAACTGTGTTCCGCCTGTACGATGGGAAATCTAGGTAGCCATTAGAAGTAGTTTTGTAGATTAATATTTAAGGATATGGAAGACCGCCCCGTAGACAGAGGAAGACAGGAAACCGTATGCAGTTGTCTTCATCTCCTTTAAAACTTGTATACATATACTGCACTCTTAGAACTGATTGTGGTTGGGGTTTTATTTCCTTCACTGTCTCTCCACCCTCTCCACGCATTTTCAAGATCACTCAACAACAGGCAGTTGCTCATTTTATGATCATGAGAAACAAAAAAGGCAAACTTTGAAGCATGAGAAGCAGGGAACATGGTCATTACTACCTCACGTATGAAATATACTGATAGGGAAACAAACAAACAAACAAACAAAAAAACGAGTAACAAAAGGGGAGGTCCTTAAACACATGGCAACAACAGAATGGTGGTGAGTAGCCAGAGAGCCTCGGATCCATCACACCGATAAGAGGAAACCAGTTAGCGTAAGTGGATTCCCACTGAAGAGAGCTGTTGTACAAATGTGAATTGTGTGTGCTGGGGACGCTACAGGTGCACCAGCAGAACCCCTTCTCCGGGGATCATGTTGAGGCGGTTCAGTGGCAGTTCGCCCATGTTTTGGTATTGGAAACTGAGCTTTACAGCTGTGTATTAAGCCCATAGTGGACAAATGGCTGTGAAGAAATATAAAAGAGAAGAAGTGGACCTGTCTGCAATCCCTTTCTGGGATAGCGACGTGCGAGAATGCCCTGCAGGCCCTGCCCCAAACTTGTACTTTTATTAGTGACGTGGAAACAACAGTAAATGAAATTTGTCTGAACCCTGAGATGCGTAATGCATACACTGTAGATTCTTATGACTAGAGACAAATCTATAATTGATCTCCAGATGCCACGAGTCTTGTTTTCCGTTGTGGCTTCTTGGAATACTGGTAACGTTGATAGAATTTCACTTAACAGAGAAGCAGTGCAGCATAAAGAAGCCTCATTGGAAGTTCCACAAAGGGAAGCCTTCCCCCCCTGCCCCCACCCCCATTGTCTTGCACTTTCTCCTCCTCAGTCTCTAGCACCCTGTGTACACATAAAGGATATTGTGTGTACAAATATGTACATGTATGTGCTTGGATATACACCTTATTTTGTTTTCTTAATTTCAGAGTAAATTGCAGGCATGGTACTCCTAGCTAGTCTATATTTCCTAACAGCAAAAGTATTGCTTCATATAGCCAGAGACTAATTACTCAAATGAGAAAGCGCTGATCCAAAACTGTTAGTAACAACAGATGCCAGATCGAAGGTTGTATTTACTCAGTGCCTGGAGTGCATGGTTCCTCAGTTCCTTTACGTTCCCGACCTATTCGGAGCATACACTCAGTTGTTTAGATGCTTTCCTTTCAATCTGGGTTTGTCTGGTGTTTCCTTCTGGCTTGAAGCAGGCTGTGCATTTTGGTAGCCGTTCTAGAAAGGATGATGTCGCCATCCTCCCAGGGCATGCTGTCCGGTGGCACACGGTGCTGACTCGTCTCTACTGACAGTTTTAGCTTGCATCACTTAGCTTTAGGATTCCTTGCAAAACACTCCATTGCCATCCCATTCTCTTTCACTGTTGAGAACCCAGTGTGGAGATACTTTAAGACTGTTTGGGAGAAAATAAAAGTGAGCAAAAATGGATAGATCCTTGAGAAATTAAAATAGAGTCACTACGTTTGTTTCTGGTTGCTGGTCCGTTTGTCTGAAAGTTTAGTGAAAGGAACAATGTCCTGAGATGGCGCAAAAGCATGAAGACCAGAGTTTGGATGGCCTGCACCCCAGTGCACTCTGGGTATTGTCGTGTGAGTCTGTAACTCCAGGGCTCCAGGAATAGAGTCAGGTGAGAGGTCTGGTCAGCCTGTCTAGCTGGGATGGTGCACTCCACAGTCATTGAGAGACCTTGTCTCAAAAAAAAAAAAAAAAAAAAAAATTGAAAGACTGGAGAGATGGCTCAGTAGTTAAAAGCAGTTGCTGCAGACATCGGTGGTGGCACACGCCTTTAATCCTAGTGCTTGGGGGACAGAGGCAAGCAGATCTCTTAGTTCAGGGCAAGCCTGGTCTACAGAGCAAGTTCCAGGACACCCAGAGCTACACAGAGAAACCCTGTTTTGGAAAAGGCATCAGCAAGGTTGTGTGGGGCTACTTACTGCTCTTTCAGAGGACGGGAGTTCAGTTGCCAGAACTTGTATTGGTCACCTTACAACCACCCGGAACTAGCTCCCAGGGATCCAGCACCCTTTTCTGACCTTTGTAGGAACCTGCACACATATGCCATATACTCACACAGACATATACAAAAAAATAACAAAATTAAAATACCTTAAGGCTCAGCAGTTAACAGTGCACGTCTTTCCTCCTGAGGACCTGTGTTCGATTCCCAGCACTCCTTTCAGGTGGCTTACAACTCCAGGTCCAGCAGATCAGAAGCCTCTGGTGTCTGATTAAAACTAAAAATTAAAAAACAGCAAGGCGGAACGCAATAAAAGACCCAGTATCGACTGCTGAGTTCCATAGGCATATACATGCTCAAGGGAACATGTGTGCAGGAACTTCCCTCCCTACACACACACACACACACACACACACACACACACACACACACACACCCTAACAAAAGAATAAAAAAGGAAATTGGGCCAGAATTTGAGTAGCAACAGGGTCTTAGGAATGTGAATGTTGGCATAATAATAAATTCAACCTCGGACTCCTTTAAGGAAACACACTGGTGTACCCTGCTTGCAATAAACTGGTGGCTCTGGTAGGTCCCTGCAGGTTGCAGGGCTGCCCCCCCCGGGGGGGGAGGGGGGAGAGCATACAGGTTGGCAGCTGCTTTGAGATGCATAAAAGGAAAGTGGGGTTCTGGAAGCCAGGCTTGCTGCTGAGCGATTCTAGGTTCCCCCCAACCTCCCAGAGTGTGTGTGTGGGGTGTGTGTGTGTGTGTGTGTGTGTGTGTGTGTGTGTGTGTGTGTGTGTGAATTTGATGAACTCTTGGTTTTCTCCATTAATTCAACAACAACAACAAAATCCACAAACCCTAAGTCCTGTTATAGTATTTTTAGTATTTTCTCTAGTGAACAGATGGGAACCAGAGCTTTGTCCTGGGATGACTCTGACAGTGTGGTCTCACATTTATTCTTTGTTCCTTTTGTTTTGTTTTGTTTTGTTTTGTTTGTTTATTGTACTTTTGAAACTCAGCCTTCTGATTTTCCTCCCGAAACCCAGTGGTTGCCAGCTCTCTCTCCTGTCAAGTGGCTTCTCTCTTGCTCTCTCAGGTGGTGGTTACTTGGTGCTGCTATAGACAAGGCAGCACTTCCAACACCTTACATGGCCAGAGGTCTGTTGCCCCTGAGCCTGGCAAAGTGGTCAAGGGAGAGGAGCCCAAGGTGAAGGCGGAGGGCACCATGGTTTATGCCCGAGGACATGTGCTGTCTTGAAGGAGTGGATTACCAAAGGCTCCTTGGAGTGGATTCTAAAGTCTGCCATATGCACTCCATAGGCAGAGTATGGAGGGTGAGCAGGTAGAGGGGGCAAGTGCCCAGGGATGCCCAGGAAGGACCACCTTTGGCGGGAGTCAGGAGTCATGTGCTAGTCACAGCAGGATGTCACGATATGTCCTCCAAGGAGAGGATACTGGTCCCCAGCCCAGCTTGGAAGTGAACTTCATCTGTGCAGAGAAGGGAGCTTTTGGAGTAGCAGGATGGACTCCATGGGGTTCAGACGGGCTCTTTGAGAAACTTAGAAACAAAGCAGATACAGGCAGCTGTAAGCATCTGGGCCCTGGGGCTTAGGGGGTTGCCAATGCTAGAAGTGGGTGGGGGTGGGGGGAGAGGGCACAGGGGAGGGGGAAAAGGCTGTTACTGAAACCATACCCACCCCCCACCTTCCCTACTTTCCTAAATGAGTGTAGCACTTAATCTGGAGTGCAGCGTCACACACATGATTATAATTATGTACTGTTTGTTTATCTCATTCCAAAAGGGTTTGACAGCCTTGTTTGGCTGATTATTTAATATCTGCTTACTGTTCATTCCTAAAAGTGTAGCCCTCCTCTGCAGGGCCAGGGGAGCAGCTCAACAACTCCTCAGCCAGATGCCATGCTTCTATGAGTACCATCTTGGTGCAGGGCCTCTGCATCTCCCACTCCTCATAATACAGTATTTTTCCCCCACCCTCCACCAATATTCATTTTCACCGATAAGTGATAATTAGGTAAACAAACCAACTAACTAGGCTTGTCATGGTGTACCAAGTGTATAATCTGAGGCTACCACCTTCAGAAAGGGCTTGATATCTCTCTCTCTCTCTCTCTCTCTCTCTCTCTCTCTCTCTCTCTCTCC
>NW_022196905.1:246973351-247011433 GCF_008632895.1 Mastomys coucha
TCTCTTTCCCCCCCCCCTCTCTCTCTCTCACACACACACACACACACACACAGTCCCTGGGTCCACTTGTGAGATTTGACAGGAAATGAGGAAAACCAGGTCGATCCAGCCCAAACAGATGTACACGCCTCACTAAAAGCATGGTTAGCATTGGATGGAAGAGGAGTTCAACTCCTGGTTGGTTCCAAAGGGCACCAGCTCTTTGGATTTCATTTGCAGCCTTTGAAAGAGGGTATTTTCCTTCTGAAGGTCGCTGTGTCTGTCATTCGGTCCTCTGCATAGAAGGAGCACCCATTAGTCAGATCTTACCTTCTCCCACTCACCCATGCCCTTAGCTCACACATTTCCTTAGCTGGGTGGTACCATTCTAGATTCTTCCCCTACCTAGATTGAAAAGTGCTAGTTTTTCTCTAATCGCTCACAGCAGTCCTGTGATAGACTGTGCTGCCCTTATCAGTGAGGTGTGGTCTGAATTGCTATAGAAGCAGTCAACACTCCAAAATGAGGCATAATGCACTCACTATTTTATTTTCAAAATTGTTATGTATATACTGGTTAGAGGCCACCCTCCAAAAGAATGTAGCTATTCATATTCTCTAGCACTTTTGCCTCTTTGGAAGACCGATTCAGAGAGTCTGGGTGTGAAGTTCTTACTATTTATCCTGCAGTTGGCTGGTCATTCTGTGACTTGTGGTATGGTTGGAGCCGCAGACCGAGTCTGTGTGCCTGTGTAGAGGAGAGACCTTCCGTGGTGAGGTCAACTCCACTGCTGTGCACTAAGTATCTTCAAAGACATGAGATTCCTTTGAAAGCCCTCTAGGAGGGAGCCAGTGAATGCCCTCTGACACTTCCTATGACCTGGCACCCATCCCGTGTCTATCCATATCTCCTCATCTCCGAGAAGACCCTTTTGTGGTCCTTGGCTTTGAGTCACACAGGAGCCGTGAACCCTGATCTGCGCCTGAGTCCGGTGGCCTCAGTCTCAGGACATAACATGAGGCTTCTTGAACTCCTCAGATAATCCAGTGAAGAAATCACTTCTTACCTTAGAGCAATGCATGAAGCATGCCCCCCTCACACACACATACACAAACCCTACCTGCCTCTTTTCATGCTCCTAATTGTTCATTTCCAATGCCTCAGACATTTCACCCATAAAAGTGGGCACTCGTGTGGTTAGGAACAGGTAGATGAGAGAGTTTATACCAAAGAGCCTTGCCCTGTTTACACTCTCCATCTCTATCTGCCAAGGGAGAAAAAAGCCACCTTCCCTTTCCTTTTGGATCTTTTTGTGTCGTTTCACTTTGTTGTTTGTTTGTTTGTTTGTTTGTTTGTTTGTTTTTCTTCTTCTACTTTGGTGCCTGGTGGCCATATTGAGTTATCTTTCTGGTCTTTAGCCTCAAATCCTTTAGCCAGAAGTTTTCTCCTGTCTGTGAGAGCAAGTGAAGCCTTCTTCCAGATTCCACATTTTAGAGACACCCGAGTGGCATCACCATGCCCTTGGCTTGAGAGAGGGCAAGCAGGTATAAGCCTTGGTCAGTGGGACTGGGAAGAGGCAGCCCCAAATAGTGTTAGCTCTGGTCTGTTATGGACCAGCGGGTTCTCCAAACACCCCCAACGGTAACCTGCCTCCTTGGTCACCAGTGAGAGTCCTCTATATCTCAAAAGTAAGGTTTTCCTCTCTTCCTGATTTCTGTACCAACCACATCTCCTGACTCCTGCCAGCGGATTGGCACTCCATGCAGTTTTCAGGCTCCGCTTTCTTCCTGGAGTAAGTGGCCAGCCCCTGTGCCCAGCATCGCCTGACACAGGAGAATGCCTGGCAGCAGCACTCACAGCCAAATGGGGATAGCTGGACTTTGTACTGGTGCAGGCGCACCTAGGGCGAGTTAGCGTGTTGTCATTCTGGAGGGGTTCCTGAGAGAAACAGCTTCTAAGATGATAGGTTATTTCGGCTCATGGTTTTGAAGGTATTGACTCACAGCTGCCTGGCTCCTTTAGCTGTAGATAGGAGATGGAAGCAGAAAATAAAGAACAGATAGATGGTGGAAGATGCTCTTCAGTTTACAGTAGCCAGAAGTGGGAAGCCGGGTAGGAGAGAGCACACAGATGCCTGGGGACAAGATACACTCTCATAAGCATACTCTTCAATTACTCCAACCAGGTCCTGCTTCCCTATGGCCCCTTCAGCCACAAATTTATCAATGGATCTATCCCTTCTTGGATTAGAGGGCCATGTAGGGTTCTCATAATCCTCAGACCCACTGGCCAACTGCTGAAGGACCAAGTTTTAACACATGGATCTTCAGGAACATTTGACATCTGGGCATGGCCAGGACCTTGTAACTGTGACAAGAACTCAGGTACATCTCAGCTCTGAGAGCCTCCCATTGATCTCCTCCCTTTGTGGTTTACCTGTTTCTCAGTAGGGTGTTCCATTCCAGCTCTTCTGGGCTTATGGCCGTCACCCACAGATGCGAGATGGCAGAGTTCCCTAAGTCACAAGTTCACCAATGTGAATGTTTTCTGTCCAAGTTCTTAGGCAAATGTTTCGTCTTCTATTTAAAATAATTCATTAAAGTGGCTCCATCTGGTCCTCTCCAGCCTGAGGGCCAGAAGGGAATGCCAAAGTTACTTTTTAAGATCCTTCAAAAGGACTGGAGATAAGAGTTCGATGATCAAGAGCCTGTTTAGCATGTATGATACCCTGGGTTCAATCCCCAGAGTCACCCAGAGGCGGAATCTCATGGGTTGGCACCTGCTCACCTCTCCTGCTCGGGCTCCGTGGTTAGAAGCGTATCAACCCACATCTCTCTGCATCCTGCAAGATTCTGGGAGTGCCTGCCAACCTCCAGTTGTCAGTCTCAGGACTTATAAATTGCACACCACTCCACCTCACTGTCTTAGGCTCTATCTTCAAAACTAGCGTCTGGTTGTTTCCAGGCAGCCCGTCATATGAATCATTGGTGGGTTTCACCCTTTTAATTATGCCTTTAATTTCTAAGGGTCTTTCTTGTTAACCTAGGCTAGTTAAACTCTCAGTCCTCCTGCCTCAGCCTTCTGGGCACTGCAGGGGCCCTGCTGTCACCCTGAATCCATGTGGCTCAGTGATGTTTGCAGGCAGGAATGGAGTGAGGCCTAAGACGTGTGGGCTACCTGTGGTAGGGTTGCTTCTAAGCTTCATTCAGAAATTTCTAGAAAAAGCTTCCAGGCTTTACGTGTGTCTTTTAAAAAAGCATTTTTAAAAGTGTTTCTTGGGGGGGGGGAGGTGGGTGGGCGTTGAAGGACATGTCACAGTGCACAAGGGCCTGAGGTCGGAGGATGATGTAGTGGTAATTCACTCTCTTCTCCACCACGTGGACTCTGGGCACCAAACTCAGGTCACCAGGCTTGGCATCAAGTGCCTTTACCTACAGCGCCCTCTCTCCGGCCCATTTGTGTATCTTCTGATGCACGATGATCTGTTGTCAGGATATAGTGCCCACCCCAGCTAGTGGCCTGGATACCCTTGTCCCTTCCTAAGAAGTGGGATGAGCCATACTCAACAACATGCAAATACAAGCCAGGGCAGTGCTTACGCTGCCGCTGAGTGATTAATACGGTCTTGTTTGTACACGAACCTATCTGTTTTCTAGGGTGTATTTAAGGCAGCTTCCTCGTGTGCCAGGTAGCTTCAAAGCCCAGGGGCCATGGCGGTAATTGTGGGTGGCCTGGCACTATCTCTCAGAGGGTTTTCCTTCCAGAAAAGCATGTGGGTAGAGAACTAGAAGATAGGTATATCCGTGAGACAAAGAATGAAAACCAAATGGCGAATGTCCCTGTCAGGCAAAGACTTAACATTATGCATTCGATGGCTTGCTTAGTGGCCGACTCTCGCCTATTATTAAGCGGTGCTCCAGATTGGAAATATCATCAGCTTGTGTCTAAAGGCTTGCTGTGTTAGGAAATGTCACAGAGCTCACATAAGTAGAAAGCAAGTCACGGCAGCTGGGGGGTGTGGTGCACACCCGAACTCCCAGCATCCAGGAGGCTGAGTTGGAGGTCAGTCACTTTATGTAGTAAGACTGTCTGAGAAACAATACAGCACCCCACCCAGTCATCCGACAGACCTTGTGGACCTACCCTCCCCCTTTAGCAGATAACAGTTCTTTGTAACCAATCTTTTTCCCCCCTCCTTTTTTTTTTTTTTTTTTTTTTTTTTTAAAAAAAAAAAAAAACAGGGTTTCTTTGCATAGCCTTGGCTGTTCTGGAACTTGCTCTGTAGACCAGGCTGGCTTAGAACTCATAGACATCTGCCTGCCTCAACCTCCAGAGCGCTAGGGATTAAAGGCACACACTACAACTGCCAGCTGTGTGACCAATCATATTTTAGCTATGTGTTCTAGCCATTCCCTTTATTTCAACTATTTTGAAAGAAAAATAGGCTCACTTTGCCCATAAATATTTCAGTTGAGGTATGTTCTTAACACAACTATAGTATCATCATCAGATACAGAGTCAGTATCCAAAACTCCCCCGACCCCCACCCCTCAAGCGGCGGTTTGTTTAAATCCAGGTGCAGATCTGGGAGATGGGTTTGCTGTGTAAGCATGAGGGTCCAAGTTTGAACCCCCCCCTTCAGAACCCATGTAAAGTCAGATGTGGTAGCATGTTTTTACAATCCAGTGTCCCCGTGGTGCCATGGGAAGGGGAGACGGTAGAATGACCAAAGCTTGTGGGCCAGCTAGGCTGACATAGGCAGCCAGGAACAGCAAGAGACCCTGTCTCAAACACGCACGCCCGTGCACACTCAGGCAGACACACACACACACACACACACATCCAAGTGCAGTTGTACTCTTCATATTACCATTGACCGATGTGTCTGTAAAACCTCCTTTGGTCTGAAGGTTCTCCTCACCTCCAGTCCCCTGAAGTTTCTCTCGAAGAAGCTAGATCGTGCCTTTGAGACTTTCTTACAGTTCAGTGTTTGATGAGAACATCTTATCAGAGGTTTGTCTAACACATTGTCCTGTCCCCTGTATTTCCTGTGGTCGGACGACTCTATCTCGACATGCCCTGAGTTATGGCCCAATTGGACTCTTTCTCCAAGACTGCTGGACACGTGGTTGTCTCTCCCCAGGAATGTGTAACTGCCTCGGGCACGTTCAAGGCCGCTCACAACCAGTGCCTGCGCCTTCCACTCCATTCGGGTTTGGCAAATGGGGAGGGAATGTTTGGATTCTGTCATTCTTCTTTGAGTGGCTGGGTTCCTCCTCCCAAGGATCATGCTGTACCTTGGTCGCTGTGGATGCTGCAGAGGCGTGTTCAGTGTCCCCTTTGCTTCTAAGGTGGTGACATTTAGGCTGAGACCTGATATAGCCATGTGAAGAAGGAAAGGGAAACGACAGGTGCTGGAGCCCTGGGGCAGAAGGAAGGGCTGTGCAGCTGGCATGGACCCGGGAGAGCGAGGCAGGTGGCAGAAGCTATGAGGTCTACCTCCAGAACTGTGTCCCGGGTTTGGTGCATGAATGCTATGGGAGACTCCTGGAAGGTTTTAGAAGTGGCCTGGCGTGGCCAGACCTGCCTTTAGGTCACAGTCACTCATACTGTACCCAGCTCCCCTCCTCGTGGAACTCCCAGCCATAGGGGACAGAGGACGCAGAGCATCTGTCAGGAAAGAGGGCCTATGGCTCTTGTGGGACATTTGGAAGCTCTGTGGACTTTTTTCTTGGACTTACTTGCATCATGGTGAGTCTGCCATTTCTACTTGAACCCCACCCCCCAGGACACCTCTCAAGTGCAGACTCTGGCTTCTGGGGAAGCATCTGGGCCTTACTTAGGTGTGTTAGGATGGTCTCACGAGGCTGGGGTTTACCAAGGTGTGAGCATGCACTGACTTGGCAAAATGTAAGTGTGGCCAAGAGCACCATTCTTTTTGCAGATTTCTGTTTACTTGGGGCAGAGTATCCTGTGACCAGGCTGGGCTTGACCTTGGTCTGTAACTGAAACTTCCCTCGAATTACTCAGTCTCCTGATCCTCTTAACCCCTGCCTTCATTGTGCCTAGATTGCAAGCAGGCAGCACCATGACTGGCTCCTCTCTCTATCGTTTCTAGGGGCTAACCACCTCCACTGTAGGGCTTCTCCATATGTCTGGGCTGCAGGAGGTAGAGGTGGCTTGTCTCTCTGAGCTTGTGCTCCTGCAGAGACGTGGCCTATCTGCTGGCCTGGGTCGAGTAGCTTTTCTTTTGTGACTGGTGCGAGTCACCGGCCAATGCTCAGAGGGTCACATGAATGGCCCTTCATCTTTGCTCACATCATCCTCTACACAGAGCTGTATAAACACAAAGGGAGGGGCCAGAGAGATGACTCAGTGGATAAAATGTCTGTACAAGCTCAAGGACCCTTGGGTCTCCAGGCCACGGTAAATGCTGACAAGGAAGCGAGTACCTGCAGCCCCAGTGCTTCTGTGGTGAGAGATGGAGACTGGCGAGTCCTCGGAAGCTCACTGGTTAGCCTGCTAAGGGTGGGTGGACAAGAAGGTAGAAAGTAAGGGCCAGCAGTCAAGGTTGTCTTCTGGTCTCCACATGCTCCCTCCTCCCCAGGGAATGAGCCGACAAGCATACCATGAGAAGGGGACGCTGTGTGGCACATCAGGACAGCCCCCTCTCTGTAAGGAAAAGTAGCCAGTACTGAGCCTTTCACAGTTACAGTGTGGACATGTGGAGCACAGAAGGCTCAGGAGTCAACCAGCTGGTTGGTGGGTGGCAAGACACCCAAAGGGGACAAGTATAAGGGAAAAGAGTTGACTAGTGGCTGTTGGCCAGCCAGAGAGGACAAGGGGAAGGATGGGTGTTTATAACTTGGAAGAACCCCCGTAGGCTACAAGGATGTCACTGTGGTCCTTCTGCCTCCTCCCCCAACTCCCCGCCCCAATTCCTTCAGTTTGTAGTTGTTTAGTGGGAGTGAATCTCTGAGAGACATCAGGGAAACTACCAGATGTTTGACAGAGAGATAAGGTTCAGCCATACTCAGTAAGGGAGTATCACACTGTAACAGCTGCAGAAATGATCCAGATGTTTGTGACTTAGAGGCTGAGGCAGGATTGCCACAAGTTTGAGCCTGGATTACACACCTTGACTGTGTTTCAGAACACACACACACACACACACACACACACACACACACACACACACACATACAGAGTCAAAGATACATATATACTTACACAAACACCCCCACACAAGAAACACACACAAACACAAGCACACACAGAGACAGATACACACAAGATGCACACACAAACACACACAAAAAACATGGCACACACACACGAAGTTTTAAGGAGGCAGAAGTTTGTTACTTTTCTAAATAATGAAAAGCTGGGGGTGGGGTGGCCAGGACCTAATCACTGTTAAGTCATCAGATTCTCATCTCTCCAGAGAACAGAAAGACATGCAGATTAATATCTGACAGAATGGGAAAAGTCAAGTGATACCACCCCAGTGGGAGCAGCTAGCATGGACCCGTGTTCCATTGGTTCAAAACAGAAAGCACATTTTCTAGATGGGATTCTGAATGCATTAAACGAACACATGACAAGATCAGGATTGCTGAAGTGTGAGACACAGGTCAGGAAGACCCCAGCTAGGAAGAGCGAAGAACTGCTGTTGGGGGAAATGTTCTGCAGTATTCTTTGCAAATGTGGGGAGTGGCCAGCCTCATCACACTGAAGGCCTATGAGGAAGTCCCAGCCCTTCAGAGAGTGCCCCCCCACACCCCCAACACACACACACAAGCTCTTCTGGTTTAGTACTTATCACCCATTGTGTGTTCTGCAGCTCTGGGTCTCTCTCGCGGCCCAGGACCCAGGGCCTAGGGCCTGGCAGTGGTACCATTGGAGGTGACTTCTTGTCTCCTGTCAGGAAATGTGTGAGTTAGTGTCCAGATCCTGCCCTTATGTCTAGGACCAGAAATAGCTACAGCAAACAGTCCCATCTCCCCTAAGCCATGTCCTGTCCCACTCCCACATGGCTGGGAGAATCTGTAGGCTGAGGAGTGGTGTCAGCCCTTTCTACCTTAAATGTCTCCAGCATGATGGAGCCCAGCACCTCTTGGCCTGTGGCTTCTTCCATGGTGATTTATAGGAAGTTAAAGCAACACTTAAATTTCTTCAGAGGTGTTGTTTCTCACTATGGGTGACAGGAAAAGGAGGAGCCTTATGCGGAGACCACCAGGCCTCTACAGGCACTGCTGGCACAGCTAAGGAGGTGGAAGCTGGGAAGAAGTAGAGATGGGGAGGGGCTGGGGTTTTCTTCTGCCCCATGTGGTTGTCATGGAAATCCAAACCATGGACCGCCCAGCGCCCATTTCCACCTCCTCAGAGTGGGACTGAGGTACCTGTTCTGCCTTCTAGGCATGAACAGAATGCTGGGTTGGTAAAGGGAAAATAAGGAGAACTGGCCCAAGTTTGTTTCTTCAGGTTGGATGTTTGTGGAGGGTGTAAGATGCCCTTCTGTGTGTCCCTACGGGGAAGTTAAAAAAAAAAAAAAAAAAAAAAAACTCAGAGAGGTGGAAGTTTGGCCTCCTTTTGGGAGGAGACCAGGGAGGATGGGGAGGAGTCTTGGGGATGATCTAGGATCTAGGGAGAGGCCCAGGAGTGCCCACCATGGCCAGTGCAGCTGTCCACCAGCACAGAAGGCTCAGGAGCTGGTGGGAGGTGAGCTAGGCCCAGCTTTCCAGCCTAGCTGCCTACGGCCTCCATGTTTAGATTAGCCTGCAGCCGCACAGGAGGCCTGGCAGGCTCATCTTTCCAGAGGGAGGTCAGGCCAGGTCCCTCCGCGTCACCCAGGTTGCAGCGACTCAGGCGTAAACTGGGTGGCCAGGTCCCAAGCCTCCTCCTCCTCCTCCTCTGTGCGCATGTTGGACGACTAACCTTGCCATATTTAGCGCGGTGCTAACGGCCGCTCGCCTCCAAGGGGGTAATCATGCACAAATTCGGGAAGCTGCTAAGCTTATGAGCAGTCTTATGAGCATTAGAAGTGTCCTCTTGGCCAGAAAGGTCGTTCATAACTTGGCTACCCTGCTGATGTACAGTCAGTGATATTGATTGATTAGTGTATAAAAGCCCCAGATCCATTTGCTTCTATGAAAAAGAACGAAGCGCCGTCGACTCTCTATTTTCACCTCATCCCTTTGTTTGAAGGACACTTCCCCCCTTCTTTTTGTCTCGCCGGGCGTGTTTAAGGGGGTTTCAGAAAGCCAGTTTCTGCCAAGTAATGCGTTCACAAAAGGAACATTGATTCGAATCAGTGTCGCTCCAGCTACCCAGAAAGGTCTGCCAAGGAGTTGCTCTCGTATTAACCTTCTGTCCGTGAAGGAAGGAAGGAAGGAAGAATAAACAAGTCCCGGAGTCAGCCTCCTTGGGTTTGAATTTGGGTTCTGGACTTGATCTAAAATGATTTCTCCCATGTCGGATCCTGGTGTTGGTCAGTCTCGCTATAGTAAGCTTAGGAGTGGGGAACGTTAAGTGACATTACCCCGCACCCCCACCGTACACCACACCCAAGACTGGTTGGTAGTAGAACTTTCCTCTGCCTTTGGTAACTTCTAAAGATTTGTTTTTTATTGTTTACTTTTTTTTTTAAATCCTATTATCCAGATTACCTGAAGAACTAACTTGTCCACAAAAAGTCAAAATGGGGTTGTTGGTCTGTATCAGCCTAAAATGTCATTGGGCTAGCCTGGGGTTTTGGATAAGAGTGTCCTGGCAGTTGCTGAGCAGTTAGCTAAGGTTTTCTTTCTGTAGCTTTGTCAGAAATGCCTCAGAAGTTAGCCGAGTGTGAGGCATGCCTGTAAGGCCATTCAGTCAGCTTTGGCTGGCCATCTTCATTTTTCCCTGGTGTTGGACCAAGTAGAAGTATGTTTCCAGCAGGCTGGGAAGTCTGTGTGGAGATGGGGGTACCATCCATCCACACCTGAGGAGGTGCATTCTGCATCTTCGCCTGCAGGTGTCAGTATGGAGCTCTCCCTTCTGGCAGGCCCAGTGGGAATAGCAGGTGACTGGATTATTTTTGATGGGCGATAGAAAATGAAAGCTAACCAGTTTGCCCGCCTTGTTTCTGAGAGCCAGACCTCACTCACCCAACAAAGTGTACATCACAGGGGACGAAGATGGCCCCAGCTGTTCATTTAGTACCACCCGGCAGAGATTGACTACCTTCCTGTCCCTACTGTGGGTCTCAGAGCAGGAACCAGTTACCCATGGGGTCCCAGCTCCCTGATCACTATGAGTGATTGTGGCAGGAGCCATAGTACAGCTTCCCCTGCACTTGGGACTCATAAGACATTTGGGTCTTCCCAGGGATGTGAACCTGAACTCCACCCCGATGCCTGGGCAGCCCCCCTTCCAAGTGGAATAGAAGCATCAGGGTGGGGCTTGCTCCACCTCCGACCCCTGCGAGGTGACTTAGAAATCTGCAGGGATGTACACTCTGCAAGTCCCTCCTAGTTTAGCAGTGGTATAAGCTAGCTGCGTGTGGCCCTGGTGTCAGTGGAGATGTACTTCTTTTGCTCTGGTCCCAGGAAGCTGCTCATCATTCCCACCCCGACCCTGAGCCACCTGGGTTTTTCAGGATCCTTTGCATAGTCTCCCTCTTGCTCAGCTATGAGTGGTCCAGTGCTGCTGACTTCTTGTGATCTGACTGAAGTGCAGTCCCATGCCAGGCCTGCCAGCTTTCTCTTGCTTGCACAGCAGAGGCACCACAGCCATGCACCGCATCTGATGTGAGTTGTTACCCATGCACCGTGTCATCAGTGTCTGCCTTCAAAGAAGCCATCACTCTTCTGCTACTGGAGTGCTGGCTGGCCCATACAGGGAGCCAAAGTGACTTCACATAATTGTTTAATTTAAAACCTTGGCTTTCCGATAGCAGTCTAGATACAGAGCCTTTTGGTAACAAAGGGCAACCTCTTTACCTCTGATGAGTCCCAATGTGTGTTTCTTTTTCTAGGGTTTTCCCCCTTCATTTTAGTTTTCCTCTTTCAACAGGTAAAAAGCAAAATCTTAAACACACCTGTAATCCTAGCAGGTGAGAGGTGCAGGCAGGAGCATCTAGAGTCCATGGACAGCTTCAGCCACAGATGGGGTTTTAGGCTAGCCTGGACTTTGTAAGACAGCCTCAGCCACAGCAAGTGAGCAGTTAAGTTCCTCCTGTCGGGAAAGGTGGCAAGTGGCACCTCTGACCAACCGGAGATGTTCCCTCAGTTTTCCAGTCCAAAGTCAGCATTATCTGGGCTCTGATTGCCCTCCTGGTCTCCTATCACAATGAGAAAAATCTCCAAGCCCTCTTTTAACTTGCTGGAGTAATCAGAAGGCTATGGAGTACCGAACCCCTTCACCACCAGTTTCTCTGGCTTGAGCACTAGGCCCCACATTCCTCTTGCCCAAACTGATATAGATTTTAATGCTTGCTTTTTCAAAGGGAAACCTCCCCTTGGTTTCCAGATGACCCTTGGAACCTATAATTCCCTCCTCCCTCCAGTGAGGTGATAGGAGCAAGCTCAGAGGATAGGCCAAGAATGAATCCATTTTCTTCCCCCCCCCACACCCCCTGCCCCCTCTGCAGAATAAATTAGAATTTGCCTGATTTAATAAAATGGCTTCATCTCCCTGCCGTCTTCCCCATCTCCAGAGTGTTTTCTTCCTCAATGGCCTGCTCTTTTCTAATGGACCTCAGCCCCATGTCTCCTTATTACAGGCCGGCAGCCGTACATGTAATGCGTTTACCAGAGCTCTCACGCACACAGCGCCATTTCGCACGCATGCATGCACTCCAGTGTTGGGGGATCCTGAATGGCTGAAGGTGTGGAAATCTGTCACCTGATCTCATTTTCTCCATTGTCAGATGTGCCGGTTATAAGTGATGTTGAGGTTGGAGCATTTTGCCATCCATCTGCCATTAACCCAGCCTCCTGGAGTGGAGCTGACCACAGCGCGGAATATATTTTGGGGGAAGGGGAGAGATTGAAGAAGGAGAATTGCGGCATAAATCTCTCCCTGTGGCCCAGCCCTTTCTCTGTATAATTGGAACCCATTTATCTGGGCAGACCAGAGAGAATTTTGCAGTCTCCCCATTGCCCTCAAAGAGACCGATGGGTATTTGTTGCTTGAATTTAGAATGGTTTTTCCATTTGAACTCCCCCCCTCCCTCCTAAATTTGTGTTTTAATTTCTATTTCCTAGGCTGATTTTTCCCCCCTTTCCACTCTGACACTAATTATGCCAGCCGCATTGGGAGCTCTCACTGCTGGGAGGTACCTAGCTAAGTGTTAAGAAGGGTTTTAAAAACAGGCTGAACTCTTTCTTAATGAGGCTCAATCGGGTTCTCCTCCGGGTGGTTTTGTTTTGCTGATCTGTCAGTTTTTCAAGGATTTAATTGCACTTTTTTTTTCCTCCCCATATTAGTCTTCGAGATTGGCCTATACAATCTAGCTATAAAATACTTTTTTAAAAAGGCAAAAGTTAATAGTTTTCATCCCTCACCTCCTTTTGTTTTATTCTTTGCCTTGATCACTCACTCCGAGGCCCTCTTGAAAGTCACTCTGGGGTACCAGCTGTGGTGAAGCATGCAGAGTGGGGACAGCACTTAGGCCTTTAGACGTCCTGGTTGGGTTTATGGGCCAGCAGGTCATCTTCAAAGATCTTTAAGCCCCCCTTTCTATAGACAAAGACAACTTGGCAGCAGCCTCCTCTTCGGGTTTTGTTGTCAATCAGAGGCCAAGTGAGACTGAGGCACAAAAAGCTGCTGCTTCTTCTGGTATAGAGCTCATTGGCTCCATCAGGTGGCACCAGCCTAGCTACGAGTCCTCCAACATGGCAGCCAAGAAAGACTCCCAGAGACAGAAGGCAGAAGTTGTCAAACAGAGGAAGGGAGACAAGAGCAAGGCTATATCCTTTATGCCGTTATCTTTATGGCTTAGAGGGGGAAAACATGCCTGAAGCAATCAGCATGAAATTCCTAATTGCTTCACTTACCTCTGCTCTCCTCTCGGGACAGATTGTGCAAATGCAGGCGCTGCCAGGCCCCTCGTGTTAGCACACTGTCCTCACTGCGCACACTATTTTTAACTAGTGCTTTGTTTCCACAAAGATACACAAAGCTTTTTCTTTATTTCTTTTGTGTTTTTCCCCCGTCCGTCTACCCGAGGATGCTAAGAAACAGCAGAGGCAGTGAAGAGCGGCCTCAGCCATGTAGGCTGGCAGCAGTTAAACTTCCTGAAGCCCGGGCCTCTAACCCTGTCCACGTCATTGCCTTCAGCCTCTTCCCTTTGGATTTTCAGCCCTGCCCTCCAGCATGGGCTTTTGATTTATGTTTTGGGCCTCTCAAGTTTGCCTCCAGACCAGCCCCATTTCCCTTTCTCCTTCTCTCCCTCTCCTCATCTCCCCTGCCTGGCTTGGTGATTTGCATCCCTCACCCCCTCTGTTCTAACACAGATCTTCCTCTTGAAGATTTTCAGTCCCCCCTCATGAGGATGTTAAAAAAAAAAAAATCTGAGAACCAGATCTCCGAGATTTCAAAATAAAATAAAAGTAAACTCTGCTTTAAAAAACACTTTAGCAGGAAAGCCAGGCTAATTGTAAATCAATGGGTCTTAAAATGCAGCATCGATCTCCAGTTAGAAGTTTGAAGGGGAAAAGCGGTAATTACTGCACCAGAAGGTAGTTTTCCTTCTTAGTAAGTTCTGGGCAGAAAGGAGGCTCATTAAGGCAGCACTTCGGAATCTGAGTAATTAGTTGAAAAAGTACTTTTGTGGTGTTATTCCCTTAGCTGGAAATTATTGGAGTCTTCACAGATTTATAGCTCAATCCTGATAAGATTTGATTTATTATCGCGTTTGCTATGGAAGAAGCCTTGACAGAAAAATCACCCAGGTTGTAGATTTCAGGGAAGCATGGATCAGTCTCGGGAATGAAGGGGTTTATTAGAGTAGGTGGGTCTTGATTCTTTAGTGATTGCTCCTGTTGACTGGTAGTGTTGAATAGAGCTAACTTAGAGCCCCCAAGCATGGCGGCCCCAAGGCCAGGGGCGAGCTGAGATTCAGGGAAAGCGTGGCATTTCTCCCCTTGTCCACACACCTCCTGGTGTAGCAGTTGGACGTCGCACAGCCAAGTGATGTCACCCACAGCAGACCTACAGGAGGGGAGAGGGTCCACGAGGATAGGATAGGAGTATATCATTCTCTCTCATTTGGATCCACAAGAGCCAGAATCAAGTAGGCGTGAGCCAAGACACACCAGCTATGGTTAATGACTAAACCAATGGACAGACAGACAGATGTCTCCCCGTTCTGATGCTTCTGAGAAAAGCACCTCAGAAACTTTCCGGCTAGGTTCCCGGAGCTGGAAGAGCAGCTACCCTGAGTACTCCCCGCTTCAGGGACGTCATCTTGCTGTTGTGGAAAGTAAGATCTTTCCGTCTCCCCGGTCTTGACTGAGCCAGATCGTGTAGCACAGAGCGGCCCTGTGAGAACGTATAGCATAGAGCAGCACTGGGAAGCCAGCTGTCACCCTTGCCACCGCGCATCCTTACATTGGTTTATCATTTTTTCAAATATATTTTTTAAAAGATTTACTTATTTGATTTTTTTTTTTCTTCTTCTAAGTACACTGTCGCTGTCTTCAGACACACCAGAAGAGGGCATCGGATCCCAGTTCAGATCGCTGTGAGCCACCTTGTGGTTGCTTGAATTTGAACTCAGGACCTCTGGAAGAGCAGCCAATGCTCTTAACCACTTAGCCCTTTCTCCAGCCCAGTTCGTCTTTTTTGCCCTCCCTATGTAGGAGTCATAGCCAGTTCAGTACCTGTAAGGGTGGTTGGCTTAGAGCTAGGAGGGTCCATGTGGTTACTGTTATTTTAATTTAAATCTGTTTTGAGAAAGTCATACATTGTTTTCATTGCCCTTTAAACTCCTCCCCTGTTCTGCTTCAAGCCCCCCTCAAAGTCATGACCTCTTATGATCGGTTTTTATTTATATATACACACACGCACTTGTGCGTGTGCACACCCACCCATATGTATACACGTGCTCATATACAAACACAACTGGCTGGGTTCATTTCCTGTTGTGTGTATATCATTTAAGGTTGACTGGGTGGGACTAGATGACCTGTCAGGGTCCCTCACTGGAGAAGAGGGAGAAGAGTGATTCCGCCTCTCTTGGGAGCCACTGATTGCCTGTAGCTCTTCCTTCAGATGCAGAGAGATTTTCCCTCGCCATGTTGTCAGCTGGCATTGTCACTATGCAGGTGGCATTCTCTAGCAGCTTACCAGCTCTGTCTGTTCTCCTGGGTCTTGGAGTCTCCTCGCCTCCCCTTCCTCCATGCCCACTGAGCCTCAGGTGTGAGGGCTGCATTGGGAATGTATTAGCTGAGGTCCTGTCCCTCACAGTCAGCTCTCTGCATTTTGACTAGCTATGGATTTCTCTGCCCCTCCCTCACCCCGACCCCATCCTCCTCTTCCCACTCCTCCCCCCCTTTTAGAACTATTTACTTTGATAACTGCATCTTCCAGGTTGGAAGAGGATCAGAACCCTTGGACCTGGAATTATGGATGGTTTGTGATCATGTGGGCTCTGGGAACTGAATCCTGGTCCTCTCGGAGAGTAACAACTGCTTTTTAAGCTGTCTTTCCAGCCTGCCCAGTTGTGTGTTTTTATAATGATCTCTGGGAGAATTTTATTTTATTTTATTTTGAATTATTTTTTCTTTTTATTATATTTTTATTATTAAAACAATTTTTAATTTTCAATCTATTTTGATCATATTTCTTCCCCTCCCCAAGTCCCTCCAGATCCTCACCCTAGTCCCTGCTCCCCCATCTTTAATTTCTTCCTTATAATACAGACAAACCCTTAATATAACGACGACAACAACAACAATAACAACAACAACAAAAACCCTCTGAAAACAAGTAAATAAAATAAAACAGCCTCCTCCCCTAAGGGGCAGGGCAGCACCCATCAAAATAACCAGATAAAAGCATCGAAAAATTATTTTGTAAATAGTTGGTCAGCTAGTCCTGAACATGAGGCCTGGCCTAGAGTGGTTCTTATATGCAGTATCATTTCCACTGGAGAAAAAACTCCTACCCCCCTCCCAGCGGGTTTAAATGACAGTTCTGTTAACTTTTACCCTAGTGGCTAGGTTTTCATCCATTCATTTATACATATATACATACATACATTTTTTTTTTAAATAAACAAAAAAGTTACAGTAAGATAAAACAGAAACTATCACACCTATCACATTCAGTCTGGGAGGATTTTAAACTCTTGGTGAAACTGTTCATATTTTCCACACATCTCCTGGAAGGCCCTCCCAAGAGTATGCTCTGGTCTATGAGTCTGGTCTGCGCACCAGATGGTACAGTGGTTTTATAAACTCTGTTAATTTAGAGTTCTGTTTTTAAGGAACAGATTTATTTCCATTTTTATGTGATGTATTTGTGTTTGCTTATGTGTGCATGCCATGGGTACAAGATCCTGGAAGAGGGAGGCAGGTCTGTCGGAGCTGGAGTTACAGGCAGATGTAACTCCATTGTGAGGTGTTCCGTATCAGGGCTGGGAACTGAACTCTAGTCCTCTGGAAGAGCAGAAAGCATTCTTAACTTCTGAGCCACCTGTCCAGCCCCATAGAGCAGAGTTATTTAAAAGCAAAAGTCCAGACGGGAGAGATGGCCACATAATTAAGGGGCACTTGGCTGCTCTTACAGAGGACGTAGATTGGATTCTCAGCACCCACATGGAAGCTCACTACCATCTTTAAATTCCAGTTTCAGGGAATCCATTGACTTCTTTTGACCTCTGCAGACATCAGGCATGTATACATGGTTTACAGACATGCATTCAATCAAAGCACCTGCATGCATAAAGTAATTTTTTAATTAAGGAATATTAAAAACTAATTGCAAGCCAATGTTCAAACATTTTTTTAAAAAAATCCCTATTATAACTATAAGAGCTCATATTTGTAACATTTACTCATGTCAGAAAATGAGAGCAAAGTCACGCCTGTCCAGGGGGACCTGAATGAAATTTCGGAAGGTAGTTTTAAATATTGTCGATGAAGCTTCTGCTTTTTCTTGTGCATTGTGGATTCATTCCTTTCTTATATAAATCCCATTCACACAGAAGTACTTCCAAACAGTAGTGCTTTTAAATAACCCGACTTGCAATCTCCAGAGAGTTTTGTCAGGCCAAAGTGTCAAGTGTCTTAAGCAAAGTTGCTAGCAAAACTAGTTACCTTGGCCCTACGGCTAGTTAAGTGACCTCCAGCGAATTAAAGTTTGGCACATCCACTTGGGCTTTGTTATTACAGTATTTAAGATTAAATCAGAATTTTAAAAAAAATGCAGAACTCTTGTATTTGTGGGTGCCTAGAGAGCAGTTCAGACACCATATACTCTTTGAAGTACATTGGGGTTTTTACCATTGGAAGGACCCAGGATTGCTCTCGCTGGGGAAAAGGCCATGGTGTCACCCCTAGCAGGCGCCCCCAGCAAGCCTTCTCGTGTGCAAAGAGGAACTTGATGGCCGTTGTCTCCCCAGGGAGGCCTCTTACTTGCTTCCTTCTGCTGTCTGGGAGGGTGACACCTGCCTGGGGCATTGTCCTTGTTCAGGACCGGACTCTTCCTCTGTCCTGAGACTGTGGAAGTGCTGATGTTCCACTTGGAAAAAAAAAATGTCACTTTCTATTTATAAAAGAGAGGAAACATTTCCACTGTTTATCCAAGAAGCCCTGAGCTGTGCTTTCAGACGCTAAGAATTATGTCCCCCATCATGGCCTCAGCCAGCGCCTGTGTTCTGTCACTGCCTAGGAGAAGGCTGCTCTCTTTCTCCATGACACCCTCTCCTCACTGGCTTTTGTCGCTTGTACAAACTGTCCTTCAACTAAATGCTCATGTTTGCGAAGTTTACAAATAGCATTAGCACCATGGAGCTACACTTCTTCCTTTTTTTTTTTTTAAATTTAATTTTAACCCCCCTAAAACATGCTTAAACTTTAGAAACGGGCCTGGAATAATATTTCAAGTGCTGGTTTTGGCGATGAATTCCAGTTAGTACTTTGAAAAATGTGTCCTGAGAGCTAGGCAGCCTCCATGTTTTCTCTCAAAGCTGAAGGCTTGGTTTACCCCCTCTGCCGTCGTGTTAATTCTCTGGCATTCATAGTTACTGGAAGTTACTTGGGTCCAGCTCTTACGCTGCACACCCCATGCCTACAGTACCCCAACCCTTTTCTAAACAGTGCACCTAAACACTCACTGCGCCTGACAACATCTCCCTGACTATGGCTGCCGTATTATAGGTACTGTTAAACTGATTTATTGTATGTATTTTGAGACAGCAGAGCTCTGCTTCTGCACATAGGTTTGCTGGTCACGTGATGGGCAGCAGTTGTTCCTGATGTGCTAAGTCTTTTTATATACCAGAGCTCAGATTGAAAGATGTGTGTGATACTATTTTCATCCAGGCCTGTTTTTGCTGGGTATTAGCGCACATGTTCATGGTGCACAGAACAGCAGGTATGACTGACTAGCCTGAAGAGCCCAGCACCTTAACACAGTGCCCTAGAGTGTCCCAAGATCTGATGACCGGAGTAGGTACTCTCATGGTGGTCCCATGGTTGCGTGCGAGCATGGCCAGGTTCCAGCCTTGGGGGGATCACACTATTCTGTTGGCCCCTTCTGTAGACACATCTGACTTTTCCAGTCCTTCTGATTGCTGCCGCAATCCATCCTCGCTTTCCTTCCAGCTCATATCACCCGACACAACAAAACTGTTCTGTCATCCCCAGAATATAGGATGGCTTTCAAATGCAAGAGCAGGGGAAAGAAAAAAGACATTTGTTTTCTGTTAGACAAACCCTGAACAGTACCCAGGCCAGCTGGGCTTTGGTAGACTGCTCAAGTCCAGGCATGCTGGACGTGGCTCTGTCTCCTATCCCCGGGCAACTAGGAAACCTGAATGGCAGCCGCTGGCCAGGAATTGATTGAATTAATTGGTATGCCAATAAGAGACCTTGTTACGTCCGCCATTGGTTAGGAGGCCAGCTAACAAGTCTCCTGATCAATGGCACCAATAAAGATTTCATCCATTAATGAGCAACATGGTAATTAATGTTATCCATAAACCAATTAGCCTAGCTAGCTAACTCACAAAAGATTAGCCCAATGAGTGGCATCACAGAAAGCAAGCAGATAAGTACCCATGTGGCATGGTTTGAGTCTTCAGGAAGCTCCACGGAAGAGATCCTAGCCCTCTGGAGAGTGTTTCTAGATTGAGAAAGTAAACATCGTTGCCCCAGGCAGAGATATGGCTGCCAGCTTGCTGAGCCCCAACCCTGGAGTGCAGCAGAGCCCCACACCTGTGGAGGTGCAGCTGGATATATGAGTTTCTCTTCCTACCCTTCGGCTGAATAGCCTTCCTACAGGAGTCTCCAAGGAGCTGTTAGGGGTGTAATGGAATGACTGAGTCCCCAGGTCACTCTGGTCCCAGCTGGGGCATGTTCTCCCCAGGGGACACCCCATCTGAAGCTCACAGGCATTTCCCCTGTGCTCCTGGAGGGCAGGCTGTGGCCTCTTCTGGGAACCATGAGCGAGGTTGGTAAAGTAATTAACCTTCCCCAACCCCCACGTTTCATTAGGAAGAAAAAATTTTTTTCTTTTTTTTTTGCTAAAAGAAAGGAGAAACAGATGATTTGAAGCCGGGCCCCTTCCTTTCCCCTGGTTTTCTGAAATGACATCAGTGGGGTGTTTGCCAAGCATAACCTGGCAGCCTGGCGGCTCTGCCTGACTGCCTGAGATTTCTGGGGACCGTGCAGCTCGCCAGCTCCAGCCGTGGCAGCGTGCCAAGGTGACGTTCCGTGACTAAGCAGAAACAAGGGAGAGGGAGAGAGGGAGGAAGAAGGTATGTGCGGTTGGGGAGCTGGGGGAGAGAGTGGTCTGGGTGGGGTTGTGGTATGGGGAGCCGGGGATCTGAGGAGGCAGGTCCAGGGGCATCAACTCAAGAGGCTGGATGTCAGGGGAGCACACTGCCAGGCCAGGAAGTGTTCCTTTGGCACTGCCTGGGGGTGGCGGTAGCACAGGCCAGCAGCCAGGGATCCAGAGTGAGAGGTTGCTGAGTGAAGGGGTCCTGACTTCAGAGGGAACCAAATGAACCAAGCACAGGAATAGCCCAGAGGGCCTGGCAATAGAAGGAGGAGGTGGCTTTAGGGCAGCTTTTAGCAGCATCAGGCCCCGGTGGTTCTCTGCAGTGGAGTTCGCTTTTGCATTGTTAGGTATTGACCCTCAGAGACCCCTTGTGGATTCCCTAATTGAAAATTAATACTAGATCAATGCCATGAGCAATTTGCATATTGATCATAAACAACTTTGAAGGCACCGAGTGTGCAGTGAATCAATAGGGCCCCTGAATAGGCGGTGGAGGGAGCACCTCCCAGTACAATGCACTCCGAGAAAGGTTAATGATTTGGGAAGTCCCTAACTGCTCAGCGTGGGGATCAGCCCCCACACCGCACAGCATCCACAAGAGCAATTAGGGCCAGACCTAAGCAGACACCCCTCTGGCCTCCTCTGCTCCCCATCCCTAGAGCCCAGAGGGGAGGACGGCTCGGCTGGTGTGATACAGGGGCTGGACAGGAGGGTTTTTAGCAGTTGCCTTTTTTGGACATGGACGATGTCTTGGGGTAATTTATTCTGGGAAATGCACTGTAAAAGGAAGGAGCCAAGTTAAGGCTCCAATAATTGTTCTGGCCCCTTCCCCAAACACAGTTTTGGTGAAATGAAATGGAAGGGGGAGCAGGGTGGAGCCTGGCTTTGGCAAGCCTCCTCTTCTGGCTTTTGCTCAATGAGGAAACCCACGTTAGTTTTTTCTTCAGGCGGGGACAGAGTTGGCCTGGTCTTTGTTTCCTGTTCATTCAGCTTCCACTTTCTGGCCTCCCCTCCCACCCCACCCCCAGGCATGCCTCCCTGCCTCTGCTCTGGCCCCCAGCCTCATCTTTCTGCCCTTGCTACATCCCTGGCAGGCCTGGAAGGGGCTCCCAAAGGTGGTCCCCTTTTACCTGACTCCCACTCCCATCCCCCACCCCCACCCTCCAACGCCTGGCCTGGCTCTGGTCCCTCTCCCGTTTGGCTGTCAGAGCAGCACTTTGGCTAGCCCTGGTAAGAGCCACACACAGCTCGGTGCATTTTACCAAACCTGGCTGTCTAGCCATATCCCTGAGACATGGAAGAGGAAGACCCATGCAGCCAGCCACAGAGAGGAGTGTGGGTTCACAAGGACAGGCAGCTCTTCCGTTCAGGGAGCCGAGCAGACTTACATCCACAACAGCCACTGTGAGAAAACACAGTTCCCCACCCAGCTCTGAATTTCTGTTGATTGTCCCCATTCAGGGCCTCTGTGGAGGCTCCTGTTACGTCACAGGCAGTACAGCTTTAGAGAAGGGATGCACAAAAGATATGTCACGGTGGCTGATGTATCTTCGTGCCATCACCATCCCGGCTTCCCTGCCACCATCTTGAATCCCGCTCCCATTCCTGGTGTTACCCTCTCGGCTGCCCTGGTGCATGTTTTTGGAGCCTAGTGTTCACGTGACCACTGCTGGCTTAATGGGTATCAAGACTAGTGTCTCAGTGCTACACCACAGCCAATGGCAGGGGTGGGTGGTAGTCCCCTTCCCCCATGCATTTCTTCACCTCAGAGCCAGCTTTATCATACTCGAGTGTGTTTGTGGACATATGGGTAGCCTTTCCGTGGGTAATCTTTTTGGGGGTCTCCATGTGAAGAGGATGGCAACCAAGGCCAGACGCCACGGTAGTTAGGCCCGAGGTGGTGTGTACTCACAGGAAGATGTAATGAGGAGGAGAAGGAGGAGGAGGAGGAGGAGGAGGAGGAGGAGGAGGAGGAGGAGGAGGAAGAGGAAGAGGAAGAGGAAGAGGAAGAGGAAGAGGAAGAGGATGTCTGTTCAAAGACTCTGGCCCTGCAGTGGCCAACAAAACCTGGCAGGCTTGGCCTCCAGAACCTGTGACTCTTGTCTTCAGTCACTGCTCTGGTAGCTAGCTAGCCAGCTTCCAGTATCTCTGTTTTCTGCATTGCAGGCCAGCCTCTGCAGCTCACACTTTCTAGTGTAAGGTCTGGACACACCTGCCACCCTCCCTGAGCCTCTCACATTAAGTGCTCATTGGGTTCCCTTTGTCCCTCCCCAACTAGGGTCATTTTCACTCATCTTTTCCCATGATCCTTTGCTTAGCTGTCTTACTCTCCCACCATCCTCCCTGCTACCCGCTTCCCTCCCCAGCACGGCATCCGCCCCTGTCTCGTGTCTGATCACCGCAGTATTTTCCATGCCTAGGGTAGGTGGTGCACATGAACAACCAATGGGCTGACAATAGACAGCAGAAGAGCAAGCTCCCCCCTCCCCCCGGGAAGCCCACAGTGCTGGTTATAAAAGGTAACCAACCATTAGAAACTTACACCTTGGCATTAGCCCTGTCAGTTCTCAGCCTATGACCTTCGCCAGTCACTGAGCCTCTCTCAGCCTCAGTCTCATCTGTGGGCTGGGACTGCGGATTGCATGACTTCAGCCAAGTGGGTGTTGTGTGTGGCTACCATGTCCCCCGTCAGATACAAGTATGTGTAACCTAGCTGGGCATGGGGCTGGTTCTTATGGGAGTGGCAAAGGACTGCACAGGCAGAGGAAAGGGAGCAAGAGTTTCACCATCGCTTACTGGGTCAACCCCCACGTGTCCAGCTATACTACCTGTATCCTCACTCTGCAATTAAAGCGTCTGTGACCAGGTCAAAGAAAAGGCTCCGTGGACAGGCAGGGTGGGTGGTGATCTGCAGGGGCCAGGTGAAGAGCCCATGTGGCTTGGCTTGGCTGGGTGTGGCTACAGCCCCTGCCAGCCCAGCAGACGTCCCTGTGCATGTGATTACCTCATTGTGGAACCTTTCATTGACTTGGCTGCACCATGCTGATGAACTGAGACTGGGGACAAGAGCTGGTAATTGAGGGAAATAAATTCCCATCACAGGCCTGTCTGCAGCCACGAGTAAGGACACACTGCATGGGTCTGCACAGTGTTAGGGTGGGGATGCAGGGGTTTGTGTGGGTACAAAGAGAAAGCCTCCCCCCATGCACCCCCTTCTGGCCTGCATATCCATTGGGTACAGTGGTCAGAAGAAGGATGCAGGGGTCTGTGGTCCTACCTATGTTTCCCACGTGATGCTCTGTTTCCAGGAGGAAGTCTCGTGCGTGTTTGCATACTGCCATCTTTCTGTGCACCTGCAGGGCAGGCACCTAACAAGGCCTCCCTCATGGTTCCCCACACCTGTGTTGTCTGCCATTCACTCCATCTCCCTGTACGCTCGCTCACCTTCAGCTCTGTGCCCCTTAGGTCTCCCTCTTTGAAACCACTGAAGCACTGTTGCCACCTTACTCAGTAGAAGTTCTGTTTTGAAATGAGGCAAGGGGTGAGCAGGATAGCTTTCCCAGTCATTGATCTTCCTTTAGCCAATTCGACAAGAAACTAGGCCTGGAAATACTGACCACAGGACCACAGGAACTCTTAGCAAGATCTTAAGACAAAGAATGTAGGAACAGAGGGCTAGAGAGATGGCTCAGTGGGCAAAGTGCTTGCTGTGCCCAGCACCTATGTAAAAGTCGGGGTGAAAGCAAGGCGCTGAAGCATGTGCCCCTATTCCTGGTGCCAGGGAGGCAGAGGTAGGAGCAGGAAGATCTCTGGGGCTGAAGGCAAGCTCCAATTTCAGAGAGAGGCCATGTCTTGAAAAACAAGGCAGAAAAGCTATTGAAGAAGACGCTAGACAATGACTTTGGCTTCCACATGTACACATGCAGATGTACCCTCCGCGCCGCCATGACCCACAAAGAGAGACACACAAAAGAATCGAGGGATAAGCATCATTTTCAGAAAGCTGAACCAAAAGTCCCATGAGCAGCCGCCCACGTTAACAAACTGGACCGTCTCAGTACCACGGATTTCCTAAGATGGGCAGCGTAGGTCACCAGCCAGTATCTGAGGCTGGTCATTCCGAACCAGTGGTTTAGTTTTACAGCGAAGAGATTCCCCTTCCAGTGCCGTCTGGGCCGTAAGAGACGTTTCCTGGAATGCACAGCCCATGTGCTGCCCACATAATGGCTGGGCCAGGGAGGAAGGTTGCCTCAGTTACGAAGAAGCATGGGCGGCGTGCAGGCAGAGCAGAAGAGAAAAGGAGAGCCCTCACTTGACACCTCTGACCCCAGCTGGTGGAGCTGAATGCTGGAGAGGCAGGGCTGAAATTGCAGTCACTTTAGATTATTTGGAGTGAGGAGAGGCAGGGAAAAAAGGGTCTGTTGACTACAGGAAGCTGAATTCTTCCCCCACTGAAAAGCTTATTAGTGGAAGGGGAAAAACAATTACTTGACTTTGCCAGGCTCTCTGCGGCTGAGACTCAGGCCTGTGGCAGCAACCCTGTCACCCGAAGCCTTGGACTCACCCCGGATCTAGTACCCCGGATCTAGAATGCTCCTGGGATTCACCCTTCCTGAAAAGATCAAGGAGATGTGAAAAGCAGAGGGGGTGCAAGTATTGTCCTTTGTCCTGGCTTAAAGCCTGGTAAGTTTCTGGCGTAAATGATAGCTGGGATGTCGTTTTTTACCAGTGGAACAGAGAGTGAACGGTATTTCATTTGCCTAGAAACTCACATATCTGGGGTGTTAGGGGGCCAGTCCTATTTTTGAGTGCAGGCTTTGGTTTTGTTTCTGGTGAGCTTGGTTCTGATTCTTGCCTGGTTTTTGTTTGTTTGTTTGTTTGTTTGTTTGTTTCTGAGATGGATATTGTCTAGTTGCCATGGGAGACTCCCAGTCTCCAAGTAGCTCCCTTCATGAGGAGAGCAGCCAGCCTCCTTCGTTGGTCACGTGACCCTTGCTTGACTTGAGCGCTTTCCCCTTCTCCCATTTATGGCCCTCATCCTCCTGTGGGCTCCCTTGATGGCCAGTCCATCTCTGAGCCTATCTCTTGTAGTCACTTTCTCTAAACAGAATTCCTCCTCACGTAAGCAGAGCCCTCGGGTGACCAGGTTTCTACAAGCCATCCTTTTCCTCGGCAACTTCTTATGCTCTGTGTAACACATGTGCTCTCCTTTGGACTACCCTGCTTATTTATTCTTTCTGAATTTTCTAAATGGGAAAGAAATCTCTGATTTTGCGTGCGCGCGCGCACACACACACACACACACAAAACTATGGCTATCTACATTTTACACAGAGACCTCTTCGGCCCAGCAGTTCTTCCCTGTGGTCTCTTCAACCTTCCCACTCTTTCTCAAAGGCCCGGTGGGTCCTCTCTTCTCTCAGGACAGTTCTAACTCTTCACCAAAATCCTTTAGTAGCTCTGTAAATCCATATTTATTATTAGCTATTATTAATGATTATTAACACCTTTTGGAGAGACTCTATTCTTTATTATAGCATAGACTTAGTTGGAAAGAGGTCTTATTTTATTTTACATGTGTGTGTGTGTGTGTGTGTGTGTGTGTGTGTGTGTGTGTGTACCAGTACCATGTTCATACAGTGCCCATAGAGGCCAGAAGTGGGCATTGGATCCCTGGAACTGGAGTCACAGGCAGTTGTTAGTCACCATGTGGGTGCTGGGAACTAGCCCTCGGTCAACCTGCAGCAAGTGTTTGCACCAACTGAGCCACCTCTCCAGCCCCACCCATGTTCCTAATTTTAAGATGCACTCTCCTCTAGTTTCTCCTTCGATGGCCACCATCCTCCATTCCCCATCTCTTTCCACTGAAAGGTGGTGCTGGGTATGGGGGTGGGGGTGGATAACTTCCTCGTCCGCTTTGTTGGGCACTGTCTTCCCTGATGTTGCTTGAACCCTCGGCCTTTTGATTCCCGACCTTCCTACAAGCCCATGCCTGACCATGAAGCAAAACCTTCCCTGGGTCCGCAGTCTCTTTCCCCTACTCTCTTTGTGCTAAGGGTCCATCTTCCCCTCGGAAAAAGTGGGGAGGATCCCACGTGAGATATTTCCCTGTTGCTAGAGTTCTAGAACATTTGCCAGTTTCAGCACATACATAGAAGGATCACGACACCCCAGGGTAGTGATTGAAATGAAATTCTGTGCTCCAAACTGCCTTGGATCGGTTACGCATGTGTTTAGTACTAGTCCTTTGTCACAGACCTATACTTTTCTTCCCAAGTCATCTCACATCTCATGGTCGTGTTTTGCCTTTGGGGTAGAGTAGTCAAGTCTTCCAGTGGCTTCCACTGTTGTAGCATACAGGTGTGAGCCTCCATATTGGCTGTTGTTTACTGTAGTGTTTGCCATGGTTGAGGGTCACTGCTCTTTATAGCTGTGCCATTGAGATGTAGGCTGGGGACAACAGTGGGGTCTGTTGCTTTTCAAAGATGCCAAGCCCACCCCTTAGACCCTGTAAACTCCTTAGAGGAGGAGAACCCCAGTACATGAGCTAGAATCTCAAGGTGTGATTTAAAACACAGTAGGGTGGGGAGACCAGAGAGGAGCTGCTGTGGGTAACATCTGTGTGAAAGAAGGCATGGATGTGAGTTACCATTTTGTCTTAAACCCTGGAAAATATGGTTCTGTCGCATAGGATCCAAATGGACAAAACAAGGCAAAGATTTGAGAGGCTTTTCATAGACCTGTCGGTATGCCTTTCCAAGTTCCTCTGCGGGAGGAAGAGGCAAGAATTTTCTCCCTTCAGTACAGAACTGCACAAGATGCTGTATCAATGACAATTTAGCCATCCCATCTGTTTGTCCCCACCATGAGTGCAGGAAAAGCTCTTGGGCCAGAAAACGTTTGGCTTGTCCCCTGCATCTCAGTGTCCCGCCTTACTTTAGCTTTCTCAGGAACTGGCGATGGAAACATGTTGCTCCCATGACCTGTCTGTGTGAGACTAGAGACCTGATAGTTTGGGAAACTGGCCTAGGTTTTGACTTTACACGTAGCCATGTGTCTTCAAATGTCAGGCTTGGCTGTAAGACTTCTTCCTAGAGATGGCTCCTTTGCTTTGGAGAGCAGACAGCGTGTTGTGGTATTTTAAGATGCTCTACGCATGTCTCTACATGCAGGAGTCTCTTCTAGGATCTGTATGTGTATCTGGCATTCTATCATGACCTTGCAAGCCCACTGACCTCCTTTGAACACACTTGGGTCTGCCCAAGGGAGGGCAGCAAGTTTAGCCAGTGTTTCTCTGGGTGAAGTGGCACTGAAGTTGGCCCAACTTCTGCTCCGTCAGATTTGGTTTGGCAAGAGTAAGCCTTTGTTTGTGCTTTGTTTTTATGAATCAGCTTGTTTTTACCAGCTGTGCATATAAGTGGCTTATGAACCAGCAGAAGCAGCTCATTCATTGACAGTCACAGTGTGTTTCTCTGCCCTGCCATCCACTGGTAGAAGTAAAAGAGTATTTCTGTCTGAGTTTTGTGCTTCTCTGGGGTAAGGCTGCTTTCTGAATGGTCGTCCTCCTCAAAGGAGATGGTCTTCAGCCACGCTGGGAATCCAGGTCTGCCACCTATGTGACACAAGGCAGGGTTCTGTTTTTCTCCATTTGTACAGTCTGTTTCAAAGGCCAGAAACAAAAACGGTTACCTGCTTCTTCCTTACTTTGCCTTTTTCAAAAATACCTTAAAAAAAAAAAAATCCATAGCTCACTTTGGCGCTGGCAAGCCTTGCCTTCCCCAGTCTTGTAAACACCTGGGGTCTGCCGCCCTCCCTTCCAGTGTCCCGGTTCCTGTATGCACTGCATCCATCACCTTGGCTGTTCCCGTCAGGAGAGCCATCCCTCAAGGTTCTTGCATTTGCCCATTAGGTTCTAATCACCTCTCTTTAGTACCATTTCTGGTACATCCTGTTCATTTCCCACACACCTTCATTTGTACATAGATGCCCAAGTCAGCTCACAGCCCTCCCTGCCCCCGCGCCTTTTCGCATTAAGCATAAGATCTCCAGTAAGTCAGTTTTGACTCTGAAGGGCACAGCAGTCTTCTATAATGGAAAACACTGGGTGTGGGGTCTCTCTCTCTCTCTCTCTCTCTCTCTCTCTCTCTCTCTCTCTCTCTCTGTATGTGTGTGCGTGTGTGCATGTGAGAGAGAGAGAATGTGTGTGTGTGCGCGCTTGTGTGTGTGTATGCACGCACGCTTGCTTTAATTTACTCTATCATTCATGTGTGTTTATCTATCTTGTCTTCTCCCCTTCAACTATGGAGGCTTGGCAGTGTTTATTTGAAGCAGGGTGTTATTGAAAGACAGATGCTGTAGGGACTGCTTGGGCCTCACACCTGGAATGTTAAAAAGCTCTCAGGCAGATCTTTTCTGTTGAAAAATGTCCCTTTCTTCAGTTGGGGGTGGGGGTGGGGAGGGGACAGGCAGGAAAGAACTGGCACCTATACAAGAAGCTTCCATCTGCAGCCCTCGTGTGGTCATGTACCCCTGATTCTGACAGCTCCCTTCGCCCTCCCCCAGCCCCTCCATCTTAGATGATGAGTTCAAGTCTGTGAAATGATTTGGTCTCCTGGGTGAATGTGTGAAGTCCTTTTCTCCCCTCTATCCAGAGCCTCCCTCTCTCTCAGCTCCGGAGACCTCACAATTGGCATGCCCTGCAGACTTGCAACCCCTGCCTCCACCCCAAGTAACATCCTGAGTTGGAATCAGTATTTTTCTCCCAACGACAACATCATTTTTTAGCTGGCTGGATACGGGGCACCTTGCTTGGTATCCAGGGCCTTGTGTTTTGCATGCCTCTGTTTTCCAGAATATTCTAGTTTGGTGTGAGGTCAAACTGGGCAAAATGCTGTTTAAAAGAAGGGAGAAAGAGAAAGGTATGTGTCAGGATGTATTTGTTAGATCATGTTTTAAATGAAGTACAATTGAAGGTAAGGGTTTGGGGTTTTTTTGTTTTTTTGTTTTTGTTTTTGTTTTGTTTTGTTTTGTTTTGTTTTTGTCCAAAGAAAGGGAAAAAACCTACAAATCCACTGAGCTCCCAGAGAGCTTGCCTCCTTTGTCGAGGCACTGACATTGAAGTGTAATTTTTCATGGTTATTTGGACTGGAAAATGGGGGTGGGGGGGCAGAAAGGGAGAGATGGGTCTGCGATTATTTCCCATAAATGACAACACAATCACATCACGCTCCGCTACAAAACATGCTCGGGGAATTTGCCTTTTTTTTTTTTTTTTTTTTTTTTTTAACATTTCACGTGTGAAAGTAGCAGCAGCAGCAGCCAGAGAGCTCTGTAGAAAGCCCAGGGATGCTAATCTCTGCTGAACTCAGTTTCCTCCAGAGCTCTGGGCCCTGGCTGCGCCCCTTACTTAGCATGCCTTCGGAGAGTGTTTCCAGAGCTGGGTTTGTATTTTACAAACTGGAACTCGCACCTCTCAGTCATTCTGTTTTATTTCATTTGAAACCTTCCCGTGAATAGCCACCAGGCGAGTCCGTAACACATCCGTTCCGTTGTGCTTTGTCCCCGCACGGCTGCTTTTATCCTTTCTGGGATTCTGCAGGGGGCAGCCCAGGTGCTTCTGCTGAGCACACAGATAAATGGGACCTGGTGCAGTGCGGGCTTTAGGCGTTTCCTCCCTTTTTCTCCTCTCTTGACCCCCACCCACCCCCTTAATTCTAGTGTGGTTTTGACAAACTGTTCAAATGACCAAGTGGCCTTGCCTGGGAGAGGAAAATGGCAGCGAGCGTCCCGGCCACACAATGGTAGCATTCTTAGCTCCGTTCAGTGTTGCTCCCGCAGGGGGGACAGCTCGGAGAAGGGACTTTTCTCTGCAAGGCCGAGGGCTCCAGACCCACAAAGCCTCTGTCTGTCCAGTCTGAAGTGAAGTCCAAATGAAGGCGAAGAGTCGAGGAGCCTCTCCCCAAGCTGCTTTCTGGCTGCACGATCCCCATTTTTCTTGCTTCTGTAAACATCGGCAGGATCTTAAGATATACAAAAGCATAAATGGTCTCTACCCCCCAATTAGTCATTTTTAATAGTACCCAGAGTTACCTTCCCAGCCTCGATTCTCCCAGCCTGGGGCCAAAGGCAGGTCAGTGGGATGGAGGTAAGAAAAGAGATCAGGGCGGTGCTGAGAAGGCTAGGCTTCCTCCCTGTCCACCTTCCACAGAGGTTTTCTGAGAGGCCCCTGGTTGGATGGTAGCTCTGTACTATCAAAGACCTTAAAAAAGACCTTTAAAGTGCCACCCGGAAATCCAGGTGTAGCCGCCAGGTGTTTTGGCTGAACTGAGCACCTCCTTGAGCAGAGAAACCCTCAGCCAAAGGTCACTTCCAAGACCCACATGAGAAGCAGCCACTCACCGGAGAGTGGGCACACATCTTATCCCATTGTGACCTCCCTGGCCCTTTCCCGACCTTCTGACTTCTTCCAGTGGGCTGGAAAGTGTGGGGTGACGCCATCTCTGAGAAGGTGGGTTTTGTATAAACTATCTGTCATGAGTCTGACCGATTCCTTTTTCCTTCCCCTTTTCCCAACCACCAAGGTGAGAAATTGGCCTGTGGGCATACTCGCATTGATGATCCTCCTGGCTGGTAGAGGGCAGTCCTTGGCAAACCTAACAGAGCTTAACACACACACACTCCGCTCCATGGTGCTATTTTCCTCCATGGATCTATAAGAAGTATAAAATGGAACAGACACAGTTGTTTGGCAGCTTTAAAAATAAAAATTCCAGGTAACCACTATCAGGTAGATGTGTAAATGCCCTTGTTCTTTTCGAGTGGGCGAGGATGCATCCACCCGCACCGTGAGTAGCTGAGGACGGGAGATGTTAAGATTGCCAATTTGTATCTGTGGTGGGCAAGCCACCTGACCTCAGGGAGCATTCTTGGAGCTGAGGAAGTCTTACCCAGAATCCCTAATTGTTCTAAGTTGCCTCTCAGGGTAGCTTCCAGCTGGATTGTCTTGGATGGAAGGGAGTGTAACTGGAGTGTAACAGTCAAGAGGCCATATTTGAGAATGTTGTTAGGTGGCTTCACGCAGGATCAGGGTGTGACTCTGTCATACAGACAAGG
Organism: Mastomys coucha; assembly: GCF_008632895.1. Classification (NCBI taxonomy): domain Eukaryota; kingdom Metazoa; phylum Chordata; class Mammalia; order Rodentia; family Muridae; genus Mastomys; species Mastomys coucha. The sequence goes on from NW_022196905.1 coordinate 247,004,432, forward strand.
CAGCCCAGGCGTCTCGGAGAGTCACTTATTGGTAATGTCTTTGGTCACCTCTCAGAGAAGGTGCCTAAATGTGCTGGAGAGGGTAGGGTGGAGGGGAGAATGAACTGCCCTTACAGTTGTAGCTGCTGTATCATCACCATTAGTTTGGAGGGAGAAGCCAAGGACCAGAAGGAACAAGCCAGGAACGGAACAGCTGTGTGTCTGTCTGCACCATGCATCACAGTCCGTTACAAGTTTCTGTTAGGTCAGAATTTTAACCCTGGTTGTTTTTTTTTTTTTTTTTTTTTTTTTTTTTTTTTTTTTTTTAATTTGAAGCAAGTGGTCTGATCTAGACTTTTTAGTAAGTCATCTTTCATGCCGTGGGATTTGACCTCTTTTGCAACATAAAGCATGCACACTCTGCATGTCTGTCTGTCCCAATAGAGGTTTCCCCTTGAGAAGAAAATGCCAAGAGCCTTGGATACACTAGGCTATTTTCCTCACCTTGCCGGCCTGCCAACCGAGCCTGAAAGAACAGAAGTGATTGGCTGGATGCGTATAGCACGTGAGTCCTGGAGTCCAGGGCCTCCACCGGAGGACCAGGATGAGGGAGAGAGGACAAAGCATAGCCTCCTGCTACCCTCCACAGAGATGCCAGCCACCCTCCGTGGCACTCCTGCTGGTCAGAGTGTGTGAGGTGCCTCCCCCTTGCCCGGTCGGTCTTTCCTTGGGTTAATTAGGTTGCTAACTGGAGAAAGACAGAGCTTTAACCCTGCCTTCAAAGTAAGCAGGTTGGTTATTTTGTTTTTCAAAGAAGAGGTCCCGAGTACAATTAAAACTTGTTTCTGGTAAACCTCATTCCAGGAAGGATGGGCTTTTAACAAAGGCTTCTGACAGCTGCAGGCTATTTCATTTTTTTTTATGCCGAATGAAAAATCAATACATTTTTCTGGGTTATACATATTCAGAACAGGCCTGATATTTCCATTATAATGGAAAGCGGGCGTCTGCACACCTCGCCCGCCTGTCAGAGCTGCACCATCACATTTTCTAAGCCACTGCTAAATATTTCAAACCTGATTTGATTGTGGTTCATGACAGCTAATGTTTCTCAGCTCTTGAGCCTGCCGACAGGCAAACGCACTCTATCCCCCTCTGCCGCCCCCCCCCCCCCCCCCCCCCCCCCGGCCCCCATAAAAGGGAATGAACAATTTCATTCTTCGGGGATCACAGATTGGTGTGTTATTTAAGTAACACATTCGTGTGAGAGCCTTGGGTACAGACACCCCGATTCTTAGGAGAATTTCCAAATTTCTATCATATCGAGGCACGGTGGGGGCTTTGTCAGGTTTGAATTAATCTACATTATCCTGTTAAGAGTTAGGAACAGAGGGATTAGTCTTAATCATTGATTGACTCCCCTTTCCTTCAAGCCTGTGAGCGATTTGTAAAATACCCCCAATGGACACATCACTCGACCCATTATTGGGGGGGGCAGTGATAGTACTTTTCTTTTAACTGGGACGCTTTTGTGGGTGACATATTTAGGGAGCTGATTGCTGACTTTGTAATGATGGTGTTTTCTGGGTTTGGCTTCTGCCTTCTTCCTCCCTCCACACACCAAATTCCAGGATGCTCATGAAACTTATACAAATCCCCACGGGGCTGCCAGCTGACAGACTTGCCTCCCTTGGGAGAAGTCACAGGCTAGGGGACTCCTGTCACCTTGATCAAGAGGGAGGAGAGAGCAGCCTGCATCTGTGGGGAGCAGAGCTATGTGGGTGGAGCGGTTTTCTGTTTCCTAGGTCTGTGGTGCTTATGTCCTCAACCCCCTAGACTGCTTCTTTTGGGGTCACCCACGGGCTCTGCCCTTCACCTCACCAGGCTGGGATGGCCCAGCAGTGGGGTAAGGAGGTTTCTACAGCTCTGTCCTAAGCCATCCTTTACTTGGCAGTGGAAGGCAGATGGTAGACGATCTGGAGATCTGGAGGAGCTGTTTTTCATGATTTCCTCGTATCTCTGGGCTGTAGGAGAGTTCCCATTGCTCAGGCTTGGAGCCAGTTTTCATCCCCAGTGAAGCTTTGACTCAGGTTAAAAATAAAAACCAAACCAAAAAAAAAAACCCAAAAAACAAAAAAAACATAAAGTTTCCCCTTCTCAGTTTGGCATGAAAACTCGTAAGATTAAGAGGAGTTACCCTAACTTGAAGGTCAGGGTGGCCACGACCTTCAAGGTGGGTCCCTGCAGGGTTTTAGAGGCCTGTCCTCTGCTATCTTTTCCAAACCTAGAATGGTATGGGTTGCACTCGGCCTGCTACCCCGTGCTCCGGTTAGGATGTGAAGTTATCATTTCTTGAATGCTCCGAGGGAAAGCCGGCTGTGGTCTGTCTGCCCGAGCTTTGAGAGTGTCCTGGTGGCCACTGTGAAGTGTTGGCTGGAGGGAGAGCAACCTGTTCCCCTAAGCAAAGGATAGAATTTTCCAGATAAAACCCACAGCCAACCCACGACTTCGGTTGTTCACACCATCTGTCGTAGTTGACATTACAGAAAGCAAAACAGAAACTTGGCTCCTGGGGTGACCCCAGCCAGTTGCCGCTACACGGGGCCAGAATGTGTAATCCTCCGTGATCTGTGGTGAGGAAAGCTACCTCTCCATCCCGTGCTCTGTCAGCGTGCGAGTAGCCAACAGACAGCCTCCAGGAGGCCTGGGACTAGCAAGCAGCCCCCAGCTCAGTGGCCAGGCTCTGGCTTGGAGCCAGATGCTGTGGCACCCTTCGCCACCATGCATGTGAAGGTCCAGGACACCAACACTTCCCGGTGGGTGCCCAAGCCTGGCCTTTGGTGAGAAAGCTTGCGTGACATTTCTGGGACCAGTAAAGACGCACCCTGTCTGCAAAGCCTCACAAGCCCGGCTGTCCAGACAGGTTTGCAGTCTGCATCCCTCTTTTTTTTTTTCCTTCAATCATTTCTCTACCTTTATTGGTATTCAGCTCTCACGGTTTTCCGGTTACTGTCAGCCTGGGCTTTCATCCATTTTAAAGAGCCTTTACCCCCTCTCGCTGTTGATGATGATGGTTTAAAGACAGATGGTGTAACTGCTTATGAATGTTCTATTTTATTTCCCCCGGACTAGACCATTCTCTCCGAGATGTATATTGTTTCCACATGCTCAGGTTTCCGCAGCCCAGACTTGCCTGCCTCCTAGCCAGCTGCCCTCCAGGCCTTGCCATGCAGATGGCGACACCTGTAGGTCACAGGTGGAACTGCAGGGACTCTTCTATTTGGCTAAATGAGAGTGAGACCCTGTTTTGTTTTTTGGTTTGTTTGTTTGTTGTTGTTTAAAAAAGAAATAGGAATGAGGTCACTGATTCTCTGTAAAGGGAGCTGGCTTGTGTAGACATTCCTTAATTCTTCTTCTTTGAGCTCATATATAGCATTCTCTTAGTTTATATGTCACAGATGATAAAGCAAAGCCTAGAAACTCAAGAAGAATGGGTTTATACATCTTGAAGAAAAATCAAAATTAGTAATAATAATAATAATTTCCTGAAGTAAAGTAACCCCTTTTAACTTGTGCTCCCCACCACCACCTTCTTGAAACGTGTTGGCCGTTGTTTTCTGTTTGCATGGATCAAGGAAGCAAGACAAGGCTCAGGCAGGCCCAGAGTGAGGGTTCTGGGAAGAGCTGCACATCTCCTTCCTCAAGTATTCCTGCATCCGTAATCTGCCCACACTTCTCCATCTCTGCCACCTAAATGGAATTGCTTGGAAAGCTTTAAGCCCCAGGTGTCAGTCCCAGCTCCCAGCTCGGAACTCTGCTGTAGCAGCTGCGGCTGCCAGCCTTGACTATGGTGGCCTGGTGGGCATTTGCCTCCTGTACGGAGAGATACCCTGGTGCACTTTGTAGGGAGCTGTCTTCTGTAAGAGCCAAACCATTTCCATCTAAGGTGGTCATGAGGGTGTGTATGCCAGAGAGATGTGCCCATTGAGCCATCTCTCCGCCCAATCCCCCTTAGGTACTTTATCAATACTGCGCATGATTTAGGCATGGAGCATATTTAAGATGCCCAGCTAGTGTGTATATACCCAATTTAATACTGGTTAGCTTACCGCTGGCATTGCCATTAAAGATGAATTTTTATAACCATCTTATCAAAAGCCTAAGACACGCAGACCACCTCATCCCCCCTGGACATAAGATGGCACATGCATCTTTTGGTACAACTGACTCGTTTTTCTCATGATTAAGCCTTTTTCCCCCTCTCCAAGGCCATGAATGCTGTTGATACTGAGCTGTATAGCTAATGAATGTCAAGCCATGAGTGCCTGGTTTTTGTCTGTTCAAACTAAGGGTAAGATCAGGAGACTCAGAGTAAACTTTGTGGTGCAGTGAGCCAAAAAAGACACACTGGAAAACAAGAGGGGAGAGAGAGAGAGAGAGAGAGAGAGAGAGAGAGAGAGAGAGAGAGAGAGAGAGAACGAGCCCTGAGGTCAGGTTGAGCAAGCAGTGCCCAAGGGATTGCCTCTGGGGATCTGCTGTTGGGAAGTCAGAGAGACCATTCATTCTTCAACCTTGGAGTTCATTTTCCTAACCATTGATACCCTGCCATCTTTCTAGAAGAATTAGGAAAACACAAATCTAGAATGATCCGTTCTGGGTCTTGAGTGTGTTGGAAGCCCCTACAGGTCAACTCCCTGTGTCGGATTTGATTTCTGTGGGTTAGAATTTCCAGGCTCTTTTGATGGAAGTTCAGAGGTCATAACACCTGAATTCTTTTAAAGGTAGGGCTGAGGCCAGCCTGTGCCACGGTGTAAGACCTTTGTTCCCAAAACAAACAAAAATGTGGGCTTGCAGTTAGAGATTCCTATGGTGGTGTTGGCTAGAACCCCAGTCCAGGGTTTCCCAGTCTCGGCTGAGTCTGGTCTGGGCTTCCTGTGCCGGGTGTGGGAGTGTGTGTGCTTCTGAACCAGGAGAGATGTCCTTCAGAGTTTCCTCATCACGTCAAGTGATTCCCACCTTGGTTCCTTCACTTTATTCTTTAAAAAGTTAGTATTCCGTGTGTATAGTGTAACCACTTGGGCCCCTGTGCCACACACAACCCATGGAGGTTAAGGAATAAATTTTGGTGGTTGGTTCTCTCCTCCTATTTTTATTGGGAGTCATCCATCAGGTTGGCAGAGTTTCTCATGGAGTCATCCTGCAGGCCCCTGTTCTTCCTTGGAACTCGCTCTTATTAAATGTGTGCTTTGGTTAATGATCCAGCTGGCCAGAGGAACAGAGAGAACAATCCCCACCCCAAGACCCTAAGAGTCCTTCTTCCTCCTCACCTCGGAGAGACAGCATTTGGCTTAGTCGTTGGCCTACTTTCGGACGTGGCAGTTCCGTTGTACATTCTCACCCCTCTGCCTCTCCCGTTTGGCTTCTAGAACTCCCTACACCCACAAACCATATCACTGACGTTCTGTGACTCTTGAGGATGTTAAGTGGCTCCAAGAATACCTGCCATCATGTGGCACCTGCACAAACACTGCCAGGCCAATGGGGTCTCGGTGACTGGGTCTGATGTAGTCTCCAGCCAGGGATGAGTGACGGCCTCCCTCAGGGAGAGCTCAGGCGGAGGCCCTCAGAACCTATCTGGAAATACCTGACAGTTACATATGTAGCACCCACTCGAAGCCCCACAGCAGTTGTCCCTGGACTGAAGTACATCCTTAGCTCGGCCAGCCTTACTGGGCCACTAGGAAGCCGAGGACCGTCACTGACGTCTGTGTTTTGTGGTTGGTGATTCTTGGGCACGGGGACTAGGAGTCCTTCATCACCTACCCAGCTCCCGTCCTTCACATCTTTGCTTTTCCCCATATTTCAGAAGAACCCGTTGAAGATGCCGAAGGACCCGGTGAAGTATCTACGGACCCAGAGGAGCTGGCCAAAGACCAGGGGAGCGGCGGCGAGGAAGGGCAGAGCAAGCGGGCAGGTAGTGTACATGGGCATCCTCACCCCCTAGAACTTCTCCCTGGAAGAAATGAGACTGGCATCAGGGAGCAGACCACTCTCCATCTTGCCCAAAAGTGTACAGGCTCTGAGCTTACCATGGAGAGAGTTTTGTTGTTCTATGTTTGTTTGCCCATTTTTTGTTTGGTTGGTTCTGGTTTGTTTTTGTCTTGCTGTGTTCTTTTGAGACAGGGTCTCACCATATATCCCTGGCTGGCCTGAAACTTGCTGTATAGACCAGGCTAATCTTGAACTCACAGATATCCATCTGCCTCTGCTTCTGCCAGCGTTAGAGGCGAGAATCATCAAACCCCACTTTTCTTTCTCTTTCTCGAATTATTATTTTTTTTTTTTAAGCACCCTTTTCATTGAGCACTAGGTGTCTGCAGTTTCCAAGTAGTGTTTCTTGGGCAGCTGCTCAACATGGATGGCTTGTACTCACTCCTCTTCCTGCTGGAGGCCTGGTAAAGACATTTGTCAGACAGACCTTGGCTGAGGTCACCCCTGATTCTCAGCGTCAGGGTTACCAGAGGCCGTGAAGGGTGGTCATTGTTCTACATCTGAGGACCTGAGTGGGGCCTGGGTACTCTTCCCAGCATACTCCTCTCCCAAGGTAGCATCCACAGGGGGACAACAGTGTAGACGGGCAGGGGGGCATTTTAGCAAAAGCAGAACAAATTGAAGGAGCCAGGACAGGAAGTGCTATTTCGGGAGAAGCCAGTGCCAAGAGAGGAGAACAGCCATTTCTCAAGATGACAGGATCTCTGTGCTGAGGGAAGAGGAGCTGAGACAGAGAAAAGCGCAGGGTTTGGAGGAGGAGCTGAGTCATTTCTGAAAGGATTTACTGGGCAGATAAGTCTCACAGACACCACCGCCACGCTAACAGGAAGTGCTGTGACAAGCAACAAAAAGTATTCTGTTTGGCCAACCTGATTCTTAGCACGGTACTCAGTATTATAATTCTGTGACTTCTTTCTCTCTCCCGTTCTTTCTTTCCTTCTATCTCTCTCTCTCTCTCTCTCTCTCTCTCTC
>NW_022196905.1:247011443-247017091 GCF_008632895.1 Mastomys coucha
TCTCTCTCTCTGTCTCTCTCTCTCTCTCTCTCTCTTTTATTCCTTTCTAGAAAATATTTACCTTCCAGAGCCTGTTTTGGTTGGGCCTTTGTTACTTCTGTAGGCAAGACTGCTCTTAAATCATATTGAGGGTTGGGGGTTGGCCTTCATTATTTAAACAAGATACGGAATCTTGGAGAGAGGCCAGAGGAAAGCAATGAAAGTGACTGAAGCCTGGGAAATCCTGCCTCTGTGAAGAGACTGCAGGAATGGGGCTGCTCGAGAAAAGTCAACGCTGGGAGGCTTCGAATCGAAAGAACAGCAGGCGCAGAGAGGAGACATGCTATGAAGTTCAGGGCTTCCTGAGAGTGAAGGATGGGGTCAGACACCCTGGGAGAACCAGGGAGGAAGGGGCAGTTACTGTTGTAGAAGGTCCCCTTAGACACAGGGAAGGGTGTTTCCATCTGTGTTACTGTCTTAGTTAGGGTTGGTTCCATTACTGTGAAGAGACGCCATGTCCAAAGCAGCTCTTATAAAGGCAAACATTTAATTGGGGCTGGCTTTCAGTTTCAGAGGTTTAATCCATAATCTTCTTTTTTAAAAAAGATTTATTTATCTTATGTACATGAGTACACTGTAGCTGTCTTCAGACACACCAGAAGAGGGCATCAGATCCCATTACAGATGTTTGTGAGCCACCATGTGGTTGCTGGGATTTGAACTCAGGACCTCTGGAAGAGCAGTCAGTGCTCTTAACCACTGAGCCATCTCTCCAGCATGCAGGCAGACATGGCCTGGAGGAGCTGAGAGTTCTACATCTTGATCCAGAGGCAGCCAGGAGGAGACATTCTTCCACAGGCAGCCAAGAGGAGAGTCTGGGTCACAGTGGCCAAGGCTTGAACATATATATGAGACCTCAAAGCCCCACCCCCAAAGTGACATACTTCATGCTGACAAGGCCACACCTCCTCATAGTGCCGCTTCCCATGGGCCAAGCAGATTCAAACCACCACAGTTACCTTGCCTACACCGAGACCCCAGTCTTTACTAAACTGTTAAGGTGAGCTATAAATAGACAGTGTAGATGGCAGCCAAACATCATGCACCCCAAGGGGAGAGCATTTTGCTGATGGGCCCCAAAGGCCCTATATGACCCTCTAGGTCATCTGGGTCATGGTCTGGGTGCTTGATTTCTAATCACAATCTTCCCTTTTGCTGGGTGACAATACTTAGTCTCTTAACCTTTCTGTGCCTCTGTGTTTAAATGAAATAGAGGTTAAGAATAAAGCCTTGAGTGTATTGTTTTAATACGAGAAGCTTAGAACAAGGCCCAACACATAGTAAGCTTTGTGTATGGAGTTTAATAGTCAGTCAAGAAGCATAAGGAAAACCAGTAGCAAGCTTTTTTAGCCTTGTTCATTTATATTAGGTATATATCACCAATGCCTAACCTCCGTGACTTCTGGGAATTTTGAAAAGTTAATAGGAGCACTGAAACAGGGGCTTAGCCAGGTTTGGCCCCTGGTATTTGATATGTATATTCCTTGAATCCCATGTGGGTCCTAAGGACATTATTAAAGAACCATTGCTTGCCAAGCTCCTACTATGTGCAGCACCCGGTGCTGCCACTTGGTGTGTGCTTTTCACACCCATGCAGCCTGTCCAGGGCAGGCTCTGTTGAAGGGCAGTTCAGTTAAAACTTGTTCAGTCTTTATGATTCAGAGTGAGCACTGCCCTTCCCTCTTAGAGCCAGTGGACATGCCCAGCCACCAGGAGGCCACCGGAAGGCATAAAAGGAGAATCATAGAACGCACGTCCGTGACAGGGCTCTCTCTCCGTATGCATTCACCCATGCAACAGGCCCACCTCTCAGTCTTTACCCCCAGAAGACAGGGAGAGACAGCACCTTAGGGGTGCACCTTGTCAGACGCATAGAAATACAGGCTTCTTTGCTGACCCCTCCAGATAATCCTCCTCTGGCCCTGAAGCGTCATTTTGTAATGGCAGGCTTTATTGAAGCTCTTGAGGCCAGTTTGATCTTGGACTGGGTACGGGTGCCTGCAACCTTCCTGAACCTTCTTTCTTGGTCCCTGGCTGGTATTTTGTAAAAACAATAATTAAAAAAAAAAAAATCTACGTTTCTTTCATTTGTTCCTCAAATTGAGCTGTTCCTATCTGATTACGAATGATAGGGACGGCTTCCTTCCTGCAAACAAGTGAATAGCGATTTCACAATTTGTTGTGTTGATTAGTGGCTGCTGCCAATGCAAATTAATCATATTTCAAATGGGTCTGGATAATTGGCATTTTTCTCGGCTATTGATTATGTAGTTTGGAGGTTTGTGCAGGAATGGATAATCTTGAAGATTTTAGTTACATGTCTTTTGTTTCTTTTCATTGGAACAAGACTTTCCAATGTTTACATTGTAGGTCCCTCTCCTTGGGGTCCTCGGTGCTATGGTGAGGTCGACCCTTGGGTGGCCCCGAGACAAACCAGTTAGTCATCTGTCAGAGAGGGCCCAGTGCCTGTGTCCCTTGCTCCATGCTAGGCACTAGGCAGAGTCCCATGGATCACAAGTTTAGAGAGGCCTTGGTCTTCAGGGTATGTGACGTTGTCCTGGAGTTATTGCAGGGATTTGTCCACTCATCAGAATGTTCAGCACCTTAATGGAGCTCATAATTCTGAGGACGTGAAATTTAAGCTTTGTTTCATTTTAACAAATATAAATTCAAGTAGCCACATCATATGGCTCAGAAAGAGCAAGACTAACCCCAAAAGAATCCATCCCAGGCACTCTGACTCTGTGTTATTAGCTAAGTGGGAGATTGCCTGTTTGACCTTCAGGTCAGGTATGCCACAGGCTCAGACAGGTGCTGACTGGTTCCTAGGTGGGTGGGTGGGGCTTCTGACACCAGCCACAGCCCCTGCTCAATCCTAGTTGCTATTGCTTTCCCTGCATGCCGTGGACACTTTGCAGACGTGAGCATACCCAGTTCTCAACCCTACCCTTTATATATTTATACCCTACAGACATTTATAGATCCTATAGATGTTTATACCTATAGACTTTTATATAGGTTGATAGACCCTATAGAATTTATACCCTTTATAGGTTTATAGGTTAATAGATGCTATAGACATTTATACCCTATTGGCATTTATAGACAGCTACCCTTTCACTTCTGCCATTTTATAGTCTAGGAAGCTTAGTTGGAAAGGGCTCAGGCAGGTTGCAGGAAGTATGAAGGCAGACAGAGAATTGTATCCTGGCCAGCCTACCCCCACCTCCACCCCCCACCTCAGGACAGAAAGTACTCATAGCAGAACCGAACCCCCTACTTCCCAGGTATGGGCTTCTCAGACTCAGGGCTTGGTCTGGTTGACTTCTCTAACTGAAGAATGAGGAATCCCAAAGTTGTGTAGTAAATGTGAAGATACAGGTGGTAACAGGGAGTTCAAAATGACCTGGATCTTTGTCTGCTGGGAGTATGGCAGCTGATGTCTCACCTTGTAAAACCACATTGTAGGGCAAGCCTGATGCCTAAATTCCATCCCTGGGCCACCACATACACACACACACACACACACACACACACACACACACACAGTAGAAGGGAGAAAACCAGCTCAGATCTCCACATGTGCACTTTGGCACATTTGTGTGCTTAGGGTGCACACACTAAATAAAATAAACCTCAAGGGAAGCAGGTCATTGTCATGGAAAGGGCTCTAGGCAAGAAGTCAGGAGGCTAGTCACTAGCCAGTGAGCGACATTGCCTGGGGGACTTACTCACAGACACCTTGAGGGCACTGTCTGAAACATGGTCCACTAACACCCAGCAGCCCCAGCCACTTGTGGCCTCCATGGTAATGAGTAGTGGTGCATGCACAAGCTACTGGTTAGCAGAGTCGGCACAAGTGTGAAGCTTTCCTTCAGGCCACTGGCGGTGGGGGCGGGGCAAGGCAGAGGCTCTGCTAATGCACTGCCATTTCCTCAGTCCAGCTCTGTGGTTTCTCTCCTTTGAAACTCAAACATGACCCCCTTGTCGTCATTTGCCGGAGTGGATTTGAGCATGAGCGTTTGAGATTGAAGAGCCCCCAGTGTCCCCCACTGAACGGTGATTAATGCCATGATTAGCCAAAGCCAATCATTAATTGCTATAAATTAAGTGTTATACAATTAATGCGGCGCTTTATCACCAATAATTAGGGGACAAGATTGAGCTCTTGGCAAGGAACCATCGTGAGATGGTTATTGAAAGGCTGCAGCCACCATGGTCCCTAGCCACAGAGCGCCAGAGTCTGGCTTCAGGGGACTTGAGACGGGAGGACCAGGGGATGCCCTTGCTTTGACAGAGGGGGCAGAGCACCAGCCAAGTCTGTAACAGAGGTGTGGTGATGCCTTTAAAAGTCTCCAGCTGCTGTGCTAGTGTATACTTTTGTTAAATTTTCTGTTAGAAGTGTAGTTTGAGTGCTCTCTCTTTTCTGGAGATGGGGCCCAAAGGGATTCCACTCTTTTTTTTTTTCCCCCAAATCCATGATGCTTACCTAGCACAGAGCAATTAGTGCATTGGAGCATCCATGATCTGAATCTATGGGAGATTGCTATTAGAGAAGGTATTAATGGGTGGCTGCGGGAGAAGGTGTGTTTATGGGCTGCAGTGCGGGCAAGCATGATTCCAATTGAGTTTGACATGTTTAACATAAATGTATAGTACATGGCTCTTGCTGCATATGAATAATTCCTGTGGAGCCACCGCCCTTCTAATTACTGACTTTGGAGGGGGAAAAAAAACCAAAACAGAAAAAAAGCAGGTCAGGCACATCCTAGTGGAAATCTATTACCAGCCTGTCTTGTTCCTCCGTTGTTTACAGCTCTGTATAAATAGAGATGCCATTGTATGAGGGACTTAATGCCCACAACGGAATCTGTCACAGAATGAAAAAGGCTGTTGCCTTCTCCTCTTCCTCCTCTCTCCTCCTTCCTCCCTCCTCCCTTGTCCCTCTTCCCTCTCTCCTTCTCCCTCCTCCTTTTTTAAATGCAGTTAGGTACCTAGAGATAAAACAAGATGTACGCTAAGAGGAAACATTATGGGTTGGAGAAAGTGCATGATCTTCAGTTTCCAAACCTGCAAAGCAGCAGGTTGGACCAGATTCCAGAACTTTAGAATTCAGGAACTGTCGATGTTTCATCAGATGAGGCACCGCTGAAGGGTAGTATAAACCTCAAAGAACGTTAGCTACAAAAGTCAGGGCATTAATAACTTTTGTCAGTCTGTAATAGCAAGGGCCTGGGGGAAGGGTTCAAATAGGCTTTCTCCGTGGGGGTCAGACAGCACTTCACCCATGCTTCTTGGTGGGTGGGATGTCAGAGACTACAGGCTCTGACCAGCTCCCTGAATGGTCACTTCTACCAACCTGTCCCATACGCACCTCTACAGAAGTAGCCCCACTCAAAATCATTCTGGCTCTTGACCGCTACGCTGCCTCACCCCAAAGTATGCTTGCCCTTCTAGTCTGGCGTGAGCAGGGAATGCTGGGAGCCTTCACGTGGCCTCTTTAGTGGCCCGTGTCCTTGCCAATGGACACTGTTTCTGGGTTTTTATTTTCACACGGCTACAAATTATGTAGCTGTCAGCATTTCCAGGGTCCACTTGTTGCCCCCCCC
>NW_022196905.1:247017101-247030462 GCF_008632895.1 Mastomys coucha
CCCCCCCCCGCCATTTCCAGACTGCTTTTAGCAGAGCTTGGCTGCTCACAGTCATTGCAGGCAGAATTCTGTCTCAGGACTGAAAACAGACCATCAACTATTTTTATTTTGGCAAGCAAAAATAGATATGGGGTGTGGTACACAGCTAGACTTGCCCAAATTCCAGTAATCCAAAGCTTGGCTCTGAAAATTTATATTGTTAGGTCATAAGTGATAAGACCCAAGGCCCTATCAGCTGAACGAGTGTATGTGTGTGTGTGTGTATGTGTGTGTGTGTAGACATGCAAAACATGTAAGAAACTTTGTAAAGGAAGTGTCATGTGTAATTAAGACAATTATGGCACAATGAAAAGAGAACTACTCTTTTTTTCTTTTTTTAAAGATTTATTTTATGTATATGAGTACACTGTCTCTGTCTTCAAACACACCAGAAGAGGGCATTAGATTCCATTACACATGGTTGTGAGGCACCATCTGGCTGCAGGGAATTGAACTCGAGACCTCTGGAGGAGCAGTCAGTGCTCTTAACTGCTGAGCCATCTCTCCAGCCCCGAGAATTACTCTTAAGGTAAAGATTGGAGGCATGCTATGTAAATGGAGTATGGAAGGTAAATGTAGGCCTTCATCATCACTGTGGAAAATACTTTATAGCTGGTAACTCAGCCAGCAAGTGCTTGCTTTGTGAGTACAAGGGGCCTGAGTTGGAACCTCTGCGCCCATGTTTTTAAAAAGCTGGCTAGAGCTATTGTAGTTATAATCCGCGCTCCAGGGAGATGGAGGCAGGCGGATACCCGGGATTTCCTGGGTAGCTAGCTAGCTTACTTGGTGCCCTTGCAGGCCAGCGAAAGACAGGGCCCGAAGAATAACACCCGAGGTTATCCTTTGGCTCCGCAGACATGTGCACGCGTACACACAGGCCTAGGCAGATAACCCTGTAGATGTGCTTAGGACTCTCAGGCCATGGCCCTGTTCATCTCTCGTCTGAGCCTTGTCTGAGCCACAGCTTTTGTAAAGGTCTTCTGAGTCCTAGCAGGATTCTTTCAAACATACCCCAGTGCCTCCTGGGACATCACTTTTCTTAGGCACATCTGTTCTCCTTGGGTCCCCTTTCGCCTCGAATTTGCAGCTGGAGCGCTGTGTCCCGCAGATTAGGGACTCCTGGGTGTCAGAGCTATGATTGACTTTCTCCATGACCCACCAAGCAGGCTCTTTAACCTCCTGGGTCCGACATCCATCCACTGCCTTACAAGCTGAAGCATATATAACATGGCCACTTGCTCTTACTATTTGATGAATGGAGAAGACATGGCCAATGCTGTACTTCTTAAGATATCACATCCTTGTCAGCCATGTGTGTGACAGGCAGTGACGACACAGCATCTGCTAAGTGCTGCTCGGCACTGCTCCGAAATGCCCCTAAGAACCTGTCAGTTAGCATGGCATGAGGCACTTCAAGATGTAAAGCTAGTCTACTTACTCTTTGGGGGCATTCAGCCCTGTTTCATGTTGCCGGACAGAAGGAGGTAAATTTAGGATGCTTCCGCTTGCCTAAAACTAGGGGCTCTCCTGTCACATAGGGTTTCACAGCCCGACGTGGGCTCCTGTCAGCTCCCGGAACTCCCGTTCATTTCTGAAAATGAAACCATTGTAGCAGGTGTCCAAGACATTGCAGCATGCCAGACCTTGAGATGTGCTGCATCTTCTGCTGGGCTCCTGGAAGCCCTGTGAGTAGAGGAAACTGCAAGTTGAACACAGTCGATCAAACGCTAGTGGTCCCCCAGCCAGGATCTGATGGAGGCGCGAGCAACACCCCCTCCACCTCACTGGTGCTACCCCACCCCAAGCTGACTACTGCGGCTTACTCCCTGGCAGTGAGGATTAGTAACTTCCTGTCAAGGGACCTCTGCCCAGGGTAGGGAAAAGGCACGTGGGGGGAAAACGTGAGTCTCTGACCTTCCAAAAAAAGATGCTTGGGAACCCCTACCTGACCCCTGTGCACTGTGCACTGGTCACTTGGCCTCTCGGCCTTGGGAATGCTGTGAGCAGAAGACCCCAGGAGCAGCTCAGCATCTGTACAGACCTGGCACTCTCTGTGCTGGGTGGGGATGACCAGCTGACGGAGATGTTTCCAGTCTTCCCAGTCAGTGCTGGAAAAGGAAGAGTGATTTCCATTTTCTGTCCAAGCTGCACCAGGACTGAGGAGAAAGCTGCATTGTCAGGCCAAGGGAAAGTTTCGTTTGGGTCTTTGTGTCAGGGGCACACTCCCAGACTGCTGGGGTTCCATTAATAAAATTCAGTCAAAACTCCACCCAGGATGCTAGGCTTGAACTAGGAAACCATTGGGAGAGTGTGATTAGAGTTCTATATCTGGGATCTAGGCTAGCTTGGAACCCACAAGGTTCCAAAGTAGATAGATCCTAGCTTCGCCAAAGGACAGTTGAGCCCACGAGGACTGAAGGGCTCCCATTAATTCCCTTTGGCCCTGCACCATGGCTTGTGTTTCCTTTTAACATTTGCTGGTTTGTTGTAGCTTTTTTGAGGCAGTGTCTTACTTTGTAACCCAGACTAGCGATGAACTTGTGAGTCTCCTGCCTTGGCCTCCCGAATGCTGAGATCAGTGGCGCGCGTCAGTGATGCGTGCCCTGCGTGACTCCACCTCTGCTTGCTCCAAGTTCACCATCATTTTAGTCATGTCGTGAAACCAGAGGGGAGCATGGTGAGTCCAGAGCTGACTGCCTCCTCTGCCTGTGGCCACAGCAGCAAGCAGCATGTATAAAGCCAGGGTGGGGACAGGATACTCTGTGGCCAGAGGCAGGGGAGGTTTTCTGAATGAATACTAAGCAGTCAGGAATAGTTCTCAGGCCTCAAGTTCCAGCACGTGCTAGTCTGATGGTGGCAACCAGTGCTTAGAAGGTATTAAATAGTCAGACAGCCAGACAAAGCTGGTCTAAATGAGGTGGTGGCTGTTTTGACTGGTGGTTCATTCACAAGTCTGACACAGAGAGAGCAAGGTGTCTTGCATTTGGAAACTCGAGATGTCCTTTTGGGAGCTCCAATCAGCGTTGTTTAGCATCTTTATGCATATTTCAAAAAGGAATTAGGGCAGCAGATTGATGCCTTGGATGTAGAACCTAGTACTGTTTTCTCCTCAAAGCTGCACAGCAAGCAGCAGCCAGCATCCTCCAGTCAGCACGGGTCCAACATTCAACCATGAGGCTTCCAGTCCTCCCCAGAGAGGCAACTTAAACTGGGGAGACAATGACCTCACAGCTTGGGATACCTACCGCCCAGTCCGCACTCCCAGAGACAGACTTGTGCAGACAGAAGCCAGCATGAATCTGTTCATCTTCCCAAGGTCAAAGTTGTGGGGACTTTGGCTAGTACTGATTGCTGGTGCAAAGGGCAGGATGTCAACACTGCTCCTTTGGGAAAAGCGGGAAGAGCACACAGGTTTTGCCTGGTTTCCCTTGAGGTTCTCCAAGACCTATGGGAAGAAAGAGATTTCTCAAGACAAGAAACCCATCATTCTGGATTACACAGCAGACAGAACAAATGCAGAGAGGTGATGCTTTCTAGATTCCTGGCTTTGAACACATGTCTGTATTTGCTTTTAGATTGAGTAGGTTTCCTGAGGGACAACTGGGTATAGTCCTTCACCTCTGGCTAGAGACATCTTGGCTTGGAGACCAGGGCCTGTCTCTTTTCTTCCCCAATTAAGCTAAAAGTTCCAAGTCTTTGAGTCACTGGAAAGTGGACTGGCAGGTCTGCCCATGCTTTTGGGGCTCTTTAACTTAAATTCAAGTTAGAGCAGAGCGTGTTATGACTCCTACCAGTGACAACAGGCGCTGACCAGGTAGCTCTTCTCCAAGTGTGTTCCGTTGGACCGCCTGCCTCACTGGGGAACTCACTGGCAGCGCATTCTCTGACTCAGACCTACAGAATCAGAGCCTCTTGTGGGTGGGCCTGCAGTCAGCATTCAGGGTGCCCTGCAAGGAATTCAGACACCCTCTGGAGTTCTAGGACCCGAGACTGCAACCCCGGAGACAAAAAAGCAAGAGCCATTTCTTTATTTATAGGCCAAGTCCAGAACCCCTTCTAGACCAGAGAGAACTGAATTTGACCAAAGATAGGGATGTGCCTACAAGAGACACAGATGCTTAGCCTGGGCACATCACACCATAGATGACAATGAGAGTTAGGTCGGAAGGTGGTGGCCATAGGGACAGTGTCACAATGAGAGTCTGGGAGATTCTCCAGTGAGCACAGCTAATAAGTAACACTTCCTTGCCTTTTTCACTCTTCTGCACTCTTCTCAAAGCCTCTTGCAAACCAGTCCTTATTTCAGGATGCAAGGGCAAACAATGATGGCCGAGAATGTCTGGGTGTTCCAAGCTCCAGCCCGTCTTGTTTGTAGCCGAGCTGGTAGAGGAAAATTAACCTCTTTAAGTAACAGTTATGCCCATCCATAACTGAAATTTTCTTTGAAAAAGTCTTTCTAGAAACAAAAAGTCAACGTAAGAGCTGCATGGCATGCCAGATCAGTGTGGGCATCATCTTCTACTCTGGGGCGGATGGCCTACCGAGTATGCTTTCTAGAGATGTCCCAAGCAGTACGACCTGAGGTGCCACTCTCAAGGAGATGCCTCACTAGGCTAGGCTCAGGCATGGAGGAGAAGCGGCAGTTCTTACAGGTGTGTGTAGACCCTCCCCTGCTGTGTGCTCAGAAGCCTGCTTCTGTTCACTGAGGTCTCTCCAAAACCTCCCTGAAGCATCTCTAAGTGCCTGGCTGGAGGTGGGCTGAGACCATGCACGCCTAGAGACAGTTGGCAGCAAAGCAGACTCTTTAAAAGAATGTTGTCCTCTGTACTAACAGAGGAAGAGAATTTAGCCAGATCTCTGGCCACTTATCAAGTTGCAGTAGCTCTACAAGAACAGAGCCAGATAGCCCAGCTTGTCCCCCAGGGAAGGAACTACAAGCAAATGCCAAGATTAACTCCGCTCACATCGACAGTACGAAGATCACAAAGTCTTTCTGGAAACACTGCGCTCATGCTGCTGTGAGGGAGTTGGAAGTCTGCGAGAAGCTGAGGGAGAAGACCCGAGGGAAAGAGCACAATGCCTCACTTTTCTCTTAAGGAGAACCTTGAGCTGAACAGGCCATTTTCAGAGCCACCGAAACACCTGTGCCGTGTGCTGGGGTAACCATCCCAACTCAAACACTCTAACGTGAAGTTGTGTGAGAAAAAAAAAATCTCCACTTAGTCAATGAGATAGATAAAAAAGATTGCTGTAAATTTCTGGGGCAGGTGGCAAGCTGGTTTACGGAATGCAAGGCGATGAGAACCCCTGGCTTACGGAAAGTAACATGAATTAATAATCATTTAATTGGCTCCTCCATTATGTTGCTGGTTTGGGAGATGGAAGTTCAGATGGAGGGGCTGTCAGCGGTGCTTTAGCTAAGAGTCTGTTGTTAAGAAGAAGTGGGGGTGGTGTGGTGCTTCTGGACTCTCTACAAGTATCAAATGTCAGTCAGTTATCCCTAGCCCTCAGTGGGCTCACCCCAGGACCCCACAAAGGAAGAAACACAATACATCGGTAAATATCACCTTCAAGGGACATAGCACCAAGATGGGCAATGGAGAAGGAACTTCCAAGTGACACGGACGGCTCACTCTACTCAGGATCTTCCCAAGGTCATATCTTTGGCTCAAAGCCTATCGTCCACCATGCCCACAGCCCCACCACTGGCTAAAGTGATAGGAAGAGGAACTTTCCATGGGAACCCAGAAATTAATTCTACTCAGATTGGTATCCTTAGATTGCAAGGGGATATCCTTTCTGATGTCTTGAGGAAGTGGGAAACTGGGACCTCAAGGTTTCTTTCGCTCAGTTTCTAGTGTTTCTCCACATTTCCCCCAAGGCAGCAGCCCCCCCACCCCCCGCTTGGCTTCAGCACCACATGGCTGGAAAGAGGCACATGCTGTGCCATCTGCAGTCCAATGGGGACTTACCTACAACTCCCTTTGCTGTCAATTTTCAGTGACCCGGGTTCAGAATTTGTGAGTGGAGATGGAGGTTCGGTAGGAATTGGTTCTGGAGGAAGGGTTTCCATGTGAGTTTTAGAGACCACCATTTTAGATACCATTCTCCCACCACACTCCAGAAGCCCTATGGATGCTGCTGTTCTTAGTAACAGATGTGTTTAAACACCATAAAACCTTTTATTGAAAACTGCAAGCCAGCGCTGGGCATGGTGGCACAGGGCTTTAATCCCACCACTTGGGGAAGCAGAGGGATCTCCATGAGTTCAAGGCCAGCCAGGTCTACATAGAGAGCTCTAGGATGGCCAGGACCACATAGAGAGACCCTGTCTCCAAGAGGAGAAAGACAAGAGGAAGGAAGGGAAGTATAAGCAAATTTGCGTGAATTCAGAGGAGCTCTCTTCTCTCCCCTGTTAATTCTGATGAGAAGAGGAGGACTAGCTTACTACTAATTACAAATAACTGATAAACCTCCCTGATGATTATTTTTAGAAGTTAGATACTGGCCAGACAGACCTGTGCGCAGGTCAGAGTATATATAAAGATTGATGTCTCCATTCAAAAGTGGTTTCCCCCACTAAAGAAGTCACGCACGGACAGCCATGTTTCTTTCCCCTGAAAGTATAGCGGCATCTCATGGCATCAGACGGAGAAACAGGCGTCGGGTCCGCCTTCGTCCTTGTTAGTTTTAACGGCCAACCCTCCACAATTTAGGAGGATATAGCAGATCAGCACCCTGGAAGCCAAGCTCCAGAAATTCTTCTGAACTCTGTAACAGCAACAGGCTGCTCCCCGCTGTGTTACGCTGGACAGCAGACTGCTAACTGCAGAGTCTATACGCGTGCCCTCTTAACTACAGAATCTATACATGTCCTGTTAGGACCCAGTAGGGATTCTGCCAAGCTTTGCACAGTCACAATAGCTCATTCACAGTGCCTTAGATAGCGTGCCTCTTGCCATGCACACCTTCCCTTGACTCCGCACCACATTTTGACACCTTTGCCTTGCTGGGAGCCCAGCATGTTGCCTGTGGAAGACTCATTGAGACTTAACGGATTTTCCTATGGCATACCTGCCAAAGGTGGCAGGAGTGGGGTTGGAGGGACAGCCTTAAGCAGCAAAGTTTAAAAAATATTTACCCCCTGAGGTTCTGCACAGCATGGGTCCAAATACCCACTTTTCATGGACAGCCGAACTTAAATGCTAAGCCAGTTAATTATAATATTTAAAATAATGTAGTTACCTGGTGAACTTAGAAAATTACCCACAATGCTGTTACCTAATATGATAATCCCTTTCTTCTGTCTCCCCCATCAGTGCACACAGTTTACCTGTCCATAACAGAGCCTAATGGACAAATCGCTTCTGATTTGTATTTCCGGTTTCGCATAGCTATCATTTTAGTATCTATAGCACACAAAGGAATGGCTATACCGTCCCTCACTGTACCACGCCCTGCTGTCTAATACCTAGTTTCTGCTTGTTTGTCTCCTCAACCCCACCCTGAGTCTTAGGGATTGAACTCAGTGTCTGGCACATGCTAGGCAAGCACTCCAACCCTGAGCTGATCTCCAGTGCTTTGTTTGTGACAAATTTCTGGCTAGGTTGCCCAAGCTGGCCTGGAACCCGCAAAGAAGCCCTCCTGCTTCAGCCTTTCCGAGTAGCTGTGTCTCCATGAGTAGCTGCCTGGGTTGTTCCCACTCCATTTAATCATTACTATAAACGTGGCTTCAGGTACTTTTTGACTTTGTTGCTGATTTAGTGCAAAGATTGCAGGCACTGGCTACTTAAGCTATGTCTGGTTTCCGTGGCACATCTGCTGCCTCTTCACTGTCCTGACATCATAAGAAGACCTAGAGTGACCAGTAATCGGTTTTTGTAAATGGTGTTTTCAGTACTGTGATATCCCTCCTCCAGAGTTTTAAGATAAGAGTCGAGAAATTCTCCCCAGCAGAAAACCACAGTACTTCCTCCTGGTGCCCTTGCCACCCCATTGGCAGGAGTCGGGTAGAAATGGATTTCAAGGCTGTGGACCCTTTTGAAGTCATTCAGAGAAAACCCCATGGCTCCCAATCTATATGGTTACCCAGCCCGCCGGTGGAGAACTGTTGGCTCACGTGCAGAAATTATACAAAGGATCCTTACGCTGATTTGCCAGGGATTGGATTTAACGTCCGAGGTCCAGCAAGGGAGGGAGGGGCTAGTGCCGGATTCATCTGACTTAACTGTGAGGAGCAAGCAGTCTTCCCACCTCCCAGGGAAATGCTGGAGACTGTGTGACTATACAAAATGGCACTTTAAATCAAATATAATAATAAAGGAATTGGTGCACTACGGAGGGTCTAATGTTCACTTCTGCACAGATTTTCTTAAATAACAACGTTAAGTCGTCCTGGGTAGCAGGGAGATGAACCTGGAAGTCTGAGCACCTGGAAGTCTGAGTGGGTATGGTATGACAGACACAGCTGGGCTGCTGTGTTTCTGGGAAGACAGAGGAATGAGCAAGCCGGTGTGCGGGTTTGTTGTTTGTTTGTGTTGCTGTGTCTTATTTTGTTTTTACTTTTTAAACACTTTGTGATGGCTCCTTAACTCACAGTGGCAAAAGGACTTTAGAATCCAAAAGCAGCTGGAGTTTTGTTGCGGGGAGAAAGGCAATAGAGATTCCGCCTCACCATGCAAGGCGGAAAGAATAGTGGCTTTATTTAGATACCAGAATTCTCACCTCTGCCACCTCGATGGGCTTCCTGCCTTGCTATTGGAGGAGGAGAGTAGAATTCCCACCCCACCAGGAAGCTGGTGTTGTGTTTGCTTCTCAGTTCTGAGAGACTGAGATGGCTTGGGTGATCTCAGCCTCCCTCCCAGGCCCTTCATTCAGGCTGCTGAGCACCCAAACAGTCGCCAGACAGTCGTGGCACGTGACAGAGGCCTTTAGTGGACAGTGCCATTGTCCTATAGCAAACACAGGACTGGGCGGAATGGGCACCAGTGAGAGAACCTGCACCTTGGTTGCCTCTGCTGTAAGAGGGTGCAGGTGGCTCTCCCATTCCCTACAGTAAGCACTGAGCCTAACTTGATGCCTAGCACCGTGGAAGTAGGGGAGCAGGCAGGATAATTTGGAACAATGAAGCCTTAAAAATAGTTCTGTTAATTCTCTGGGAATTTCACACAATGTTTGGGTGGTATTCTCCCTTAACTCCCCCAATTCCCTTAGCTCCTCCAAGATCCACACCTCCATCTCCCCATCCCTCACAACTTCATGTCCTTTGTTAGCACATCATCATCATCATCATCATCATCACCACCACCACGGCTGCCTTTGACTCTTCATTTGTGCTGGCTGTAGATTTCCTGGTATGAGGCCAAAGCAAAGCAGTATCTCATGGGACTACTGTACCCACAAATGCATAGCAGCTAACATTTGCCTCCACAATACCTGCTCAGGATCCAGCCAGTTAGAACTCTAGTGTGGAATGGGAAGGAGCTCATGAGACACTATGGACAGCCAGTTTTCTTTTGAGGGTGTGGGAGGTCAGCCACACTCCAGTGGGTGGACAGCGAGTAAGCCTGAAGAGAGAGCATCCTTGGCAGCTTCCGCTCACCCTGTCCCTGGCATCCACTTGAAGAAATAACATGTGGAAAATAAGAAGCCTGCTCGGGGCAGAGGGAGCACTCGGAGCCGTGGAAGTGCTCATGCCAGGACCACGGCACTCCAGAGTCCTGAGACTGAGGGTCATGTGATCATTTGTGATGGGGGGCCAGGAGATGGGAAGTGTGCTGTGGGGGAACTGGTCTCAAATGTCGTAGCACCTAGTTAATCAGCAGCCAGTCCATCAATTAAATATCCACCCATCACCTATCACCTTTCAAGGGAGAAGGAGTAACTCCTATTAAGGCTGAAATGGGTTTGAAGTCGATCTGAGACAGATTAAAATACTGTTATGAATCTGTGTCGGGAGGAGGGGAGGGGTCTGTGTAGAATGTGCCTGCGCTTGTACTTTTTAAATAATAGATGCCCTGCAAACTTAAGGAGACCAAGTTACCAAGATAGAAGGGTTAAAGATCACAAAGTATGTATTCTGGGAAGAGCGTTAACTTCCTGGAATAGTTCTTGTATTTGGCAATTCAGGAAAAAAAAATTATGGCCCTATGATTTTAATGAATAAAATTTATTTTCTCGAACTATTGATCATTAAAGTACACAGTTCAGGGAGTAAAGGCAATTGCATCCAAACCTCACAACCGAGTTCAAAACTCAGGCCCCACGTGATGGGCGGTGTGGGAACAAACTCTAACAAATTACCCTCTGATCGTCCCATATGTGTGTGTACATGAGTGTAAGCATATCTCACACACACACACACACACACACCAGTTAAAGAAAAATGTAGTATAATGAAAACTTTTAAGAAAGTATACTCACTCATACTGACAGCACCTTGGGATCTGCAGCAGAACCAGTTTCAAAGTCGAATACAAAATGGAAATACATGTCAGATGACAGACAGACTGAGGCAGAAACCTGATTTACCATTGAGTGAAACTTGAGCTTTCTGAAATGGATGCTTAACGCCGAGCTAAATTAACAGCGGCAATAAAGTTTTTTTTTCAGTTTTTTTTTTGCTTTAA
Source organism: Mastomys coucha (assembly GCF_008632895.1). Taxonomy (NCBI): domain Eukaryota; kingdom Metazoa; phylum Chordata; class Mammalia; order Rodentia; family Muridae; genus Mastomys; species Mastomys coucha. The sequence goes on from NW_022196905.1 coordinate 247,027,769, forward strand.
CAAAACTATTTTCAAGAGTTTTCAAATGTAAGAGCATCAGCAGCTACAAGCAAGCCGCTCAAACCAGCGCTTGCCCAGATCCACCCCATGCGCATCTGTGAACTTCCTACAATGAGAGCAGCCATCCTAAAGCTTTCGGCTGTGCGCCAGTCTTACCCTGTCTATGACTGTGTTTTTACACTCCCAGTCACTACAAAGGCCTCAGACGCCCACAGCAGAGTTAGAAGCAGACAAGGTTGGCTTTATGTCCTCACCTGTGATCCATGGGGCCTTTCCCTGCCCCTCCCCCATCTTCCTTGTCACTTAGCAGGCATCTTTCTTGTTCTCCTTGCCCTGTGCCTGCACATATGTTTATTAATATGTGTGTATACATTACAGGCTAGGATCTGCATGTAAGGAAAAACATATAGTTTCTTCCTTTGTGTCCGAGATTGGGCGACTTTGCTTAATATTGTATATTCTAAATCCATTCTTTTTTTTTTTTTCCCCGCTTGTAAAGTTTGCAAGTTCATTTTCGTTCGAGCTGAGCAGCATTTCCATTTTATATCTACACCATATCTTTCATGTTCACTTGCCTATTAATGGACGGCTAGGTTGGTTCCATTTCTTTACTATAGTGAACAGAGCAGCAAAAAAAAAAAAAAAAAAAAAAAAAAAAAAAAAAAAAAATACTGGGATACAAGTGCCTTGGGTGTGGAGTTCTTGGATGAGGAGTGACAAGCCCCATGAGGAGCCTCCTAATTGGGTTCTATAATGGACGTAATAATTCACACACACACACCACCCTCAGTGAATAAGGATTCCTGGCATTTTTGTTCTGCCTTGTGTTTGTTTTTGTTATTTCCTTATTGCTCTAAGCAACATTCCAGGAAAGTGGAGTTTCGAATCTAAAACGAAAACTCAGTCCTTAGTTGGCAAGGAGGATTAGGCAAGCAAACCCAACCACACAGGAATCTCTCTACACTAGAGCATCCCCTCCTCTCCCCATTCAACCATCAGCCTGGTTACATCCTCACCAAGACATCCTCTGTCCCTCTCTGTGCTTCCTGCCAATCCTTCTGCCAGCCCTTCTGTCCCTACTGTGTGGTACCCAAACCTCACGTGCCCCTTCACATACATGGTTTGGGAGGGACTTGTTCTGGCTTTTGGCAGTGCAGCTAAGGGCAACAGGAAGAATGGTTTGTAAGCAGGAAAGGAGCTTCCCTCTTATCACCGGCTCTAAAGCCCTTACACATGCCTCGGTTCTGACTTGGATCCACAGCCCTGCCTAGTCCCACTCCTCAGTTATTTCTTAGCAGAGATCCAACTGCTGAACCCAGATGTAAGTTTATAACAGGTTAAGGTCAGTACCTAGACTTCCACTGAGCCTGCTTGGCTGTTGCGATTCCAAGAGGTAGAACGATAAAGTTGGGAGCACACAGTTGTTCAGGTCTGCAGAGCAGTGTGCTGCTACTCATGCCCGGGAAGTGTTCTGCGAGACTTTGCCACCTGCCCAGCTTCTCTCCCCAACCCCATATAATAGGGCAAGCTAAAGCTATGTTTAGACAATGGGAAATTAGAAGAAGAGATAAGCTAACACCAGGGCCTTTTTATTTATTTATTTTTTTAAGATTTATTTATTATTATGAATAAGTACACAGTAGCTGTCTTCAGACACACCAGAAGAGGGCATTAGATCTCATTACGGGTGGTTGTGAGCCACCATGTGGTTGCTGGGATTTGAACTCAGGACCTTTGAAAGACCAGTCAGTGCTCTTAACCGCTGAGCCATCTCGCCAGCCCACACCAGGGCCTTTCACTGCATTTCTTTCCTGTCTCTGTCAGACATTCAGTTGTTAAGGGAGTAACAGGAATTCATGGGGTTAGCCTTGTGGGGAGAAATAGATGCTGCTTTCTTAGCATGCGTAGTAAGTCATTCTTTGTGACTTTGGACATCTTAGGAAGCCCCTGTAATATCAGTGATCCTTATCCAGCACAAAGTCTCCTTGAGCTGGCCCAGGCTGGCTACTATAGTGCATCTTCTGCTTTTTTTCTTTCAGCGTCATCCAGTCAGGCAGAGAAGGAGTTGACGGATTCCCCTGCAGCCACCAAACGCACCTCCTTCCCAGGTAGCTCTGAGACTCCGCTTTCTTCGAAGAGGCCAAAAGCATCGGAGGAGATCAAATCTGAGCAGGTGAGGCCTGAGGGTCTGCTGTGATGGGGGAGTGTGGTAGATAGTGATGGGGAATGATGAACTTTGGGGTGACTGGGTCTTGGGAAGGCACAGCTTCCCAAGGGAGGGGGTCAGACATCTGAGTCAGAGTGACGGGTGTGTCCCCACAGATGTACCAGTGTCCCTACTGCAAGTATAGCAATGCTGACGTGAACCGGCTCCGGGTGCACGCCATGACACAGCACTCGGTACAGCCTATGCTCCGCTGTCCCCTGTGCCAAGACATGCTCAACAACAAGATCCACCTCCAGCTGCACCTCACCCACCTCCACAGCGTGGCACCTGACTGCGTGGAGAAGCTCATTATGACGGTAAGCCAGCCCAGACGAGGACCCTGTGGGGCTTTTCTTCCTTCAGGGGTCAAAAGTCATGCAGTTGTAACATCATCAAGAAATGTCTGTTGGTCCAGAAAGCTGGTGTAGAACCGTCAGTGTTCGAAAGTCATCTCTGCTCTGTGGCTGAGGTTTTACTGCCACCCCCCC
>NW_022196905.1:247030472-247057228 GCF_008632895.1 Mastomys coucha
CCCCCCCACACACACACACACACTCCCGTCTTGTGCTTGGTGTAACCACGGCAGGCCCCATGGCCCTGATTTAAGAAACCATCATTCAGAGTCTCCAGGTCTTTGATGCGCAGTCTGGGGGGTTGCTGCTTGGCCCTCCCAATCATAACACCTCCCTTTACCCTCATAGCCAACTCTGTTTGAAGAAGTCTGACACATTCCCATTAACGGATGAGGAAACTAAGTCTCAACAAATTTACTCAACCCCAGTGTCACTTGTCAGCTGAGACCTGAGCCCGCATTTTTCAGCTCTGGGTATAGCGCTGGAGCATGAGGCTTCTCAAGTAGGCATTTTGTTCTCGGAGCAGGAAAGTCATCCCGTTTGGATGTGACATGCTGGCTCACAAATGCAGACCTTTTATCTGTACACAATACACTTATACCTGCAAGCATCGGAAGGCCTAACTCTTGAAAGGCCATCAAAGACGTGGCCAAAAGATCAGGCATAACGTGAAATCCTATCCACGCTGTGAAAACTTCAAAACACTGTGGCTGGTAGCAATGTCTTACTTTCAACTGTGCCAGGGCCACTAGGAAAGGCCTTTCCCCATCACCAGAGGAAGAAGAGACACAGTCTCTCTCCCTGTCTGGTATTATTTCAGCAGTGGGATAGTAAGTTAATGTGGCTAACATCTCACAAGGAGATTCCCAGAGAAACAGTCGACTGTGAGTCCCATCCTGACTGTGCGGGTTGCAGGAGGATCCGTTTTGAAGGCATTTCCAATTCCATTTGGTTATGTAAAATTAACGAGTAATGTTGTATAAGGATGTTTGGTTTTGATGATTGATGTACCAAGAGAACTTGAAACAGCCAGTAGAAAACTGTAAGACGGCATAGACCGAGCTTTTAATCAGGGTTCTTCCAAGCATAAATTCACATTTTCAAACAGGGTGGTAAACACCATGGAAAGATTCACACAGGAGGAGGAGTGGGTCCTCGTCCTGTGGATTAGGAAGGTTTCCCTGGCAATTCTCAATAGCCTTGGGAGAAAGAAGGGATTTTTTCCTGGGCCTCCTGTGTCTTTCTGAATGCCTGGAACTCTGGGAGCCTAAGGAACGGGAAGAGGCATGGGAGAGAATCTTTTGTTTTTTTAACTTCGCTACATTTTTTTCTTCTGCTCGAATGGTTATTTTATTGTTTAATATGAATTTAGTATGACAACCGTAGGCCTATAGTAATCTCCATGCCTGGAATACATTAGACAGTAAAACAGTTTTATATCCCTCAGTACTAACATGTAAATTATATTTCAAATATCCATTGTTGGTCATGATTTATTTATTTAATTTATTTTTATTTTATTTATTTTTGTTTGGGGGGGGCAGGGTTTCTCTGTGTAGTCTTGGCTGTCCTGGAACTCACTCTGCAGACCAGGCCAGACTCAAACTCAGAGATCTGCCTGCCTCTGCCTTCCCAAAGTGCTCAGAGTAAAGATGTTCACCACTCCCACCCAGCTTAGGCGGCCATGTCTTCTTATAACTAGAACCAGAGAGGCAATTTTTAAGTGGCAATTTTCGTGATCACCATGAATCTTTTGCCAGCAGAGTCTTCAGGAGCAGGTTATTGCTATGGCATTTGCCTGGGTCCTAATCCCTAAGATATTTCTGGAAGTGACCCCACCAAAGAGCACTTTGTGAAGAAGTGGTTTCCCACCTTTTAAAGACCACAGAACACAGAGCTACAGTCATGAGCACTCCTGGGAGCGGTGTCCAGAGCCAGAAGCACCCGTTGAAGGTCCCAGTCATTGGGAGAACTAGGTGACCAGCTTGTTCTTGAACCCCTAGCAGGGAGATTACGACCTAAAGGTCCTGCCTGCGCTTTGCTCTGTACAGAAACCCCACGAGCCTCATCTTCCCACAGATAAGAAGGATGTTTTCTAGACATCTCTGAGAAGTATGCAAACTGTAAAATGTGCTGGTTACAGGAAACCAGTTTGCTAGTATCAGCGAGCTACTAGACTGCGAATCGGGGAGTTGAAAGTAGGGAGACTCGTGAGCGTGATCAGTGTGAGTGTTTTAAGCGTTCCTCTGGACTTCACAGTCTGTGTGCAGGGCTTTCACACACTGCTCTCTACCCTGGAAGACCTGGAGTGGTGACTGTCCCACAGAACTGGTTCTTCCATTCTTGAGGCTAATTCTGCAAGTGATGTGTTTCCTTCTTGATCTAAAACAGTTTCTCCACTCTCCAGGGTAAACTCTGGATCCTCTTTGATGCCTAGACTCCTAATCTTGGTCAGATGCCAGTGTTATTCTTTGGAAAAGTTTGGTGTTAAAGTGGAATTCGCAATTGTTGTACAACTAAGTGATGTTAATGAGCCTGTGGCTGAAATCGTGTCCCTGAAGGGCATTTTATAGTAATTTTATTAGAAAATTGGCCCCAGGAAAGTGTTGGTTAGGCTTTCTGACAGTTTATCTGCTTGCACTTAGCCAAGTGCAGTGACGAACTCTGAAAGCAATCTGATGAAGGTAACTCCTAACCAAAGCCTTTCTTCCTGTGTTTCATCACGAGGAATAGCTAGTGTATCTGGCCATTCAACCTCCGAGAGGCAGAAGTCTCCTCAGATCCCCAATGGCAAGACAAATGGCAGTGAGCAGAGTGGCCCAGGCAGGTGGCCTTGGCAGTGGAACAGAAAAAGCTGTCAAAGGCTCCCAGATCCGTGATCCTGGCTGGATGCGCGACATAGCCAGGGTCTCTAAAGCTAGCCGTTCCAGAGAGTTCTTTATTTCAGTGTCTGGGTCTAGAGTCTCAAGGAAGTGGCCAGTATTGGATTTCAGTCCATCCGAAAGTAAATTCCGCCTTGATAAATGGAAATAGATTACTTTTTACGCAGTGTCTTTCCGCTCCGTTGTAAATGGAGAGCATTTTTGAGGAGGCTTCATTTAATAATACCTTATCAGACAGCTTTCAGGAACCTGCAGGGTCTAATACGTCTGTTGCTATGGTAACGGCTGCTTGCTCTGCATCTCATATCTATGTCTTCCATGGATCCCCTTCTTTTTACCAATGAGGGGGCTTGAAAAAAAAATGCTCTCCACTGGCAGCATTTACAGCGCTGGCCATCGACTGTGGAAACAGCACCCACAGCACTCGCTTCTGCATGGCCCACTGGAAACAACTTAAACCATATTTCTTCTTTTTACAGGTCACTGAAAGAGGAAATCTCTAAAGCTTTAGGGCAGTGAGGCAAGCTTACCTCCACACTTGGCTGGGCAGTCCCGTCTACCATGTTGATCTCAAACACCTAAGTCTTATTTCCAGACAAGCCAAGGCTGTAGATTGGGGGAAATGTTGGTGCTTCCACTCTGTCCCTGTATTTGGGGGGAAGGATGAGGGCCCAGGGACATGTGTTTCTCACTCCTTAGTAAGAATGGGAAGGACCACCCACCATGCATTTCAATACTCGTAAATTATTCTAATTGATCAGTGTCTTCTAAGTGACAGGACATACCACTGGGATCCTAGATCATTAATATGGGGACATTTTCTTTGTTCTTTAATCACTTAACAAAATGGGACCTCGCAGCTGAAATGAGGCAGAGCCAAGAGCACCTTTTTCAGTAGCCCTTCCTCTTCCTCCTCTTTTTTTGGTCCACAATTACTCCTTTTTTTTTTTATTTCATAGGAACCCAGATGCCCTCCTGTGCTCCCGGCCCCCTGCCTTGCCTGAGATTTTCTCTTAGCCTCTCTTTGGGGGACAATAGTATGGTCTCCTGTGTTCTTTAAACACCAGTCTATGACTCTCTTTCTCTGCTCCATGTATGTGGGGACCTTGGGGACAGGCTTCCCCTCCCCCACAAGGGGGCTCTTGTGCTCCCCCTGGCCCCGAGGCTGTCACACCCACCTGCGTATCAGCTCTTTCACTTTGTGTCCATCTCAGAGGAAGGTAATGAAAATAATCGGGCTTCATTAATTCCAAGCCCTGCGAGATGATAGCCATTTGGAGCCTGTTTGCCAATTAGATGGTCTAAATTAGAAGTGACCTTGGTATACTGCTGCCGCCTGCCTCTCGGGTCTAATGAAGCTTTGCTCTCCCATCCATTCCCCCTCAGCTCTCATGTCTGTACACACACACACACACACACACACACACACACAAACACAGACAACTGCTCCTGTTTCTTGTGTCCATACCCACCCCCATTCCATCAGCACAAATCATTCTCAGTTTTAAAACTCTGGTTCTGGTTTCTCTATGTATTATTTTGATCTACATAAATTGTTAGTGTAGCCTACAGCTTTGTCTGTCTGTGTGTATCTATGTTTCACAGCATTTTAGAAAGATCTGTGGAGAGTGGGGAGGGAGGTTTGCCAGTGAATTCAAAGTTACAGTCAGGTAGGAAGTCAGCATCCCAGTGTTCTGTTGCACAGTAGGCCAGCTACAGTCAACTGCAGTATATATTTTGAATAGAAGAGAACCTTTTTTAATGTCTCGTGAAAAAAATGATAAATGTTGGAGGAGACACATGCCAAGGTCCTCATTTGATGAGTACACAGAGTGTATGTGTTGTGAAACTTCATGTTGAGTCCCATAAATTTGTACAATTATACACATCAATTAAAATTTCTTGAAAGTAGTCTAGCTGAAAATAGTCTTAACACATCGTTAAAACCCCAGCACTCAGACAGGGGGGTTATGAGTTAGAGGCTTGCCTTGGGCGATATGAGAAAGTATACTATTATTTTTTTAAGATGATACATGACAGAGACAAGGTCTCGTAGAGACTATGCTGCCATGCCTCACCAGCAGGAAGGAAGGAAGGAAGAAAGGAAGGAAGGAAGGAAGGAAGGAAGGAAGGAAGGAAGGAAGGGCTCAAGCTCTGCTGTGTGAATGGTGCCCGTGGAGTCTGATAGGATAGGAAGAGCCAGGCCCTGAAGCTTTCTCATCAGGGAGTACTCCATTCACCACTAGCTCCAGGTCAGCTCTGAAAGCAGTTAAGTTTTAGGTTCATGCCTAGAACCTACAGAACCAGGACCTAGGGTGTGGCTAGGTCCAAGCCACAGGAGGTCTGTCCTTCTGTTTTAGGTGGTTCACTGTGTTGATTCCCACTGAGAAGAGAAGGATTCGAGTCTTCCTTAGAAATCTACCTTTTGCCTAGACAACGGGTAGCCTTTCAGAGAGACACCCACCTCAATAGATGTTGACACCAGGCTCATTGGGTTTTCTGAGAAGCTATCTCTGCTGTCCAGCATATGGGAGGTGTTGGTCGATGAGCTAACCTGGGCCATCTTAGCTTGCAGTAGCTTTGACAGATAAACTTGATGGATTATTAATTACCACAGGGAAGTAGGGTGTAGCCTAAGCTACACATGGTGTTAGATGTAGACCTTCCAAATTGGTGACCTTGGAGCCTGGAAGAGCAGGCCGGCTAATCTTTCTAATTAGTTTCCCAAAAGAAATGACAAATGCCAGCCATGGTGGGGACCAGAACTACTAAGACCCTGGGCATCTATGGTGTATCCTTGGTGCTTTGGGGTCCATTCATCACAGGAAATCTTGAAAGGGATTGATTTATGATCCACAAATCTGAGGCCTTAGGAAGAGGTCAGAAGTAGTCATTCATGAACCCATATCACTGTTTGTAAGTGACCAAGGGAAATTCACTGAAGTCCACGGATTATTCTCCCCTATTGGGGAGCCTTTGAGTCCTTGGAATTGCATGAGGGCTCCACCTTTCACTGAACTTCCTAAGGGTCTGAAGTTACTCAGGGTAGTGAGCTTCTTGGAGCAGGAACCCTGTTTTGCCACAGCATCTCCCAGGCATGAACTTGGGCACTGCCGGACAGCTAGTAAGCCAAGGGTGAAAGAGTCAACAGGCTCACCCAAAGGCCCCTCTCCTTCCCACAAGGCCACTGCTTTGGGATTGTATGAAGCTTCTTAGCTCGAGGCAGCTCTTTGGTTTCTATCATTAACAAGTGAGAATTGCTCAGACTAGAAGGGCCTCTGCCTCAGAGTAGGCATGACCCATGATGGCTACCCACTTTTCGTAAAGACATGAGAGCCTCTGTGTCCAGATTTCTGGTATCTGATTTTCAGCCAATGGTTCTAACGAACATCCCTCTCACCTCTGCATGCTCTGTATCACACTTGATCTTGGCTCAGAAGAGACAGAAGAGCAGCATCTAGTGTCATGGTCAAGGCCAATCCTGAGGGATTAATGGCTCTATTCAACTGTTTTTTTTTTTTTTTTCTTTTCCTTTAACCAGAAGAACTCTGTCTTAATGTTAAGTCTACTTAACTATTGCTGGACAAGAGATGTGGCTTAACATGTTGAGTGTTTATAGGCATGCAGGCACCGTGGTCTCCTGTGGCTGGGATAAAACACCATGACTAAGAGCAAGTTATGGAAGGATAGAGTTTATTCTGACTTATGGTTCCAGAGGGCTGAGAGTCCATCCTGGCAGGGAGGCAGGGCAGCAGAGATCATATCTCTACCATTCAAGCATGAAGCAGACAGACAGACAGAACACGAACTAGAAGTGGGGTAAAGTGAAAATCCTCAAAGCCTGTACCCCTCGAGACATACTTCTCCCAGTGTCTTAGTTAGGGTTTTACTGCTGTGAACAGATACCATGACCAAGGCAAATGTAATTGGGGCTGGCTTAGAGATTCAGGGCTCCAGTCTATTATCATCAAGGTAGGAGTGTGGTAGCATCCAGGCAGGCATGGGTACAGGAGGAGCTGAGCATTCTACATCTTCATCTGAAGGCTGCTAGCAGAAGACTGGCATCCAGGCAGCTAGGATGAGGGTCTTTAGAGCCCACACCCACAGTGACACACCTACTCCCAACAGGGCCACACCTTCTACTAATAGTGCCACACCCTGGGTCTAGCATCTATAAACCATCTCACCCAGCAAGGCTGCACCTTCTCAGTCTCTAAACAGCGCCACCAACTAGAGACCTAGTGTTAAAATACATCTACCTATGAGGGACATTTCTCATGTAAACCACTACACGTGGCCATCAGAAAAATCAGTTCATGTGTGTGTAGGTATCTGAGCTGATTGTATACTGGCCATAGTTGGAGGTGTAGGTGGGGCTGGAGGGCAGGCATATGAGGAGAAGGCATGGCAGCAAGATAAGATGTGTTTACGTGTTACCCACAGAAAAGCCGGCGGTGGGGTCCAGTGCTTTGGGCCACTTAGAATGGCTATGACCGGGCTATGGTTTGACCCTCTCTCCACTCCGTGTGTTGATGTACTTGCTGGAAGGCCTTTCCAGATCTTCACCCAGCACAGTTGAGTGACTGAGGAGCTAGGTTTACTCGACACTGTGGCTGTGACATTCCCACCCTTCCACACAGTCCAGGAACCAAATATGATTTTGGAAACCAAGGCAAGCACTGAAGGAGCCCTACCTTTGTATCCTCCCTCCTCAACTGAGCAGAGCTCTTCCAAGAGCTGTCAGCATGATTACATTTCCAGCCCTCTTGGAAGAAGCTTAGAGCACAAGGCTCTGGACATTGGTAGGAAGAGAAAGAAGACGAGACACGGGCCTGGAAATAGTAATGTCTGGGAACTGATGGGAGCCCCACTGGTAGGTCTACACAATGAAGCTGCTTCCCCGTCAACCTTGGTACACACACACACATGCACACATAGACCCTGCTAGGTTTCCTAGACCCTTAGTTCCCTTCAGGGATCTTCCCCTTTGCCTCCTGGGGATTTCTTGCCCATTAAATCTCACACAACTCTCTCCTCGCTCCCCAGGACAGGCTGGGCATCGTATAGATGGGGCAAGAGCATGTAGATAAAAGTCCCTCCTTAAACACACATGGGGCAGGAGTTCCGGGTTCGGAGGCCAGATTAAGATGCAGAAGAGCATATGAGGTTGATGATTATATTTCGGGGAGAGTTAATTGATGGAAGGTGAAGGCAGACAAAGAACTGCTGCTTACTGCCTTCTTGAATCCCAATCAGGAGTTATGATTAAAGTCGCAGCGAGACAGCAGAGGGCTGATGAATTGGTGTCTTTTTTTTTTTTTCCTTTCCTTTTTTTTTTTGCCGTCATTCACACTTGATTGACTTCAACCTTTCAAGTGCAAAAGTCTCTCTTTTCCATTATTATTCATAGCCATCTGAGTTTTTCTAATTAAAGTGTATGAAAACAATTACTGATCCGTCGCACTGAGTCTGTTGGAGGGGATGTCTGCCTTACTGTAACGCTTAGAAAAAGCCCACGGTTTTCTATAATGATGCACGGCTGAGGTGAGAGATAATTTTATTCTTTTTTTTACTCTGTAGGGCTTTTTTTTTTTTTTAACTTCTCATGATTCATTTTTCATAATTCCTAAAGACCCCCCAAAAAGGACTGATCCTGCAGCTACAACTGAGAAAAAAGGTGGTGGGGGGGCTCTTTTTATTTTCCTTCTCTTTCTCCCCCTCTACCCCCCACCTTGTGCTCTCCCTCTGCTGAAGACTATAAATTAATCGGTGACCTTTCACTTCTTGGATTCCCGCTGGACTCCCCAACCACAGTGGTCAGAAATGCTTTCTATTAAAAAGAAAATAGAACGAGTTTGGCAATGCCCACTCTGTTCTGGACGATTCAGCAGCTAGCTAGCTCCAAAGCAGCTGTCACGGGCTCAGTGTGCTGCGGTGCAGCTGTGTGGGGGCAGGCACATGCCTTTCCCATTCACCTGCCACACACCTGCTCTGCCTAGTTTGGCGGGCCTTCTCCTCAAGACCCTTCTCCACAGCGTCTGTTGCTTACGTTCTGTGCCTCTTCGCTTCCGGACCTGACAAAATACCCATCTCCAGCACCTAAATTCGAACTCTTCTTCTTGGTTAGGGGCCACAGCTGTTTGGGTTTCCCCTACTTGTTGACCCTGTTGTTGGCGACACCAGTGGACTTGCCGGCAGCTATCTGAGAAAGGCTCGACTCTCACAATCTCTAAGATAATTTTTAAAACACTAAGTTTGAACAAAATGCTAAGTGCAATTACTGTTGCAGTGAAGCTTCATCTGATTGGCCCAGCAGGGCCTCCAGGTGGGGCTGGGCACTACGCCACACCTCCCCTGACTCCTCCAGCAGCTGTCTAAGACAGTTTCTCATTCCTCTGGAATTGTTATTGATGCCAAATTTTCCTGCCTCGTGGCAAAGAGAGCTTGCTGCCCACTCCCCCTTTAGTTTTCAGAATGTTACACGTGTACACAACGGGACATGACCATGTCTGTGCCCTTCTTTGTCCTCCAACACCACCTATGTCTTAGTTAACATGACCCCACACAGATGAGGTAGACAATCTGTAGGTCCCTCTGCAGACTGAGGAGCTCTGGGCAGCAGGCACTTGCGGAGGGGCCGGGGGTGGGGAGGGGGAATTGTTTGATTTTTAAGGATGCGGCCACTGGTGAGCTATACTTGCAGGTTAGGGAAGCTCTTGTTCTTTGGATGGAGAGCCCTTGCTCTTCACCCTGGACACTGAGGCTGCCGTTGCCTGTCACTGTCACACATATGGGACTAGCTTCTGGCCCACACAGCAGGGAGGCAGAGTGGAAAGTCTGAGGATCTGACCTAAAATGTAGCTACTTAGATCTCAGGGCTAATTATGGAAATGCTCCATTAGAGGCTAACAGCCCAGTCTCAGGGTCAGGAGAGAGGGCCCCGTTGTAGAACGCGGTGCAGAATTAGCTGGATTGCTGGGATGCTGGGCACATGCTCCCTCTGATGCTCTGTGCCTTGTGCATAAAAGGCTGTTAGACGAAACTCTGACTTAACGTGAGTCCCAAAAACCCCGTGTTGGTGCTTGATGTCAGCTTGTAAAGGGTTACACGGTGTTGTTTCCTGGAAAATCTGCCAGTGTGTGCGTGTCCTTAGCCTCCCTTTGTTCTCCTCTCTGCCTCTTACCCTTTCCTTCACTCTGACTCCCCTCCTCTCCTCGCCTGAATACATTTTGAAAACAGTGCTATAATGCTCCCTGCTTCAAGATTACCACGTACTTTACTAGGTATGATTTAATTAGGGCCCTTATTATGTTTGCGGCAGCTTAAGGTGGGCCTTTCAACTTATCTACCTAATTGGTTGCCCAAGAAGTTTCACAGCCCATGACAAAACATTGTCAGTGATCAAAGTCAAAATTCTGCATAAAAGAAAAATATTAATAATAAGATTATTCTTCAAGTGTGCACTGCTAATTATGTCCAGAATGTAACCGTAGAAACACTTTTGACTGATGTGAGCTTTGTCTAATAAACATGAGTCTTCACTGAGCTATGCAAAGCGACACCACCTGCTTTTACCCTGGTGAAGGGTAATTTTGCTTATTAGATACTTTTTAAACCTTTTGTGTTTTGTGTCTGTTTCCTCCACGACTTGACTCTTGTCGTCTCTCTGCCTCTCACTCCTCAGGTGACCGCTCCTGAGATCGTGATGCCCAGCAGCATGTTCCTCCCCGCCGCCGCTCCGGACCGAGATGGGAATTCCAATTTGGAAGAGGCAGGAAAACCACCTGGTCAGTGTTGCTAATCTTAATTCATCCAAATGGAAACAAGACGAATTCTTGGTCAAATTTTTCATGAGGCATGAGGGCTGAGGAATTCTTTATAATATATCCTGAGTGAATGGGACACACCCTGTGGCCTTTAGGTCTTAGGATATATCTTGTAGTCAGTTTGCTCACAGACATCAGGCTTGGTATAGACTTACTTAGTCAAGGGCATGGTTGCTAGAGCCTTGCCATTCAATAAGATCCCTTAGCTGTCTGTCTTGCTACCTCTGCACAAAACTCTTGGAATCTTCTGGAATCACCTTGTTTAAACATAACATCTGTAAGGACCATTGTCACAGATGTTTCTGTTGCGGTTGTGGATTGGCTCTTAGGCCTCCACACTAAGTGGTTCTTAGCTCTCCTAAGTCTTTAACACACTCTCACAGACATCTAAGGCCCCACACTGCTCTCACAGACATCTAAGGCCCTAACACTGTTGGTGCACACCCTTCTTCCTTATGACGTGTCCACATCACAAGTAGACAGATGACCTGGAAAGAGCCAGGGTATTTATGGATATGATGAACTTTATTTTAAAGTAATGCAGTTGAGTAATTTATTAACTTTCCTGCTAGCAGGAGCAAAGACCTGGGTTCAGGAAACAGTGATGTAAGCTAGGCAGTGGTGGTGCATGCCTTTAATTCCAGCACTTGGGAGGCAGAGAGGCAGGCAGATTTCTGAGTTCCAGGACAGCCGGGGCTACACAGAGAAACCCTGTCTTGAAAGACCAAAAAGAAAAGAGAAAAAGAAAAAAAGAAAAAAGAAAAAGAAACAGTAATGTAAAAGCAAAGGGCGGGGGAGTCACATTAAACACAGAACTAAATGCTTTTAAGAATCCCAAAATGTAGAACTTCCTCACAACTTAAGACAGCATTAACGTAGATGTCCCTGACAATAGATCTGATGTGCTAAATTTTTATAACCAAAAAAGTGAGCATAAAGGCTCCCATAAGACCAGTAACCTTTCAGACTAACTTTTGAGAAACTGAGGTTTCAGAATGAAATACAGTTTAGGAGACTGTTGGGTCTGTGCTGTGACACAGGCCTGCTATGACTTGGACCTGTATATAGCCTTCTTCCTAGCCGTCTGTTTGTGGGCACCTTGGTTATGTGTGTATTCTACTGGCCCTGTGGAGAGACTCTGGCCGGTGGCTGGCTATTTCCTGTATTCATAAAGCTGGGCTAGATAACCGGCTCTGGGTGCCACCCTGGAAACAAAGCCTTCTTCATCTTTGGGCTTGATGTGTTTGTATTTTTTACAGAAGCTTCAGAGGATCTGGGAAAGAACATCTTGCCACCCGCAAGCATGGAGCACAGTGGGGATCTCAAGCCGTCTTCTGCTGACCCCAGCTGCGTGAGAGAAGACTCGGGCTTCCTCTGCTGGAAGAAGGGGTGCAACCAGGTCTTCAAAACCTCCGCCACGCTGCAGACCCATTTCAACGAGGTGCATGCCAAGAGGCCGCAGCTGCCCGTGTCTGACCGCCACGTGTATAAGTACCGCTGTAACCAGTGCAGCCTGGCTTTCAAGACCATTGAAAAGCTGCAGCTCCACTCTCAGTACCATGTGATCAGGGCCGCCACCATGTGCTGCCTCTGTCAGCGCAGTTTCCGGACTTTCCAGGCTCTGAAAAAACACCTGGAGACGAGTCACCTAGAGTTGAGTGAGGCTGACATCCAGCAGCTTTATGGGGGGCTTCTCGCCAACGGGGACCTCTTGGCCATGGGAGACCCCACCCTGGCTGAAGACCACACCATCATTGTGGAGGAAGACAAGGAGGAAGAGAGCGACCTGGAAGATAAGCAGAGCCCGACCGGCAGCGACTCTGGGTCAGTGCAGGAGGATTCAGGCTCAGAGCCAAAGCGAGCTCTGCCTTTCAGGAAAGGCCCCAACTTCACTATGGAGAAGTTTCTGGATCCTTCCCGCCCTTACAAGTGTACCGTCTGCAAGGAGTCCTTCACTCAAAAGAATATCCTGCTGGTGCACTACAACTCTGTCTCGCACCTGCACAAGTTAAAGAGGGCCCTTCAGGAATCGGCAACCGGACAGCCGGAACCCACCAGCAGCCCGGACAACAAGCCGTTTAAGTGTAACACTTGTAACGTGGCATACAGCCAGAGTTCCACGCTGGAGATCCATATGAGGTCGGTGCTGCACCAGACCAAGGCCCGGGCAGCCAAGCTGGAAGCTGCAAGTGGGAGCAGCAACGGGACTGGCAACAGCGGCGGTGTGTCCCTCAGCTCCTCTACCCCAAGCCCTGTGGGCAGCAGTGGGGCCAACAACACCTTTACCACCGCCAATCCAAGCACTGCCGCCATGGCTCCGAGCGTAAACGCGCTGAGCCAGGTGCCACCCGAGAGCGTGGTGATGCCGCCTCTGGGGAATCCCATCAGTGCCAACATCACTTCCCCTCCAGAGCCCAAGGAGGCCAACCGGAAGAAGTTAGCAGATATGATTGCGTCCAGACAGCAGCAGCAGCAGCAACAGCAGCAGCAACAAGCCCAGACACTCGCCCAGGCCCAGGCGCAAGTCCAGGCGCACCTGCAGCAAGAGCTGCAGCAGCAGGCCGCCCTGATCCAGTCTCAGCTGTTCAACCCCACGCTCCTCCCTCACTTTCCCATGACCACAGAGACCTTGCTCCAGCTGCAGCAGCAGCAGCATCTGCTCTTCCCCTTTTACATCCCCAGCGCAGAGTTCCAGCTCAACCCCGAGGTGAACCTGCCTGTGACCAGCGGGGCACTGACGCTCACAGGGTCAGGCCCAGGCCTGCTGGAAGATCTGAAGGCTCAGGTCCAGATCCCACAGCAGAGCCACCAGCAGATACTGCAACAGCAACAACAGCAACAGACTCAGCTCTCTCTTTCCCAGAGTCACTCAGCCCTCCTTCAGCCAAGCCAGCACCCGGAAAAGAAAAACAAAGTAATCATCAAAGAAAAGGATAAGGAAAGCCAGCGAGAGAGGGAAGGGTCAGAGGGGGCAGAGGGTAACACAGGACCAAAGGAATCACTGCCAGATGCCTCGAAGGCCAAAGAGAAGAAAGAGTTGGCACCAGGGGGTGGCTCTGAGGGCTCTATGCTTCCTCCACGCATTGCTTCAGATGCCAGAGGGAATGCTACCAAGGCCTTGCTGGAAAACTTTGGCTTTGAGCTGGTCATTCAATACAATGAGAACAAGCAGAAGGCACAGAAGAAGAACGGGAAGGCGGAGCAAGGTGGCGAAAGCCTGGAGAAGCTGGAGTGTGACTCGTGCGGCAAGCTCTTCTCCAACATCTTGATTCTAAAGAGCCATCAAGAGCACGTGCATCAGAACTACTTCCCCTTCAAACAGCTGGAGAGGTTTGCCAAGCAATACAGAGAGCACTACGATAAACTGTACCCTCTGAGGCCCCAGACCCCGGAGCCACCCCCACCCCCTCCGCCGCCTCCCCCACCTCCGCTTCCTGCGGCACCCCCCCAGCCAGCTTCCACGCCAGCCATCCCTGCGTCGGCTCCACCCATCACTTCGCCTACCATCGCCCCCGCCCAGCCCTCCGTGCCTCTCACCCAGCTCTCCATGCCAATGGAGCTGCCTATCTTCTCGCCACTGATGATGCAGACGATGCCACTGCAAACTCTGCCAGCTCAGCTGCCCCCTCAGCTCGGCCCCGTGGAGCCGCTGCCTGCCGACCTGGCCCAGCTGTACCAACACCAGCTCAACCCCACCCTGCTCCAGCAACAGAACAAGAGGCCTCGCACCAGGATCACGGACGACCAGCTCCGTGTGCTCCGGCAGTACTTTGACATTAACAACTCCCCCAGTGAGGAGCAGATCAAAGAGATGGCGGACAAGTCGGGCCTGCCCCAGAAAGTGATCAAGCACTGGTTCAGAAACACTCTGTTCAAGGAGCGGCAACGGAACAAGGACTCTCCGTACAACTTCAGCAACCCTCCCATCACCAGTCTGGAGGAACTCAAGATCGACTCCCGGCCCCCTTCCCCAGAACCCCAGAAGCAGGAGTACTGGGGGAGCAAGCGGTCCTCAAGAACAAGGTTTACCGACTACCAGCTCCGAGTTCTGCAGGACTTCTTTGATGCCAACGCTTACCCAAAGGACGATGAATTCGAGCAGCTTTCTAACTTACTGAACCTTCCAACCCGTGTCATAGTGGTGTGGTTTCAGAACGCCCGACAGAAGGCCAGGAAGAATTATGAGAATCAGGGGGAGGGCAAAGACGGAGAGAGGCGTGAACTTACCAACGATCGGTACATTCGGACAAGCAACTTGAATTACCAATGCAAAAAGTGCAGCCTCGTGTTTCAGCGCATCTTTGACCTCATCAAACACCAGAAGAAGCTGTGCTACAAGGATGAGGATGAGGAGGGGCAGGATGACAGCCAAAACGAGGACTCCATGGATGCCATGGAGATCCTCACCCCTACAAGCTCCTCCTGCAGCACCCCCATGCCCTCACAGGCTTATAGCACCCCAGCACCGTCGGCCAGTGCCGCGCCCTCGGCGTTCTTGCAGCTCACAGCAGAGACTGACGAACTACCCACCTTCAACTCGAAAGCAGAGGTGAACGATGAGAAGCCAAAGCAGGCCGACCCTCCCAGTGCACAGCCAAGCCAAACCCAAGAAAAGCAAGGACAGCCAAAGTCAGAGATGCAGCAGCAGCAGCAAGAACAGCCGGAGCAGAAGACAAACGCACCCCAGCCCAAGCTCCCTCAGCTGGCTGCCCCTTCCTTACCGCAGCCTCCCCCGCAAGCACCCCCTCCACAGTGCCCCCTCCCCCAGTCAAGCCCCAGTCCCTCTCAGCTCTCCCATCTGTCCCTCAAACCTCTCCACACGTCAACCCCTCAACAGCTGGCAAACCTACCTCCTCAGCTCATCCCCTACCAGTGCGACCAGTGCAAGCTGGCGTTCCCATCCTTCGAGCACTGGCAGGAGCACCAGCAGCTTCACTTCCTGAGCGCCCAGAACCAGTTCATCCACCCCCAGTTTTTGGACAGGTCGTTGGACATGCCTTTCATGCTGTTTGATCCCAGTAACCCACTCCTGGCCAGCCAGCTGCTCTCGGGCGCCATCCCTCAGATCCCAGCGAGCTCAGCCACTTCCCCTTCCACACCCACCTCCACGATGAACACGCTCAAGAGGAAGCTGGAGGAAAAGGCCAGCGCGAGCCCTGGTGAGAATGACAGCGGGACGGGAGGAGAAGAGCCTCAGAGAGACAAGCGATTGAGGACGACCATTACACCAGAGCAGCTGGAAATTCTCTACCAGAAGTACCTGCTGGACTCCAACCCAACTCGAAAGATGCTGGACCACATCGCGCACGAGGTGGGCTTGAAGAAGCGAGTGGTACAGGTGTGGTTTCAGAACACCCGCGCTCGGGAAAGGAAAGGTCAATTCCGGGCTGTGGGCCCAGCGCAGGCCCACAGGAGATGCCCATTTTGCCGAGCACTCTTCAAGGCCAAGACAGCCCTCGAGGCTCATATCCGGTCTCGGCACTGGCACGAAGCCAAGCGAGCGGGCTACAACCTGACTCTGTCTGCCATGCTCTTAGACTGTGATGGGGGACTCCAGATGAAGGGAGACATTTTTGACGGAACTAGCTTTTCCCACCTACCCCCGAGCAGTAGTGATGGTCAGGGTGTGCCCCTCTCGCCTGTGAGCAAAACCATGGAGCTGTCTCCCAGAACTCTTCTCAGCCCTTCCTCCATCAAGGTGGAAGGGATCGAAGACTTCGAAAGCCCCTCCATGTCTTCGGTTAACCTAAACTTTGACCAGACCAAGCTGGACAACGATGACTGTTCCTCGGTCAACACCGCAATCACGGACACCACCACGGGGGACGAGGGCAATGCTGACAACGACAGCGCCACGGGAATAGCGACTGAAACCAAATCTTCCGCACCGAACGAGGGGTTGACCAAAGCAGCCATGATGGCGATGTCAGAGTATGAAGACCGGTTGTCGTCTGGTCTGGTCAGCCCAGCCCCGAGCTTTTATAGCAAGGAATATGACAACGAAGGTACAGTGGACTACAGCGAAACCTCAAGCCTTGCGGATCCCTGCTCCCCAAGCCCCGGGGCAAGTGGATCCGCAGGCAAATCTGGTGATGGCGGGGATCGACCTGGGCAGAAACGTTTTCGCACTCAGATGACCAATCTGCAGCTGAAGGTCCTCAAGTCATGCTTTAATGACTATAGGACACCCACCATGCTAGAGTGTGAGGTCCTGGGCAATGACATCGGACTGCCAAAGAGAGTTGTTCAGGTCTGGTTCCAGAATGCCCGGGCGAAAGAAAAGAAGTCCAAGTTAAGCATGGCCAAGCATTTTGGTATAAACCAAACGAGTTACGAGGGACCCAAAACCGAGTGCACTTTGTGTGGCGTCAAGTACAGCGCGAGGCTGTCTGTACGTGACCATATCTTTTCTCAGCAGCATATCTCCAAAGTTAAGGACACCATTGGAAGCCAGCTGGACAAGGAGAAAGAATATTTTGACCCAGCCACTGTACGCCAGTTGATGGCTCAGCAAGAGCTGGACCGGATTAAGAAGGCTAATGAGGTCCTCGGACTGACAGCTCAACAGCAAGGGATGTTTGACAACGCCCCTCTTCAGGCCCTTAACCTTCCTGCCACGTATCCAGCGCTCCAGGGCATTCCTCCTGTGTTGCTCCCTGGCCTCAACAGCCCCTCTTTGCCAGGCTTTACCCCGTCCAACACAGGTGGGTCCTGTCCCAGGTGATGGCTTTCAGAGATCAGTAGAAGCCCAGGTTTTTTTAATGTGGTTAACCAGCACTCTTGAGCAACAAGATTGGAGGTCCCCTGTAGCCAGGTACTTCTGTGCCAGTACATACCTGGATTCCTTGGACTCCACTATGCAGGAGTGGAAGTGCCCTCTTCTAAGTATGTCCTGAAATAATTTTCATGGTGTCTGTTATTAAGAATCACCTGACATGCGAATTCCCAGGGAATGTCAAACCTCGTGGTCACGTGATCCACATGTAATTGGTACAAATGGAAGACAATGGGATTTCCCAGCTAAGTCTGTAATGGACCCCATAGCTGCTGGCTGGCTGGAAAGAATTGAAATCAACCCTTTGCCCTCCCGCCTGCAGTTCCACCCACCTTTTTGAGAGCTGGAAGCCACTCTTGTGCTGTTACGCTCTGGAGGACTTCCTCCACGGTTTCTCTTCTAGTCAGAACAGTACTGGTTTCTACAGAGAATTTCTGTTTGAATTCTCTGACCGGGAATCTTGTACTGGGTAATGTAGTTTTTAGTTTGGATGTGAACACATCAACTCTTTCAGACAAGTGACTAGCTTGCACTCTAGGCATCCCCAGCCACCCTTCCATTCTCCATTCCCACCCTGGTGCATCTGGAGTCACACAGGTTTGCTGCTTGTATGGTCTCTCTTAAAGCTAGGGATCCTTTCAGTTCTCCCGACAGACATTCCTTGCTTCTCACTGTCTTCACTCATCTTCTCTGGGATCCAGCTGTCCTCCTCAAACTGGACCTTCTTTTCCAGCATCTTGTAAGGGTTAGGCCCACAGTAGCAAGTCCCCTCTAAAAATGTCTGTGCGGACTAGCAAACACACTAGCCCCTCACAGTGCAGCCTTGTCTCTCCTAGCCCTAGCCCTAACCCTAACCCTCTAGGGCTTGATGCTTCTGTTGCCTCCCAGAGCGGTCTTAATTAAATTAACATAGTAATCTTTGGTGATGTTTCACAGAATAGAAGCTACTGCATTCCCCCACTCTCAAGAAAAGAAAGCATGGAGACAAAGGTCCTTGCCTAAGTACGTGGCACAGACTGAAACCTGCAAAGCAAACCAAGGAAAGTAGTCAGACATTTGAATTATCCTTGCAGCCCAGGACATAGGTGGGAAGGCCCAGCATATAATGATGAGACTCAGGACCAGCAAGATGGCTCATTGAGTAAAAAGCATTTACCATACAAACCTGATGACCTGATTTCGATCCCCAGAACTAACATAAAAATGCCGCCGCACTGGTGCACATCTGTAATCCCAGGGTCCTAGATGAGAACATGAAGCAGGAGATTGACCCAGAAGCTTTTGGCCTAGCTAAACCTGGGTGTAGGTAGGCAGACCTAAGAGAGACCCTGCCTCAACAGTGCAGAAGGCGAGAACTGATTCCCAAAAGATGTCCTTTGGCCTTCAGATACACACTATAGCACATGAACCCCCATCCCAGCTCCCCCCCACAAACACACACACATCATTGTTGGCGTCGTCGTAGTAATAAAAGTAGAATCAGAGTGTCTGATGTATCCCCTCAGAGAAATCTGAGGCCCAGAGAGGTCAAGATGACTCAACAAGTTAGGGTAGGAGCCAAAGCCCTCCTCTGAGGCCTCCAGGCTCTATATGCTCTTCCACAACACCCAATATGAGCCAGTCAGTCAGCAAGTGTATGTGCTGCCCAGGTTCTGACTGCTTAGAGTGGATGAGGAATAGAAGGCTGGGCTCTTTGTCATCAGGACAGCCAGATATGCCCCAGTTACCAAGCATCTCCACTACTGCAGCTTGTAGAATCACTGGATGGGGAATGGGAGGAGAGGAACCTGCATTTATCAAGCAGTTACCATACGCCATGCCCAATCTTAAGCTCTTTCCACGTTGCCATTCAGTTCATGCCTGCAATCTTGTACTATAGAAGGCTGAGGTTCTAAGAAGTCTCCCAGTGAACCAAAGGTCACACATCTGATGTGTGTCAGCCGTAACCCACACGAGGTCAGGCTGACTCCACAGTAACTGAGTTTCAGGAGGGGGTTGAAGAATCTGGCCCAGTTCTGATCTTACAGCAACAGTGTGAGGGAGCATTGAGCTGCCCTATCAAGTGCGGCCAGTGCAGAGCGTGGTAAATAGCAGGGGTTAAGTAGTGTTCCTTAGTGTCTGAATCTCTTGGTCATCCATCAGATGAATACACACAGTCTCAAGTCTAAGGCCTTCTGACTCGAATCTTTCTCTTGAAAGCATGAAGCCATAGACAAAGCGGCAGACATTCTTCTTGGGCAGGCCCACTACCTCTGGCACACATAGAAAGCCATGCCCTAAACTCAGAACTTGTCATTCCAACTCGGCCTTGCATGTGCCAGTTTTACCAACAAGCCTTTGTGCTTTTCTCAGTCATGTCGTCGTCATAACTAGTTCCAGTCCCTGTTGCACATGAAGGAAATAGGTTGTGTTGCCTTATAGTGGCTCTCCGGGGACTGGCAACGGTGCAGCAACCATGTTCTTTGCTTTCTTTAATATGGAGGTTTTGGTACATCGTCTCATTCAAGCTGGCAGTCTTCATCCAACTCTGGGCTTCCGAGTGTTAAGTTTTTGCCCCACCCCCATGCCATGAAGACAGGTCTTGCTAGGCAACCTCTACTTCAGCTTTCTGGGAGAAGATGCTGAGGTGCTCCAAGGTCCTTTGTCTTCATTCTTTGGTGCCCGTCTTTCTTAACCGTCTTCCATTATCCAGTGAGCTCTGCTCCTCCCCAGCACACCTGTCTTATCACAGCCCAGGCTTGCTGTTCTATCTATCTGCAGCAATACTGGCTTAGTTAGGGTTTCCATTGCTGTGAACAGACACTATGACCGAGGCAGCTCTTATAAGGGACAACATTTAATTGGGGCTGGCTTACAGGTTCAGGGGTTCCATCCATTATCATCATGGCAGGAAGCATGGCAGCATTCCAGGCAGACACGATGCTGGAGAAGGAGCCAAGAGCTCTACATCTTGATCCACGTGCAGTCAGAAGACTGGTATCTCCAGGCAGCTAGAAAGAATCTCTCAAAACCCATCCCCCACAGTGATGCACTTCCAACAAAGCCATACCTACTCCAACAAGGCCACACCCACTCCAACAAGGCCACTCCCTGGGCCAAGCATATTCGAACCACCACAGATACTCAGTCTCACGATTCTGGGACCTAGTCCTTGTCCTTCACAACTGTGAAGACAAGAGACTCTAGGGCCCTGGGGTGGGTCAACTTTTTGCATGTAGTGATAGATTAGAGCTGAGCAAGGTAGATAGGACTATACTTTGTATGGCCCCAGTACTACAGCCCATGGTCACTGGGAAGCAAACATGACAGTAGCAGCTAGGATAGGCTCCGATAGCCTGGGATCTGAGGGGCTTTGGCACCCTGAGTGTCTGCAACCTCAAAGGTCCCATTGTGTGTTGTTCACACAGAGGCTAGAGGAGGTGCTAGCCTTGCTCCACAGACTTACCCCTGCACATCAGATGACCCAAAGCACTGGTGCAATTTTCCCTGAATGAGTTGGTTCCCTTCCTCCCAGACTCTTCCTCTATCTTGTCCTTCATCTTCTCCCTCCACAACCCCCCACTAAAGCTTCCACTCAGCCACAGTGGTCATGATGGTGACATGTAGAAGCTGTTGTGTGTGCTCGTGGGGCCTTGGGAGCCGTGTAGGATTCCATCCTAGGCATTCTCCTATGGCCATGCTTGTTCCGTAGCACTTTGATGATGGCTTTGGTTTACGTGGGTCCCAGCTGCTAGAAGCTAATCTGTGCTGGGCAAAGCACATGGTATCTGGAAATACACAGCAAGGAAAGGGTGGGCTAGTGAGTGTTGACACTGGGCAGGGAGATGCTGTAAGGTTTTCTAAATGGAGATAAATAGAAGCTGTGTCTTGATTAAAAAAATCTGAGCATGGCAGGGTACATCTGTTGACAACACCGGCTTTGAGAGGAGGACCCTTTGGGTTTAAACATCTGTGACCATGGCAAGGGCATGGGTGTAACACCTTGAGTTTGTGATTCACCTACTCCTAGACTAACCTGTGATTTCTCTTCCTGTCTCCATTCCTTTTAGCTTTAACGTCTCCTAAACCGAACCTGATGGGTCTGCCCAGCACAACGGTACCTTCCCCCGGCCTCCCCACATCTGGATTACCAAATAAACCGTCCTCAGCCTCACTGAGTTCCCCGACCCCAGCACAAGCCACCATGGCAATGGCCCCTCAGCAACCCCCACAACCCCAGCAGCCGCAGCCACAGGTGCAGCAGCCTCCGCCACCGCCAGCAGCCCAGCAGATCCCCACGCCACAGCTTCCCCCGCAGCAGCAACGGAAGGACAAAGATGGTGAGAAAGGAAAAGAGAAGGAAAAGGCACACAAAGGAAAAGGGGAACCCCTCCCAGTCCCCAAAAAGGAGAAAGGAGAGGCCCCTACAGCGGCTACAGCTACCATCTCAGCCCCACTGCCCGCCATGGAGTACGCGGTGGACCCTGCTCAGCTGCAGGCCCTTCAGGCTGCCTTGACTTCAGACCCCACAGCATTGCTCACGAGCCAGTTCCTTCCTTACTTCGTACCGGGCTTTTCTCCTTATTATGCCCCCCAGATCCCTGGCGCCCTGCAGAGTGGGTACCTGCAGCCCATGTATGGCATGGAAGGCCTGTTCCCATACAGCCCTGCCCTATCGCAGGCCCTGATGGGGTTGTCTCCAGGCTCCCTACTGCAGCAGTACCAGCAATACCAGCAGAGTCTGCAGGAGGCGATTCAGCAGCAGCAGCAACAGCAGCAGCGGCAACTACAGCAACAACAGCAGCAACAGCAGCAGCAGCAGCAACAACAACAACAACAAAAAGTGCAGCAGCAGCAGCAGCCCAAAGCAAGCCAAACCCCAGTCCCCCAGGGGCCTGCTTCCCCAGACAAAGACCCTGCCAAAGAATCCCCCAAACCAGAAGAGCAGAAAAACGTCCCCCGTGAGGTGTCCCCCCTCCTGCCGAAACCCCCCGAAGAGCCAGAAGCAGAAAGCAAAAGTGCAAGCGCGGACTCCCTCTGTGACCCCTTCATAGTTCCAAAGGTGCAGTACAAGTTGGTCTGCCGCAAGTGCCAGGCGGGCTTCGGCGACGAGGAGGCGGCAAGGAGCCACCTGAAGTCCCTCTGCTTCTTCGGCCAGTCTGTGGTGAACCTGCAAGAGATGGTGCTTCATGTCCCCACCGGCAGCGGTGGCGGCGGCGGCGGTGGTGGTGGCGGCAGCGGCGGTGGCGGCTCGTACCACTGCCTGGCCTGCGAGAGCGCGCTCTGCGGGGAGGAAGCGCTGAGTCAGCATCTCGAGTCGGCCTTGCACAAACACAGAACAATCACGAGAGCAGCAAGAAACGCCAAAGAGCACCCTAGTTTATTACCTCACTCTGCCTGCTTCCCCGATCCTAGCACCGCATCTACCTCGCAGTCTGCCGCTCACTCAAACGACAGCCCCCCTCCCCCGTCGACCGCCCCGTCCTCGTCCGCTTCCCCCCACGCCTCCAGGAAGTCTTGGCCGCCAGTGGGCTCCCGGGCTTCGGCCGCGAAGCCCCCTTCTTTTCCTCCTCTCTCCTCATCTTCAACGGTTACCTCAAGTTCATGCAGCACCTCAGGGGTTCAGCCCTCGATGCCAACAGACGACTATTCGGAGGAGTCTGACACGGATCTCAGCCAAAAGTCCGACGGACCGGCGAGCCCGGTGGAGGGTCCCAAAGACCCCAGCTGCCCCAAGGACAGTGGTCTGACCAGTGTAGGAACGGACACCTTCAGATTGTAAGCTTTGAAGATGAACAATTACAAATGAATTTAAATAAAAAAAAGATTAATAACAAACCAATTTCAAAACTAGACTAACTGCAATTCCAAAGCTTCTAACCAAAAACAAAAAAACAAAAACACAAAAAAACAAAAACAAAAAAAAAAAAGGAAAAAAAAAAGAAAAAGCGTGGGTTGTTTTCCCATATACCTATCTATGCCGGTGATTTTACATTCTTGTCTCTTTTTTTTTTTTCTTTTAATATTAAAAACAGAAACCACAAACCCTAACCCTGTTAAATTGTGTCCTTTTAAAGGTACTATTGGTCTGGGAAATTGAAGTCCGCAGGGCCTGCCTATTGTTGTTGGAGCTTAAACCCCTTGTATATTTGCCCCCTTTGAGAACTGCCCCACCTTGATAGCACAGAGGAGCCCGGCATGCACTGTATGGGAAAGCACTCCACCTTGTTACAGTTTTAAATTTCTTGCTATCTTAGCATTCAGATACCAATGGCTTGCTAAAAGAAAAAGAAGAAATGTAATGTCTTTTTATTCTCAGGTCAATCGGTCACACTTCGTTCTGTTTTCAGAATCATTGTTTTATGTTTCTTTTCTTTTTTTTTTTTCTTTTTTTTGTTCCAGAAAAAAGATTTTGTTTTGTTTTGTTTTGTTAATTTAAAAAAAATGGGCAGAAAGTATTCAAGAGAAACAATGTGAACTGCTTTAGCTTTCTGGGGATTTTTAAGAATAGCTTTTCTGCTGAAGCCAATTTCAAGGGGAAAAGTTAAGCACTCCCACTTTCAGAAGAAAAATAAACCCACACACAAAGAGTGTTGAGGACTTGTAGCTTAAAAAAAAAAAAGACAAGTTTTAAAAACTGACTTTCTGTATTTATGGTAGGTATGACCATTTTTGGTGTTGAGTAGAATGCTTCATTGGAAATGAGCTGAAGCACTATGGTAGACTAAAACCTTTGTACATTTAGCTTTTGTGTGGTCCAGCGACAGCTCCTCATTTGATGTTGTCTTGTTCATCCCTAGTGGATAGATTGCAATCTGTTGCTTCACCCCAGCTTCTCTTCCCTTTGTCCCTTAATTCAACTTTGTCTCTCTTTCCCCCCAACTCCCATCCTCTAATTTCTCACTTAAAGTGGCTGCCACCTTTATTTCTTGGAGGGTGGCTGCAGAATTATTTTATAAACCTAAAGAAAGGATTTCAGAGGATTCTAGGGATCATCAGGATTCTCACAGATTATTTTTGTTGGGGAGTTGAGACTTTTGAAAGACATTTAATTCTAGTTACATGTGTCTGGTAGCCCTGAGCATTTATTTTTTTAATTTATCCTTTTCTCCTCTCTCTCTTCTCTCTTCCCTCCTCTCTCTCTCTCTCTCTCTCTCTCTCTCTCTCTCTCTCTCTCTCTCTCTCTTTCTGTCCCCTTAGTCTGTGGACACTTCAAATATTCTTTTCTTGAACTAAAACATTTGTTTCAGTTTGTGTAATTGGGGCTGTGTGCTTTTTATTTCTAAGACGTTTTTGGCTATTAATTTGGTTTTGATTTTTTGTGTTTGTGTCTTTACTTTTCTCTCTCAGAAAAAAAAAAAGAAATTTCATGCTTTAAAAAAAAATAATATCCAAAGACACACCCTTTCACTGCTGATGCAGAAAAAATGGGAAAGGGTTCTAGTTACTTGAGAATTTGTTTCTGATTTAAACAAACAAGACTTAGTTTAATAAAAGAACGAGTAACACAAAACAGTTCCCAGGTTGGTAAGTGCTTCCTCTGCACGCAGAGAGGCAACTGTTAATGGCAATTCCAGATACCAAAAGACACATTTTTTTTTTAACTTCAAAGTTTTGTCCTTCTGTTAGGCAGTCTGAGCGGCGAATGATCTTGATGCAGCCAACAAAACAGATAGCAATGTACGGGAGAGCAAATGGATAGAAGCATGTGCAAGAGGCACGTGTTTATGTTAATGTGCACCGTCCTGGGACAACACCATTCAACACACCCCTTGTCATCTTAAAAACGGTCTGAACGTCAGAAGGAAAACTTCGTGCTGCTAAAACATAGGTTTTTGAAGACAAATAGATGCTTTGCTGCCTCACTTTCATAGCCAAACACCAACAGACACAATCTCCCTTGCCCCCAAAGTGTGAAGTCCTCCTCCCTCCCTCTCTTCCTTATGTTTCAAAGGGAACTTTGAAGACTGTGAATCCAGGTTCCGTTGGCCACCTTCTGGGCTTCTTCCCCAGTGCTGAAGCCATTCATCGACTTTGCAAAAGACTGGAGCATTCCAAGATCTGAAATTTTTCTTTTTTTCTTTCTTTTTTTTTTCTTCTTTTTTTTTTTAGCCGGGACTATTTTTATGAATTTGTTTTTTAGTTAAAGAGTAGATCCTGAACTGTTGTACATATTTCTAACTAGGCTGATGCACAGTGCAAATTCCTTTTTAATTTTTTAAAAGTAGAAATACTAAAAGAATACCATCTTAACTATTCATATCAGTATCCAGTTGTAGCATAAGGTGTCAAAAACAAGTACACAAAACACTTACTGTTTTAAATACCTACTTCCTTTTAACAAAGAATTCTTGTATTCCTCCCAGTGTTTTGAGAATGAACACTTTTAAATTTTAAAGTTGTACAGTTTTTTTTTGTTTTCCATTATTTTATCTTGTTTGTAACTCTATGAAATATATATATATATTTTTTGCCATTTAACTGTTGTATGTTACTGTGTCTGTATCTATAGAAGAAAAAAATGTTTGTTTTTGGTTCTCTGTGTGATACCAATTAACAATTTAACACTAGCTTTACCTGTCAAATTCTGCTAGGTCTTCTCTGAAAACTGTTGTTTAAAAATTATATTGCTTGGTAATAGTGCAATTTCTACCTTCCCTACCCCCCGACCTCAAGTTTCTTTGTAACTCTGCCAGCCCTTCCCCCAATGGTTTTGTTTGTTCTATTTTGAGCTACAATCATCCTCCCTCTGTGAGATGGTAACGGTCAGTGTTTCACTGTGCCATGATTTGACCTGTGAGTGTGTTTTGGCAACAATAAGGTAAGGCTGGGTAGAATGGCTTCTGCCCATCAGTATTCCTCAGAGAAGGTGTGGGATTGTCCCAACCCAGACGTGGGTTAATGGACGTGTTCCTCTCCAGCCGCACCACCCACACACCCACCCACCCACCCACCCACATACATGTTCATCAAAGAAGAAATTCTCAGCATTAACCCAGAAATAGCGAAGCAGTCAGTGATGGTGAAAACCGGAAGGCAGACAAGTGGCCATGATCTGTAGCAGTTTACAAAGGCTTGCATTCACTCCAGTGCTCAGTTGGTTAGACTGATCTCACTCGGGGAGTTTACTTCTGTCTGCTGTTGGAGTGAGTCATTGAGTAGTAGACCATCTCAACTCACTTTGAAAGTTAGTTCTTTACTTCTATTGGCACTTCTTTTTTTTTTTTTTTTTTTTTTTTTTTTTTTTTTTTTTTTTTTTTTTTAAGTTATCGGATGAATTTTGCCCCCTTCATTCCTTCATGATGTGGCTTGGTGCAAGACACTATTTGGCACACGGCACCAAGGTACCTGTCAGGATTGGAGTCAACTCATGATCCCTTCCTTATCCCTCCCTAAAGAAACGTAAGGAACACAGACACACTCTTAACGCATCTAGGAAGTTTTGTTTTGTTTTTTGCTTTTTTTTTTTTTTT
>NW_022196905.1:247057699-247087776 GCF_008632895.1 Mastomys coucha
AAAAACACAAAAAAAAAACAAAAACAAAAAAAACAAAAACAAAAAAAAATAGAGCAAGTGAAACCAAAAATGATGTTCTTGGTGTTTTTCTATAATGTAGTCTTGTTAGCTTTTTTTGTTACTGTAACAATGCTGATCTCGAACTGTACCAAAATACATGGAGACTAACAGAACCGCAAGGGACTCTCAAACTGAAAAAGAAATTTGTCACAAAAAAAAAAAAAACTTTGTTGTCATAGTTAAGTTGATTGTAGATGGTAATTGAATATACTCCTTTGAAAATATTTCATCAAGTATGTTTCCTGCTCATTGTGATACATTAAAAAAAATATGAGCAAAAGACCTTGTCTGTTAGCAGATTTCTGTGCATGTATGGGAGCCCACATGGAAGAGATACCTGCAGCTGGGGAAGTATAAACTTCATCTGTCTCATACGGCTGTGTGTGCCAAAGTCACCTATCCCAAGGTTCAGGAGGAGGTACTCGAGCCACAAATACTCTTTGGTGTCTTCATACTGCTGTGTGTTTAGCCAGAAGACTAGCTCAATGGACTGCCCAGAGTCAGCCTGCTGCCTTGGAGAGATGCTCATCCAGAGAGCCCCGGTAGTTAGTTTAGTTTTTACTTCAATCCTTCCTGTGGAACTCTTGAGATTCCTGCTGCAAGCCTCAAGCAGAGAAACTTTGCTCTTGGTAAGGAGAGAGGTAGGTTCAGTTTCTTTCTTTTTTTTTTTTTTCCCTGAAGTGGGAATTGGATCTGGTGTTTATGACAGAAGGAAGCAAATTAAGTGACCAAATAGCTTACTTGTCCTAGCAAAGGGCTTGTCTCAGCCCCGAGTGAGAGAATTTGAGGCAAATCCTCAAACATAGCAGCATCAGCTCTTCTTCCTCCATGCAAGGGACCAAGACATGACAAAAGCCCCCATGGAAACCTTCCATTTTACAGTAGAAGGCTTGAGAGTCGTTAATGAGGAACATATCCATGATAGAGCCCAAAAGGCCTTTAATTTATCTCTTAATTCATTAGCCATGGCTAATAAATAATTTCGAGAATTTTAGCAGCTAGATTTGGGTACTATTGCAAGCTGGCTATGTCCTTACAGGGCTGCAGAATCAGCCCGTGGCCAACTTTTTCTTGCAGGGTGTTAAGCTAAGGAGCCATCTTCTGTTGGCTCAGACAGCCACTGTCTTTTTTTCTTCCTCTTCCCCTCTGCCCTCAGTTCATGCAGCAGCATTCAAGAGGCAGCAGTGACCCTATTAACTCAAAAATCTCAGTCTGCAGTTTCACAAGCGTTAGTTGGCCTCAGAGAAGAAAGCTATATCTATGGGCCAGTGCTCGAAGCCCTGTGACAAACAAGTACTGCCACTGTCCTTGATGAAATCCAGCTCTGTCCCAAGGGAATTGGACTGTTAGGTGTTGCTGAAGAAAGCAGATGGCTGCACAGCTGTGTCACTCCAATCTCCTCAGCCCATGAGAACCATGCAGTACAATAAAGGTTGCCAAGAGCCGAGGCTGTCTCTGCCAGTTCATGCTACAGCTGGGGAGGTTGAGTTGTTTTAAATGAAATCTGTTTTGCATAGACTACAAATTTTTCCACAGGTAAAACTTTACTTAGAAAATTTGGAGAGTTGGATTAGAAACCAAAAAAGCCAGTAGTTTTTTGAGGCCAGCCTGGTCTAGAGAGTGAGTTCCAGGACAGCCAGGGCTACACGGAGAAACCCTGTCTTGAAAAACCAAAATAAATAAATAAATAAATAAAAACAGTAGTTCTCTCTCTCTCTCTCTCTCTCTCTCTCTCTCTCTCTCTCTCTCTCTCTCTCTCTCTCTCTCTCTCTCTCTCTCTCTCTCTCTCCTCTCTCTCTGTCTCTCTCCCACCCTCACCCTGAAGCCTTATAGCTCACATGGATATTAATTTCCTTGGAACTAATAGCCTCCCCTGCCCCACAGAAAATGAGGAATGGCAATATCTTAAAATGAGCAGTATGTATTGGTTTATTAGCTGTTTCTAATTTGTCTGTACCCACTGTAGACTAACGACTCTCTCACTTTGAGCAAATTTAGGAGTGAGGTGTTAGCTGATGTAGAAGTTTGCGACCGTGGCTCTGCAGCCTACATGTTCATTCAACCTCAACATTGTTTCTGGAGAGGATCACACACAACTTTCACAGAAACAAGTGCTCTTGGGGCTGTGAAAGCATAGGCCAAGCTCCTGTGTGTGTGTGTGTGTGTGTGTGTGTGTGTGTGTGTGTGTGTGTGAAGTTTTTCTTTTAATTCTTTAAACTATCACTGTGCCTAGTTGGATTTCAGAGATGGGGCTCTCACTTTATAGCCCTGACTTGTCTGGAACTTGCTATGTAGACAGGCTGGCTTTGCTGGCCTTGGAGTCCGAGATCTGCTTGCCTCTGCCTCCCAGGTGCTGGGATTAAAGCAGCATATTTTAAAGATGTTTAAATAAGTAAGGTTGGTTTCCTCTGAATCTTTTAGAGTTTTAATTACAAGAAAACAAAAACAAATTTGGGGTTCACCCTTCCTGACTATGGCTATTGAACCTGACTCTTGAGTCCTATATTAATCTGAAGTTGAAAGCTTTCCGATGAACCCTGTTGCTCTTGAGTCAAGATCCTTTGGCCCAAGAAGCAACTAGGAGAAGTGAGAGGTGTGAGCCCTGCTTTGGTGGCAACTCTCAGGTTCTCTATACCTCATCCTTCCTGCTTTCTCACTCTCATCACCTACTATCCCTTCGTACTTCACTGATCTCCTGTTGCCTTATTTATATAGCATTGAAAAATATTTTGTAAAATTACATCCTTTGGGGTTTTTTGGGTGTAGGAATTAAACCTAGGGCTTGAAGATTCACAGACAAGTACTTTTAAGCCGCCAGACTACAAAGCCATCCGCAAATTACATACTTTGCTTATGTCTCAGATGACCTATGAGCTAGGCAAATTGGGTGACATTTATGCCAGCATTCAGGATAGGTAAGGCATGAGGGCCAACGAACTGTGTGCCATCCTTTGGTGTGATGTTTTCCCAACACACTAAGGAAGGGTTGGTAGAGTGTGAGTTCAAGTGAGGTCCTTTGGGTCAAATTCTGGCTTTGCCATATTGACCATAATAATTGAGTTGTTTATCCCTTCTGTAAAATGGGGATAAATAAAAGTACCTGCCTCACAGAGTTGTCAGGACAATACTGCCTGATACCTTCCACAGGCTCAATGTGGATCTGCTTCAACTGTTCAGCAAACATGAATTTGCTTCTTTCTGTGCTCCAAGTGGGACAGCAGTTTTCTAACTCTTGCTTTCCTTCCCAGAGGGCTTGGGATCAGCAAGAGAATAGTAGGTCCCATCAAGACTGCTCCCTATGTGTAGTTCTGATGTTTTTTTCCTGCCTGTACCTATATCAGATGATGTCTAGAGCTTCTAGCAGGTTTCTGCTCATGAATTCTTCAATAGCAGCTTTTAGGTTTCACTGGTTACTGACCAACCCCTAGTGATGGCTTTGCCATGAAGGAAGGAAGGATGGCTTTGGTGGACCAGAATAGAGTTCATTATGCCTTGAAGGGTCGAGCAACTATTTTGAAGTTGGCCTGATGCACAAGTTCAGAGCTCTAGAATCTGAAATGAGGCTTTAAGAATGAGTAGGTTATAAGCTCAAGAAAAATGGAAGGAGGACACACAAAGGAGTAACAAGTGCTCATTACATCTAACACAGGGAACCGTGCTGTGGTTCTAGGTAGCTGCAGAATAAATATGGAAGACACATGGAAAAGAGGGCCCAGAGAATAGGTTTGATCGAGTTTATAGGCTGGCCTTTGACCTTACTGATGGCTTCTTTAGGAGCACGAGGTCCTATCAAAGACTATAGATGTTTCTGTTCTTAACAGAGACAATGATGAACTTGGCAATAAAGTTGCCAGCACAGGTATCGGGGGCTAGGAAAGGGTACGCATAGGGTGATTTTTCCCATTTCTCTGCCGATAAAGGTTCTTAAACGTAGCTTTGTCCTGCTAGGCTCTGTTTTCAAGCTCTGAGCTTGAAACTGAGTAGCTATGAAAGCATAATTTAGATTCAACTGAGTTTTGTTTTCTTTCAAAGATCTAAAACCGTCAGGCAGTGGTGGCGCACACCTTTAATCCCAGCAC
This sequence comes from Mastomys coucha, assembly GCF_008632895.1. Lineage (NCBI taxonomy): Eukaryota > Metazoa > Chordata > Mammalia > Rodentia > Muridae > Mastomys > Mastomys coucha. The sequence continues at coordinate 247,061,839 of NW_022196905.1, forward strand.
TTGGGAGGCAGAGGCAGCCAAATTTCTGAGTTCGAGGCCAGCCTGGTCTACAGAGTGAGTTCCAGGACAGCCAGGGCTACATAGAGAAACCCTGTCTCGAAAAACAAAAACAAAAAAACAAAGATCTAAAACCTCTTCTCTTCTGTGACCTTGTGTGTAGTGGCTGATTTGATAGAATCTTCACCTGCTCCTCACCTGCACTCGAGCAGAACTGTCCCACTTACCACTGGTCTCGTCACATCCCGCTTTCATCATGAGGTGCTCTCAGAGAGCTTTAACCATGGCTTGTTGATCTCTTAGATCTGTAGAATTTGACTTTTTAGCAAAATTGGCAAAATTATCAATGTCTTTTCTTCCCCCAAACTCCAAGGACTCCCAGTTATTTCAGAATCCGTGCTCTGAGGTTAACTCCTAGTCTACTGAAAGTCTGTGTTTATCCCACCTGTTCAGCTAGTTTGGGTTTTTAGGGTTTTTGTTTGTTTGTTTGCTGTGTGGTTTATTTTTGAACAGTTTATGACTCTATATCTGTGGGTCCACCTATCTTTTCTCTAAGCTGGAATTAATCCTAACCAGGGTTTTTTGTTGTTGGGTTTTTTTTTTTTTTTTTTCATCTCAGACACTAAATTCTTCAATTCTGGAAGCTTAATTTGTACTTCATTAAACTTTTGAATGCAGACATATCAAAAACACTATTAAGATCTGTTTTCCCCAGGCACAATTATTCTTGTATATATTGCAGCTGTGGTCAGAGGATCATTTGAGGGCCATCTGGACTATTATGTGAGACTCTACTTCAAAAATCAAAAACAAAAACAACAATAACAACAAAAAAAACAAGTTAACAAAACTGTTACTCTCTGCTAAGTTGTCTGCGTAAATCCCAGGTTGATTGATTACTCCTGTTAATACATTCTCCTCTCTGTCTGCATGCTCCGCTAGTCTTTGGTTAGATGCCAGACATTGTATATTTTCTCTCGTTAGAAACTGGGTATCTGTATTCTTATAAACTCCACTTAACTTCTTCTGGGATGCGCTGTGTTACTTGGATCCCTGAAGGTTACGTTCTGCAGAGTAGGGCCAGAGCACTCAGTAGTCTGTTCCCTACTGCAGAAGAGTCTTTAACCGAGAGCATCGGCTACTGGAACCTCTCATCCTCAGGCCAGTTCTTTTCTGGGCCTCAGATAGTTTCTTTCTGATACTTTGTATCCTGAGACTTTCTACTTAGTTCCCCGAGATTCATCTTTATTTCCTCAATGGAGACGTCTGCCGGGCTTCACTTGACTCTCTCACCTGTGTTAGGCCATGGAGAACCCCAGAGGAGAGAATGTGGTCATCAACAGGCTCCCTGCTCCTTTCTTTCAGGGGCCATATCCTTTCTCATATACCCAGGGCTCTGAATGCCATTTTTATCATATATTTTCTTGTGTAATCTTAGTCTTTTTTTTTTGATAGATCTTTATTATTCCACCTCATCTGGAAGTACAATATATTGTTTAAATTATATGTTAGAAGTCCTACAGGCCTTTCAAAGTGCTGTCAACACTTGTGAAGGTTCTAATTAGCACAGGAACCTGATCCCAGCAGACCTCTTTGGATATGTTATGGTCTAATTGACCTTGTAAGACTGAAACTAACTCATATCTGTGTGCTTATAATGGTCAGAAGTGGAAAAAGTAGGTAAATGAATTATTGTTCCAGTCTCCTTTCCTCCTTGCCACAATGCCGCAGCGAGTGGGGAGGCCAGTTCTTAGGGTTAGAAGTTTGGGGACAGCCTGTGGAAGCCTGCGGAACAGTCTGAGCTCTTCCCCTCAATGAAAGGAGTTTTCTTTATTCATAAAGTTAGTCAAGCTTTTTTATTGAAGTGATTGCATCCCAATGAAATCTTGGTCTTCCTTCACAAAGCTTGTGAAGTATTCTTTCACCATGTTGATTTTTCAGGCTAACCTCAACTTAAGAAGATCTATTGATTTAAGAATGTAGCTGTTGGAGGTGAATTTACTGCACTAAGTAATACAGGAGAATAACAAAGCAGGCCTAACAGACATTAGTCATTTTTGCTAAACCTAATGTATACCTTTTGATTGTTTTTACTTCAATAAAACTTCATTCCTACTTATATTGGCTAAGAATAGATGAATTTGAAAACAGGGAGCTGGAGCTGAAATCACCTTTTTAGGACAAAACTCAGTAAGAAGAAATTTCAGGCAAGATAATACAAAATTGATTAGGATAGGCATAAAGGGGACCAAAGAAGGAGACAGAAAGCTGTGTTATCTCAGATAAAAACAGAGAGGAGAGACTAGAGAAAGGAATCTCGGTGGATATGACTATTTTTGTGCACTTCATGCAAGCAACATGAAGCTAACTCATCAATTCTTAAAAGTTTAGGGGAGCTATTTTCACACAAAAAATTATTCATAAGAAAGGATTGTGGTCAAATTCCACTGAAAATTATAATTTCAGGCTGGTGAGATGGATGGCTCAGATGTTTGCCGCCAAGCTGGACTAACTGAATTCAATTCCTGGACCACACTGTGGGAAGAGAGAACCAACTTCCAAAGCTTGTCCTCTGACTTTCACTTGTGCACATGACATGTACACACACAGCCACACACCAAACCAAATAAACAAATAATGTTAAACTCTAAAGAGCAAAATAGTATTCCTACAGATAATGAATGAAATCACAAGGTAGATACATGGTTATAGCCTAATGGTTCAAAATGAGCCAAAAGGGAAGAAAAAGAAAACAAAATTCTTTAAACAAATGTAAGAGAACGGCACTAGAAGAATCTACAGAAAGACATTTCTTGAATCTACTAGGAGTTGAAGTTAGATAACTATATTTTTTAAAAAAAAGGCAAGCCTTTCAAAGAAGAAAGGACTTGGAGTGTCCCCTCTTTGGAGAGCACAGGAGAAAGAGACATCCCCCCCCCATATAAAGCCTATAAGAGTCGGCAAACAGAGATTGTGGAGGTGGCTCAGTCATTAAAGTGCTCACCTTCTGGGCAACCAGAGGCCACATGGGAAAACCCAGGCTTGGTTGCAAATACAATCTTAACATGGAGGCAATGGAAACAGATGGATTCTCAGAGCTCTGTGGCCAGCCAGCCTAGCCTAGCAACAAGCTCCTGGCCAGTGAAAACCCCTGACTTAAAGAACAAAATGAACAGACTTTACTCTCTGAAAAAAAAAAATCACTCCTTCTCACATATAATTGTATATCTATTTATATATACACATTTATGTATATCACATATACATGTGACAAATAGATGATCAATAGATAGATAGATAGATAGATAGATAAATAGATAGATAGACAGAAAGACAGACAGACAGATAGATAGACAAACAGACAGACAGATAGGTAGATAACCAGTTGCTCCTTGTCCATTTATGCAAAAGATAATAAACCCTGCAATGAATTACCTTGGCAAACATCAGGTATCTATGTGTGGTGTTATGTAATGTGTACCCTGTATTTGGCCAAGCTGACATCTTGTAAGTTCTGATCACTGTCAGTCCTCTAACTCTGCTCCTTTTCAAAACTGTCAACCTCCTCCAACTGGCTGCATAATATTCAACATCTCACCAACCAAAAGTGCAACAAACTAATTCTAAAGGATGTACTGAAACAGAAAGATTAAGAAGAATCATAATGTTCTCAAACAAGAAATGAGGCAGGAGATAGCTAGCGTCTGCATGATCTGTGTAGGGAATGACAGAATCGTGTGGATAATGCACACATGGGAGAGAGAACAGAGACATGGATTAGACAGTCCCCAACCAGTCCTGCACATGAATGGATACTTAAGTTATGACAGAGGTTGCAGCTCAAAGCAAGGGGTCTTTTATATTAAATTATACTAGAAAACTTGAGTGTCCCTGTATTCAAAAAGATATAAAACAGGACTTTTATGTACCACTGGTTTCAAGTGGTTCATAAACCTAAGAAACCTTCCCACAAAATAATAATAATAGTCTTTGGAAGACAATATAGGAAACCTTTTCATGGCTCTGGGGTAAGAAATTTTTCAAAAATCTTCCATGAGAAAAGGAGTCACAGGTAATGTGAACTATACTAAGAAATTACACATACACATAGACAGTACAGGTTCTCCAGGTCAAAAATACAAACCCAAAGATTTGAAGCTAGGGTCCATGTATACAAGAGAACATGCCCTGTTTGTGTCTCTTGAACTAGGTTACTTTGCTTATTGTAATTTTTTTCTAGTTCATGTGTTTACTTCATTTTTCTTTATGGTTGCACAGAATTCCACAGTGGACATGTACCATAGTTTCATTTTCCCACCATTTGATGGGCGGCTGACCGATCCTACTTCTTGGCTGTTGTGAGTGAATAGAGTGTCCATGGACATGTTTGAGCCAGCCTCTCTGTGGAAGGATTTGGAGGCCTTGAGTCTTTCTCCAGGGGTGGTATAGATGGGCCAAGTGGCAGTTGCCATTTCCAGTCTTTTGGGGAGCCTCTACAGTGATTTCCACAATGGCTATACCAGTGGAATTGGTACGTTCCTACCAATTATGAACAAAATGTTTTTTCTCCACGCCCTTACTAGTACTTGTCATTTGGTTTCTTGATAATAGCCATTGTGACTGGGGTGAAGCATAAGAAATTTAAAGTAGTTTTAATCTGAATTTCTTTAATGGCTAAGGGTGTGAACACTTTTTAAAGTGATTATTAGCCATTTGTGATTTGTCTTTTAAGAATTCTCTGCTGGGCGGTGGTGGCGCATGCCTTTAATCCCAGCACTTGGGAAGTAGAGGCAGGTGGATTTCTGAGTTCGAAGCCAACTTGGTCTACACAGTGAGTTCAAGGACTGCCAGGGCTATACAGAGAAACCCAGTCTTGAAAACAAACAAACAAACAAACAAACAAACAAACAAAAGAATTCTCTGTTCTGATCACTGCCCCCGCCCCTGCCTTTTTGATTGGTCTTGCTTATTTGATTTTTAGTTGTTTTTTTTTTTTTTTTAAGTTTTTTGTACAATCTGAATATTACGCCTCTGTCAGAGGTACAGATGGCAAAGATTTTTTCCCATTCTGTAGGCTTCCTCTTCATTTGACTGATAGTCACCATTGCTATGCAGAAGCCTCTTAGCTTTGTAACATCCCATTTGGGTCATGGTCCCTTCAGTGCCGAAGTCCCTATTAGGAAGGCCCCTGCCCATCAGTTCAAGCGGACACTGAACCATTTCCTATCAGTCTCAGCACCCAGTTTGTAGAAAGGGAGAAGCTACAAAAGGACTGTTTAATGGGATGACATCAGAGAGGGAGGAGCAGAACCTAGGTAGGAGAAAATGGGCCATTTTGAGGGTGAAATGTTTAAGCAAGGATGTGTGTCCCAGGGAGGGAGGAAGAGTTGGCCCAAATTAATAATAACATGTAAAAATGCCATTTGGAAATTTCCTACTTTGCAATTCGATGAAAAATATAAGTTAAGAAAGCTAAAACCTCATGTGCCTGGATGTCTTAGGGCTTCATTGCTGTGAAGAGACACCATCACCATGGCAACTCTTATAAAGTACGACATTTATTTGGGACTGGCTTACAGTTTCAGATGTTCAGTCTATTATCATCATGGTGGAAAGCATGGCAGCATGCAGGCAGGCATGGTATTGGAGGAGTTCTACTTCTTCATCTGAAGGCAACAGGAGACTGTCTCCTGCAGGCAGCCAGGAGGAGATGCTCTTCCACGATGGGTGGAGCCTAAGCATAGGAGGCTTTCAAAGCTCACCTTCATAGTGACACACTTCTTCCAACAAGGCCACACCTCCTCCAATCAGGACATGCCTCCTGATGGTGCCACCCCCTGTGGTCAGGGAGGTCTCAGAGGCCCCCTGAATAGAGTAAAAATGTTGTCATTCTTCTTGGCTGTCTACCAGTTGATAAGATCCTGTCTGAGACACACCACACACCTTGGTTACAAGGTGGAAAGAAATCAAGAGAGAACTGAGCTAGAAGGTGAAAGGATTTTCTAGTACTTACCGGAAGGTACCCCAAAGGCTGCTGGGAGAGAAAGGGTATCAACAGTCTAACGGGTCTGTGAAGACTACGAATTGCACTAGCCATCTGCTAGGCAAGTAGTACTTACAGGTGCTGTAGTGACACAGCTATCATGGGAGTAAACAACTTCTCACTGGTTAGACCTACAATCTGCCTCACAAGAGGAAATTCATGTCTGCTACTATAAACTTATTCTTAAACTCATGGCTAAGAGGGTCTTAGTCCCTAGAAGTGAACTCACTACACTTGTTTAGCCAAACTGTCATGATATCAAGCTGACTTCTAACTATTTATGTGGATAGTCGTGACACTCCTTTCAACCTTCTAAATATTTATGTCAATACTTGTGACATTCCTTTCAACCTTAATCAGAGAAGCTTCCCTCTGTATTGAAAGACAGTGAAAACAAAAGGGCCAGGAGACAGGGACGAGGGTTATGAAACACTATCTCCTGGACACAGCACAACCAAGGTCATCGTAGGTTCACAGGGACTATTGCTGCCTGCATTAGACTGACAAAAAACTGGGCCTATCAAGAGTCTATCATGGATCAGGGAGGGACTCACTGGGCCCCACCCCTTCCTGCTAAACCATTGACTACTGATGGTTTCTGGTGAATGGGATAGTGATTGTCTTCAGTGTGTGCCCTGAGGAGCCCATCAAGCTCCAATGGATATTCCCGAACCCCAGGGTCATGATGATCCCAGTTACGACTTATTGGATTTCAAATAAATAAATCAAAAATGCACATAAATGTGGGAAAGGGACTTCTAGTGAGGAGGGTAAGTTACTGGGCCACAGCGCTAGGGGAAAGATGGGAGATTAGAAGGGGTAGTGAAGTGAAAACAATCATGCCCCTATCTGAAGGATACACAGGGACAAAGAGTGGAGCAGAGAATGAAGGAAAGGCCATCTAGAAACTGCCCCACCCATATGCAGTCACTAAACCCAGTCACTATTGTGGATGCCAAGAAGTGCTTGCTGACCGGAGCCTGATGTGGATGTCTCCTGTGAGGCTCTGCCAAAGCCTTACCAATACAGATGTGAATGCTTGCAGCCAGCCATCAGACTGAGCATGGGAACCCTAATAGAGGAGTTGGGGAAGGACTGAAGGAGCTGAAGGGGTTTGCAAGCCCATAGGAAGAACAACAATATCAACTAACCAGACCTCTCAGAGCTCCCAAGGACTAAACCGTCAACCAAAGAATACACATGGAGGGACCCATGGCTGCAGTTGCATATATAGCAAAGGCCTTATCTGGCGTCAATGGGAGGGAAGGTCCTTGGTGCCGTAAAGGCTTGATGCTCCAGTGTAGGAGAATGCTAGGGTGGTAAGGCGGGAGTGGGTGGGTGGTGGTGGAGTACCCTCATAGAAGCAGTGGGGAGGGGGGTGGGATGGGGATTTGAGGAGGGGAGGCTAGGAAGGGGGATAATATTTGAAATGCAAATAAATAAAATAACCAATAAAAAATTTTAAAAAATGAAGGTGCTTTGTAAATGCATGGAATTGTCTAAGAATAAAAGTTACCTTTAAAAAGACAGTATAAAGAATGTGAAATGAAATTGGTAGGGAAAATACCTGCTCTGTGTAATACTAAGAGAACACTAGTATGGAGGAAATACAAAATAAATAACAAACACAAAATCCTAAGACAAATACTCTTCCCCTCCCGCAGAGTCATTAAAGACCCTGAATCTGGAGGTATGTGCTGAGCATGTTTGAAGATCTGGGATTAGTTCCCTCACAGACAGAGGTACAGAGGACAAGCATAAAGAAGACAAGAACCAAAAACTGAGCAACTACCTTGGGAAAGACAAGGATAACAAGCAACCCAGTAGTCTCTTCAATAGCCACGTAGATGTAGTTTACAAGCACAGGGGGATAGCACTGTGTAGCCAGAAAGGAGCCAGAGGTCTGAGACCACCAACATAGCCCTGTAATCATAGGTATTCACTTTGTATCCTTCAGTTAAACTCTGTGTTTAAGTTTACACCTTTTTCTGGGTCTGGAGAGAGGGCTGGGTGGTTACGAGTACTTGTTCCTTCAGAAGATGCAAGGTTGGTTCCTAGCTCCAAACAACCTGTAATTCTAGCTCCAGGGGCCCTACCCTTTTCCTACTCTGGTAGATGTGTAGGTAACAGTGGATACTTTTGAGCTACTGAGCAGAAAGAATGAAAGAAAGGCTCAGTTTTCATTGTACTTGTGTGTGTGTGTGTGTGTGTTTTAACTTTATGCTAGGCATTTATCTTTTTTTTTAAACTTGGTAGAAAATATACATTATATTAGATAAGTCTAATGTTACAGGTGGCCAAGAAAACCTCTCCACCACAGGGAAGAAGAGATGTAGATACAAATGGTGCTTCCAGAAGCCACAGGGAACTCCTTAGGCCAAGTTTTGCAGCAGGTTACTTCTTTGGCTTTGACAGGTTTGCTACAGTGTCGCCACAGTTAGCTTGTAGACACCAATGATGAAAAGTCTATTTGGTTCTAGAAGCAACCAAGAGGAGTAAGACTCTAAAAGTCTATCCCTGACCTACTTTGGGTTTGACTTTGATGCTTGCTAGAGATAGATACTCCTCTCCCACACACCTGCAGATTCATTTCTGCTCCTTCACTTGAATTAACTCTACACCAGATTCACTCAAGTGAGTGTTTAGAATCACGAGGTGCCTGACACACTTGTACTGCTGAGGGAGCCCTACGATTTTTCTTTAAAAAAATTATTCTTGTTGATACTGTATGGGACTTGCTCTAGGGTTTTTAAGCACTCACAGCACCCTTCTGGATGGCTGTTTAGAGGAAGAAACAAGATAGAAAAAGTTCCAGTAAGCTGGTGACATTTTAGTAAAGCTTTGGTGCTGAAGAATCCCATGCAATAGCCACAAGTGATTCATCCAAGAATACCCACTTACTCCGCTGCCCCAAAGCACGGTCATGCACAACATCTGTTCCCTCCTGTCACTAGCTCTTGTTCTTCCTTTCCCATCATCCTCAGCTTGGATGAGGACTATGTGTGTACCTCTTTAGCTTGCTGGCTTCTCTCCTTTTCTATGTCTCCCTTTCTCCCTTGTGTCTGTGTTGTAAGATTTCACTACCCGTGGCTGATTGTAAATGCACTTTCTTACAAGACACTGTGAATAACTAGATTTCTTTTCCTTTACTGGACTTTTTCTATTTTTTTTAGATGTTTTCTTTATTTACATGTCATACAATATCTCCTTTCCCAGGATGCCCCAAACAAAAACAAACCCCTGTTCCCTCCCACCTCCCCATGCTCACCACCCACCCACTCCCGTTTACTGGCCGTGGCATTCCCCTACACTGGGGCATAGAACCTTCACAGAGGACCTCTCCTCCCTTTGATGACTGACTTGGCCATCCCCTGCTATACATATGCTGCTGGAGCCCTGAGCCCCACCATGTGTACTCTTTGGTTGGAGTTTTAGTCCCTGGGAGCTCTGAGAGTACTAGTTAGTTCATATTGTTGTTCGTCCTAAGGGGCTGCAAACCCTTCAGCTCATTGGGTCCTTTCTCTAGCTCCTTCTTTGGGGACCCTGTACTCAGTCCAATGGATGGCTGTGAGCCTCTACTTCTGTATTAGTCAGGTACTGTCAGAGCTCTCAAGAGACAGCTATATCAGGCTCCTGTCAGCAAGCACTTGCTGACATCCACAATAGTGTCCGGATTTGATGACTGAATATGGGAAGGATTCCCAGGTGGAACAGTCTCTGGATTGTCCTTCCTTCAGTCTCTGCTCCATAGTTAGTCTCTACAACTCCTTCCATGGGTATTTTGTTCCCCCTTTTATGAAGGAATGAAGTATCTACATTTTTGTCTTCCTTCTTGAGTTTCTTGTGGTTTGTGGATTGTACTTTGTGTATTCCCATCTTCTAGGCTAATATCCACTTATCAGAGAGTGCATACCATGTGTGTTCTTTTGTGATTGGGTTACCTCACTTTGGATGATATTCTCCAGATCCATCCATTTCCCCAAGAATTTTATAAATTCATTGTTTTTAATAGCTGAGTAGTACTGCATTGTGTAGATGTACCACATTTTCTGTATCCATTCCTCTGTTGAGGGACATCTGGGTGGTTTCCAGTTTCTGGCTATTATAAATAAGGCTGCTATGAACATAGTGGAGCATTTGTCCTTATTACATGTTGGAGCATCTTCTGGATATATGCCCAGGAGTGGTATAGCTGGATCCTCTGGTAGTACTATGTCCAGTTTCCTGAGGAACCGCCAAACTGATTTCCAGAGTGGTTGTACCAGCTTGCAATCCTACCAGCAATGAAGGAGTGTTCCTCTTTCTCCACAACCTCTCCAGCATCTGCTGTCACCTGAGTTTTTTATCCTAGCCATTCTGACTGGTGTGAGGTGGAATCTCAGGGTTGTTTTGATTTGCATTTCTCTGATGACTAAGGATGTTGAACACTTCTCTGGTGAGAAGTCTAGTGTAATTCTGACAGGTCTGCTTTTATACATTACTTGACCTTTTTCCCTCACTGCTTTTAATATTCTTTCTGTTTTGTGCATTTGGTGTTTTGACTATTATGTGGCGGGAGGAATTTCTTTTCTGGTCCAGTCTATTTGGAGTTCTATAGGCTTCTTGTCTGTTCATGAGCATCTCTTTCTTTAGGTTAGGGAAGTTTTCTTCTACAATTTTGTTGAAGATATTTACTGACCCTTTCAGTTGGAGGTCTTCACTCTCTTCTATACCTATTATCCTTAGGTTTGGTCTTCTCATTGTGTCCTGGATTTCCTGGATGTTTTGGTTTAGGAATTTTTTGCGTTTTGTGTTCTCTTTGACTGTTGTGTCAATGTTTTCTATGGTATCTTTTGCACCTGAGATTCTCTCTTCTATCTCTTGTATTCTGTTGGTGATGCTTACATCTATGGTTCCTGACTTCTTTCCTAGGATTTCTATCTCCAGAGTTGTTTCTCTTTGTGATTTCTTAACTGTTTCTACTCCATTTTTAGGTCCTGGATGGTTTTGTTCAATTCCTTCACCTGTTTGGTTGTGATTTCATGTAACTCTTTAAGGGATTTTTGTGTTTCCTCTTTAAGGGCTTGAACCTGTTTACTTGTGTTCTCCTGTATTTATTTAAGGGAGTTATTCATATCCTTCTTAAATTCCTCTATCACCATCGTGAGATATGATTTTAGATCCAAATCTTGCTTTTCTGGTGTTTTGGGATGTCCAGGACTTGCTGTGGTGGGAGTACTAGGTTCTGATGAAGCCAAGTAGTTTTGGCTTCTGTTGGTAAGATAAGATTCTTGCATTTGCCTTTCGCCATTTGTTGATCTCTGGTGTTAGATGTTCTTGCTGTCTCTGGCTGGAGCTTGTTCCTCCTGTGGGTCTGTAAGCCTGTGTCAGCACTTCTGGGAGATCAGCTCTCCTCTGGTTAGACCCGTGTGCAGAGGGCTGTGGATCAGTCATCCCTCCTGAGTCCTGGGGTCAGAGCAAACCCTGGAGACAGGCTCTCCACTTGCGGGAAAGGTGCAGAGAGGGCTGTGGATCTACTGTCCCTCCTAGGTATAGACTGAGACCCTGGGTTGGAGCATTCCCTGGAGGCAAGCTCTCTGCTTTCAGGGAAGGGGCAGAGAGAGGGCTGTGGATCTGCCTTGTGTCCTAGGTGTAGATGGAGAAAGGATCTTGTGCCAGCTGCCCTTCCACTTCTGTGGCCTGTCTTCTTCTGGACTTTTTCATGTTCAATGTTTAAGTAGGTGTGGCTCGAGGCTATTTTTCATGTTTACCTTGCTGAAATGCTCTTTGGGTAAAATACACCATAGCAGGGTGTGCTAAGTAAAAGGCTGTATTTGAAGAAAATGAAACATTTCCTGAACTCTTGCTTGATTTTCTTTTAAAGAATGATGGTAGATTTTTTATTTAAATTTAAAAACTTACTAGATATAAGGACTGGATGTATTTTTAACATATTAGACATCATAGAAAATGTGATTTACTAGTAAGAATTTATAAATTATCTCCTAAAATTTGTCACTTAACTAAAGCCACTACACAGAATACTTATGTAGGTTACTGCTCCAGTCCAAAGCATGTCAGTAGGTTTGATCTTAGGTTTGGACTCAGTACTTTAAAGCCATGTTCCTTCTTTTTTAAATTTATTTTTATTATTTATTTTATGTATATAAGTACACTGTCACTGTCTTCAGACACATCAGAAGAAGGCATTGGATCCCATTACACATGGTTGTGAGCCACCATGTGGTTTCTGGGAATTGAAGTCAGGAACTCTGGAAGAAGCAGTCAGTGCTCTTATCCATTGAGCCGTCTCTCCAGCCCAAAGCCATATTCTTTTAAACTGAATGTTAACAAGGGATGAATCACTATGTTCTTGGCTGATGTAGTTGTGAATGATACCAGTGGCTTTTCTCCCTTTAGAGACAAGCAAGTTAGAAAAGCCAAGCAAGCAATCATTTTTGTAAGGAACTTCTTTGATTCTGTCTCTTCTGCCATAGTTATGAGAAATTATGAACAGTATCCATCCAGAAAAGGTTATTCTTGGATTGCCAAAGAACATAGTGTTAACCCTGGCTCTGAAATGAGATGTGGCTGACTGTAAAGCAACTGTAAAAACATGTTCTTCAGAACTCTGGGGCAGAAACAAACGTCAAAAGGAATATCAAATGTAAGGAAATCTGGGATATGCACATCACTCTGTATCACTGTGGTCCCTCACACAATAAGAAAAATGATGTTGCTTTTTAAAGGGTCCACAGGCATACTAAGAGGAACAGGACGTCGTATCTACACGGCAGCCTTGCTAACATGATCTTCCTTTCTTCAGATGAAAACATCTTGAGTTCTTCCTGTGCGTTGACTTTACTGTAATCTTGTAAGACCACAGGAACAATGTCTTCCTTGGTTATTACTAGCAAAGTATTTTAAGAGATGCCAGATACAAGCAGAAAGTGACCATGTACTAGGACTAGACCAAGGATGTCCTTTAGTTCTGTTAGTCCATTCCTGAACCTTTTGCATGAGAAGAAGTGCTTAGTCCCTTCTGTCTGTGTGGCCATGGGGGTTAGCAATGTAAGCAGAAGAGAGGAGGATGACATTCTGGTTTCAGGGACTGGAGTGATAACTCAGTAAGTCCTTACCTTGCCTTGCAAGCACAGGGATATAAATTCAATCTCTAGAGCCCATGTTTTAAAAAAAAAGATACTGGGCATGTGGCATGTGGCATGCATTTGCTATCCCAGTCCTGAAGAAGAAGAGGACTCTGTGCTTGTGTTTTTAGGAAATCTAAAGTTTTGAGGGAGTGAGATTTGAAAAGGAGTTTACATTTTATGCTTGACGTTCCCAAAGGCAACATTTAGCACAAATGACTGTCCTTTAGCAGCTATCATATTCAGAGTCTTCATAGATAAGCCCTGGGTTTGGGCAACCTAACAACATCTAGACCTTTTGATATTCTGTCTGGGGACATTTTGTCAGCTGTGAAGTACCCCAGATATTCTGGAATATGATGAAATAAACCCTAAATCATTCCTCCTATTTATCAAGCAAAGCAAAATGACACTGTTTCCTTCAAATCTGCTTCCTTCCTTCCTTTTTTCTTTCTTTCTTTCTTTCTTTCTTTCTTTCTTTCTTTCTTTCTTTCTTTCTTTCTTTCTTTCTCTTTATAACCTAACTAGCTTTCCAACCTGGGGCTGGAACTGATTGGGAGTCTAAATGCTTTGTTACCGTCTGTTCGTTTCTCTAACAAGCACACTGGTTTAGTCCCTTTTGAGGCAGGGGCTCCGTGTAATGAGTCAATGCTTCTGTTAACTCCAAGAACCCTTAATTATTTCCACCATTTTCTCCATGTGTTTCATCCACCGACTGTGTGAATCAGAGGCAGGATGCTGGTCGTCAGAGACGGAGAAGTCACTGGCCTTCCTTGCTGGCAGGGAACCGCATTCTGCAGCGTCTGGATTCATGGGTGAAGTATCCTGTCTCAGAGTTTGTACAGCACCTTCTGTTTTCAGTTTACTGGTGAACGGGGCACATCACAAGAACTTGGAGTGAAGCTAAAGCCAAATCAGACTTGACAGAAAATTATTAGCAGGGTACAGAGGGAAAAAGATCCCCCTTCCTTTCTGTAATCAGGTTAATATGTGCATGGAATGCTTCACTTAAAAAGGTAGTGTGTTTTGGCAAAGCTGGTTTCTTAAGTAGAATTTCAGTTCCCATTATGCGAGGCTATCCATTGCTGCTCTGGCAGGGCCTTTGATCAGTGAACTCGGTGGGGGAGAAGGGCATAGGCATATTAATAACTTCAACATGTGGCCCTTCGGCCCAGCTGTACCCTTGTCTTGGAAATAGGCCAACTGGAAGGAGTTTTCCTAACGCGACCTATATATGCACATTTGGTGAAAGGGTAAAGGCAAGGTAAGAGTTCAAAGAAGGAAACAGAATGGGGTTTGGGTGGTAGTTCTATTTCCCCTGTCACCTACTTAAAGCATTCTGCTACTGCATTCTTGGAGCCTCCATCCTCCACTTTTGCCCCATCCTCAACTTTTGCTATCGTTTATGATAACGTGTTATAAAGATTAAAGATGCTGGCAGCTCAGAACTAGATTGGAGCAAAGGCAGGGGCACTGTAAGAGTCTACAGAGATGAGAGACTAATGGGAACCAGGTGTCTGAAATAGGAGCTCAGGGTCCATTTTGCCAGGGCTCTATCTTTTGCCCTCTCCCTCTTCTGCATTGGTATTTTGACTTGCATTTTAACAATCACAGGCTTTGGTCCTCATTACACTACTGCAGTCATCGAGAGCCAAGGCTGCTCCCCCTTTGGTGTGTTACCCTGCATGGCTCAATAGCTTCCTTCCACATTTTCTTCTGTGATATCTAAAAGAATGGCTGTGGAGCTCAACACCGTGGTCCTGGAGCAGGCTGTGTTCTTATCACAAAGCACAATGGCGAATTTGCAGAGACAAAGCAGCGTGTTATTTTTAAGATACTCACCTTCGTGACCCCAAGCATCTTTTGCTTCTCATCCTGTCTGCCTGACACCAACGTCTCACCAAGGATCTGTACTGAAGGACTGCGATCTGGGAGGTGGGATGTGACATCTGTGGACACGCTGTTGGGATTCATACTTGATTTCTGTTAACAAAGGTTAAGATACCAATGGTTTAAACAAGCCAGTGGTTGATATTTGTCTCAGGTGGTAGTTCAAACAACCAAAAGGAATTACAAAGGTGGGCTAGCATTTCAAGTACGTTGATTCCCCCTCTCCTTGTGCTTTCTCTTTTCCACAGATTCCACTTTAGTAAAGATTGCTTCTTCCACTCCCATGGCCACATTTTCACATGAAGTTGAAGGTGCAGGGAGGAGGCATTCCTTCTACTCTGATGTTGTCAAGCTGTACTTACCGCTTCACATACACCACTGCCCACAACCTAGCTACGTGCGTGAGTGCACTTAGCTGCCATGGAGTCTGGGCCATGAATTCTTTACTGGTTTTCGAGGGGGGTTGTGTGTATTGTGAGAAAGTCATAAAACTGAACTCACAGGGTTGTTATCTCCTAGAAAAGGAGGGAATGAAAAGAATCAAATCGCTAACTGTGTGATGGGAACATTGTGTATTCTTTTTGTTTTTGAACCAGTTTTCTCTGACCATTTCACATTCAACACCTAAGCATACGGGTATTGTCCAAAGCTCTAGACCCAGAAAAACACTTCTAGAACAGCTCCTGCTGTCTTTCCAAATCCATGAGAGAGGGGTTGGAACAAAAATTCAGGTATGTACCAACATGAACATTGAAGAATAGTGAGACTTGACTAGACCCTGAAAGCAGAGTTTTCAGAGAGGATTAAAAAGTTGGGTAAGAATAAGATGATAAGAATGTGCTGTATGTTAGGAAGGTAGTAAGAGGGTACCAAAGATATGTTAGCAGAAAATACACTTGATCTATATGACTACAAGAACATGAAGGGGGGAAGTCTGTTTGTCACAAGCATCATGAGTAAAATAAAAAAAAAAAAAAAAGTATTAACTGCACATATGATGGCTATTGGTTTTCTTTCCCACAAAAAAAAAAAAAAAGGATCTTACTTAGCATTTGTCTCACCTAACTATGGGGATTGCGATAAGTTAATTTTCTAATGAATTAAAAAAATAAAGCCCAAAGATCAGATAAGTAATACAAAAGTATCCTCAAAAAATTACTAATGACTTCCAAAAGTAGGAATTAAGTTCCAACTTGCTTTAAAAATTAAAATCATCCGGGCGGTGGTGGCGTATGCCTTTAATCCCAGCACTTGGGAGGCAGAGGCAGGCACATTTCTGAGTTTGAGGCCAGCCTGGTCTACAGAGTGAGTTCCAGGACAGCCAAGGCTACACAGAGAAACCCTGTCTCAAAAAAAAAAAAAACCAAACAAACAAAAAATTAAAATCATCACTTGATACAGGAGAGGGTGCTACAGCAAATTGGTAGTTAGGGCAACAAGAGGTTGTTCAAAATATAGTTCTTAGAGCACCCCATTGTGATGTGCAGTCTCTGAAATAGCCCCCTCCAACTCATTTCCTAGCTGTGTTGGCTGGTTTTATGTCAACCTGATACAACCTAGAGTTGGAGAGGAAGGAACTTTAATAGAAAAAAAAAACTCATAAGTTCCAGCTATAACGCTTTTTAAATAAGTGGTTGGTGGAAAGGCCCTAGCCCACTGTGGGTGGTGTCACCCTTGGCCTTATTGTCTTGAGTTCTGCAAGAAATCAGGCTGAGTAAGCCATGGGGAGCAAGCCAGTAAGCAGCACCCTTCCATGGTCTCTGCATTAGCGCCTGTCTCTAGATCCCTGCCTTATTTGAGGTCCTATCCTGATTTTCTCCACTGGTGAATAGTGACGTGGAAATGTATCCTTTTCTCCTCAAGTTGCTTTCTTTGGTCATGGTGTTTCATCACAGCAATAGTAATCCTAAGTAGGACATTAACACTGACACTTTGATGTAATCCCTTCTCCTTAGGCAAGGGAGGGACCTACTGACTTCTTCTGAGAAAAGAATACATAGCCACAGTGTAAGAATACTTTCCAGATGGAGCTGTGAAATGGTTTTGATTTCTTTCTAGGTCTCTTACTCTTGCTTTCTCCTTTGTCATGCTAAAGAATCCCAAGTGCCACATTTTAAGTGGTCAGTAAAGAGGCTATGAGAAAAAGCTGGTATCTTCAGCCAACAGCCAATGAGGACCTGAAGCCTGACAATAGCTAGGTATCCAGGCAAGCCTGAAGTCTCCCCTAGCTAAGACTTAAAGTAGCTAAAGACTCAGTCTCACCTAATACTTTGACAACTTTGTCAGACTGGGCCTATGGCTCCAGCCCAGCAAGGCCTTGATATGCAAACATGTGGGCTAACAGAAGAGTTATTTTTAGTTTGATCGTTTCTAACTTGCATGATGTTGCTAAGCTTTGGAACAATATGCCATGCAGCAACAGAAAAGTAGTAAAGATTGAATAGCTTGAAGAAGGGGCTATCCTGGATTTAGTGGATTTAGACCTGGGTAGTAAGCAGAGGCTGAAGAAGTTTGAATAGCAGGTTATGAAAATGGACTGTTAGAAGCAATTTTCAACTTTGATGAATCTGTCAATAAGCAAGTGGGCATCTGCTACTAGGAAGTGACAGAAGGGAATCTTGTTACCTAGTGGTAGAAAGCCTGACAACACCATTGCTTCTAGTGACATGGAAGGAGGAATGTGTAGAAGAACAGGGTGGCCAGCCAGATGTTTAAAAAAGGCTGAAGCTGCTGTTTACCTTGTTCTTACTCTATAAAGACTCATTTCCACAACTATAAGCTTCAAACATGCAAAATTTTATAGACATAGACACATGCACATAGACACAAGGGAGGAATGGGAAAGTACGTAGCATTTGAAAAAAAAAAAACTTAAGTCAATATAAACTGTCCTTTAAAGAGATCAGGTTCTGGGAAGACAAAAGATTTTTACAATAGCATTATGGATGCTCAAAACAACTAAATAAAGATATAAAGAAAAAAATCTAAGCTAAAACATACAATAACAAAAATTTTATAAATTCCTCCGAGTGACTAAGAAGACAGGAGGAAGAACCAGAAAATTTAAAGAGAAGCTAGCTGCAATTATTGAGTCAGAAAGGATAGAAGAAAAGTGAACATAGCCTAAGGGGCACAATCAGATAAACTTGCATTATGGCCATCCTAAAAGGAGTAGAGAAAGTAAAGGGTCCAAGAAAATATGACTAAATATCTACTGGAATGCCATGGAAGGCATGATACAGACATCCAATAAACTCAACAAACTCTACCAGGATGAAGACAAAGAAGCCCATATACTGCATATTATAAAAACTATTCATGCATGTGTTCCACCATAAAAATTCCAGCAGCTTCTCACCAGCAATTTTGTAGGCCATCAGTCAAGTGGGCTGATAACAAAATCGGCCAGGAATCTTATACCCAGCTGAACTGTCCTTCAAATATGAGAAAGGAAGACATCTGCAGATAACTTAGAGGTGAGTAAATCTGTTAGTATGTAGATCTGTCCTTCAAAACTGTCCTTCAGAGGCTGAATGTGATGGCCATGCCCTTTATCCAGGCCCTTGGGAAACAGAGGCAAACAGGTCCCTGTGAGGTCCAGGCCAGATTGTTCTACAGCAGTGGTTCTCAACCTTCCTAATGATAAGGCCCCTTGATATACAGTTCATCATGATATGGTGACCCCCCAACCATAAGGTTATTTCATTATTACTTTATATCTGTAATTTTGCTACTGTTTTGAATCATAATGCAAAATATCTGTGTTTTCTGATGGTCATTTGACCCCCAAAGGGGTTGCAACTCACAGGTTGAGAACCACAGACTTACAGCATGAATGTGGGGCCGCCACATCTTATGTTGAAGTGAAAGACACTATTGAGAAACTTAAAGCCATATTAAATGAAAAACCAAACATCTCAACAAATGCAAATGAGCAATTACAAAACTTAGTTTTACTTTAACTTTCATTTGAAACTCTACTTTCTATGTGATATAGCAGACTAATAATTTTGAAGTTATTAGTTCAAAATCTAGTATCACTATATTTGCTTTGTAGCTCCACTTCTATTTTCTGTATAGTTTAAGAAACTAATTCCAAAAACAATTATTAGTTTATGCCTTTGTATACACAACACATATTATTGCGATATCAATAACAGAAAGTAATTAGGCACAAAACTGTACTGAAGCAATGTCTTTTTGTTTTGTTTTGTTTTTGTCTTTCATATAAATTCAAATTTGAGTATTATAACTTGGAGAGGTTTGATGTTAATCATAAGAAAGCAGCGACAGGATACAAGTAAACGGAAGTGAAAAGCAATTAAGACATTTCACTGTTAAAACAACCCCCAATGTTTTAGCTTATCTTCCCATTGCTGTGGTAAGAATACCCCAACAAAAAGCAACTTAATGGAGAAAAGACTGAGTTGGTTCACAGATCCTCACTGTGGGGAAGGCAAGGCAGAGCAACCTGAAGCAGCAAGTCGCATTATCTCCACAGTCAAGAGCACAGAGGAGTAAAGTAATGTGTGTCAGTGCTCGGCTCACCCTCCCCTGTGCCACCCACATTCACAGTGGATCTTCCCATTTCCATTCACTCAAGAAAACTCCTTACAGGTATGCCCACAGGTAAATCTATTTTTCCCAGGAACTGAGAGTCTCTTCCCAGGGATTTGTCAAGACACTCACTTTCTATCCAAAAATACAAATAAGTTGTGAAAGGACGAAACATATCCATTCTACACTGGGTGCTGTAGCTCACTGGACATGAAACATATCCATTCTACATTGGGTGCTGTAGCTCACTGGTAGCACTCTGTACAGCAGAGTATGGGGCCCTGCGTCTGATCTCTGGCAGTTCTCCCCTACACACAAAAGGAGTGTCAGTAAACAACAGAAAGTAGGGAGCTATACTAACATGACAAAATGGACTTTAAATTTCAAGGGTTAGATAAGACAAAGCAGAAAGTTTCCATATAGCAAGAAATAATTACAACTGTTTTATGTTTATATTTTGTTGTCAAAATATAGGAAGCAAACTTGACATGATTCTAAGCAAGTTCTCAGTAGCTGGAGACTTTAATACACCACTCTCAATAACACACACACACACACACACACACAGAGAGAGAGAGAGAGAGAGAGAGAGAGAGAGAGAACACAAGACAAGAAAATGGAACTTGAACAACACACAAACCAACATGATGGAACAGACATACAGAATAGCCAAAAGCAGAATACACATGTTCATGTGTTCATTTATGTTCATGTGAGACATTCTGTAAGATAGGTCATATATTAGGACACAAATTAAATCTCAATAAATTTAAGAAGTGATTTAATGTAAAAGATTCCCTTAGACCACAGGATGGTGACATTAGAAGTTGCTAGCAGAAGGTAACTGAGAAAGTTCATACATTTGAACACTATACTCTTGAATGATCAGTAAACCACAGGAAAAAAATTACAAAGAAGGCTAGAAAATACTTAAATATCCATACAGTGTACACTTTCATGAAGAAGTAGGAGGAGAAGGAGAAGCACCACCAGCAGGAGCATCAGGAGGAGGAAGAGGAAGAGGAGGAGGAGGAGGAAGAGGAGGAAGAAGAGAAGGAAGAGGAGGAGGAGGAAGAAGAAGAGAAGGAAGAGGAGGAAGAAGAGGAGGAGGAAGAGGAAGAAGAGGAGGAGGAAGAGGAGGAGGAGGAGGAAGAGGAGGAGGAGGAGGACGAGGAGGAGGAAGAGGAGGAGGAGAAGGAAGAGGAGGAGGAGAAGGAAGAGGAGGAAGAAGAGGAGGAGGAGGAGGCTAGCAAAATGGCTTGTGGGTGAAACTGCTTGTTCTCATCCTATGAGCCTAACAACTCGTGTTCAATCCTGGGAGCCCTTGGTGGAAGGATAGAACAAACCCCCCAAAGCTGTTCTATATGCATGTGCCATGCATGTTTCAACTGCATACAACAAAAATTGCTTTCAAGAACAAAAACCTGAAATCAACAAACTGACTTTACCAACAAAACTAGAAAGAGAGCAAATTAAAAGGAAATATTTAAAAATAAGAAGAGATTCTAAAAACAATTCAACAATCAAAAATTAATTCTTTAATTTTTTTTGATTCTTTAATTTTTAGCTATCCTGACAAAGTTAGAAAAAAAAAAGGGTGGATGCAGGGCCCACAGACTGCTAACATCAGAAGTGGGAACATGACTACTAACAAACAACTTTAAAGAGGAACTGTGGACAACTGTACAGAACATAGTGTAAAACCTTAGAAGGAACAGAACATCCACATCCTAACAGCAAGGAGATTCTGTCAGCAACCATACCTTCCCTGCACAGACAGCCCAGAGCTGATGGTTCCACTGTGCATTCTACCAAACATTTAAAGAATCACAAATCCATTTCTAGGTTTCTAACATGTTACAGGGAGAAGACCACAAAGACACATACAGTTACTACAAGTAATAAACCGTATGAACCTTGAAACAAAAAGCCACAGCAAATTACTAACAATCTGAACTCGATTGCATAAGGAAGGATTCCATACATGATCTTTAACTAGCTGGGATTTACTCCTGGAATGTGAAGGTGGTTTAACACATGAAAGCAAATTTAAGTAAGGTAGCATACTGGTGGGATAAAGAAAAAAAATAATTGTTATCTTGACTGATGCAAAAAGAAATCATTGAATAGACTCAGTCTTCTTCCAAAATAAAAGCACTCGCGTTGTTAATAGAAGGAAACTTCCCAAAGACTCTCCCTGTCTTCAGGGAGGGAGATGAGTGCTCCCTTCCAAGCTCCAGTGTTAAAGACTTGGTTACCAGATAATGAGCTTGAAAGAAGCGATTGGATCATGAGATCTGACTTAGTTAATAAATTAACCCAACAGATGATTCACGACTTGATGGCACTCTGGGGAAGTTGTGGAAACTTTAGGACTGGCCTAGATGAAGGAAGTAGGTCACTAGATCACTAGGATTCATCTCATCTCTGGTTCTCCTTTTGTTTCTTGCCTTCCAAGCGATAAGCAGCACCCCTACCATACAATCCGCCTTCTGTGATATTCTGCCTCGCCTCAGACTGGATCAGACAATTGGAGATCCACCAATGGATCATCCTGACCTTGGATGAAATCACCACCATTAAAGTGTAAAAGAATAAGAGCTTTTCCCCTAAGATTAGGATGGGGGTTGCAAGATGTCTGCTTTTGCCCATTCTATTCAAAATACTTCTAGAAGTTCAACCCAGAATAATTATGCAAGTGAATGAAATGAAAGTCACTCACATTGAAAAGAAGTAAAATTATCTGTTCACAGAACACATTATTTTATGTAGACAGAACTCTAAAGCTCCAACCAAAAATAATCCTGTTAGCTATAGGATATTCTCTGCAATAACAGAACACAAAATTAATACCCCTCCCCCCATGAACAATCTATTAAAGGAGAAAATTCTATTTACAATAGCATCAGGAAAAAATTTATTAATTATCCAAGGAAATAGAGAACATCTATAGTAAAAACATACTGAAATTGTAAGAAGACATGTAAACAGATAGCCCATGTTCATGGTTAAAATACTTACTAATGTTAAAAATGTTATTATTACCCAAAGTGATGTATGGGTTCAATGAAATTGCTATATAACATTCCAGGAATACTTTTGCATATATAGAAAATAACCAATCATAAAGAAAATGATTTAATTTTAAGGAAAACCAAATAGCCAAATGATACTAAAAAAGAACATTTAAAGACACACATTTCTTGACTACAGTAATCAACAGTGTGAGAGGCTGGGGAGATGGCTCAGCTTGTGAACGGCTTCCTACATAACCGCGAGAACCCGAGTTTAAGTCAAAGGGCTGGAGGTGATATCCTGTGCCTGCCTGTCATCTCAGTACTGGGGCTTGCCAGTCTATCTAAACCGATGAGCTCCAGGCTCTATAAGAGACCCTGTCTCAAAAAGTAAGTTGGAAATCAATAAAGGAATATATCCAGTGCTGGCTTCTGGCTCTACACACACACACACACACACACACACACCCTACACACCCTTCCAACACACGTGTGTGTATGCATTGTAATGTAGGCATGCATGTCCTGGCTCTTGTGTAACTGAATCAGCGCTAATGTGACTCACGACAAGTCCACGATGTCTTTGTAAAAACCCTGCCAGCTTGAACAGAAAGGTACAGGCTGACGGACAGTGAAAACTTAAAACAGGCAATGTGGGGTCCGCAAATTCCACTGACAGGAAAAGCAGGCTGAAATAACTTGACACCCCACTTAACTGGAACACCCCACAGAGTTGGTCCTGCATCATGAGAGCTAATCAAAGACCTTCCAATATCACGGCAATTGAATTTCACAACAACAGCAAACCAGGATTCGTTCGTGCTTCCTATGTTCTGTGTTTTTAAACAAGAATAATATCCAGTGTTCATCTCTCTATTGCATGGAAGGGGGTAAGGGAAGGTGGTGGTAATGGGTAGGTAAGGCTTGCTAACTTGAGAGGAACAAATAGAACCAAAGCATCAGGCATTGCAAAGACCTTAACATTCACACAGACAGGAGTAAGGAGCTGAGGGCATTTGGACTAGTGAGGGACATGAATCACAAAGGATGGTGGGCAGTCTCTAGAACAGCCTCTAATAACCCCTTATCCCCATCCCATAGTAGTTCCTTCTTGCAATCTTCTCCCTTTGCATGTTACAGGACCTAGAAAGCTGGTATGTGTGAGAGGAGAGGGATGTTCAAAGATAAAATGTTGGGTGTTGCTCCCGGGCAGCTTGCCTTGTTGCTTTTGAGTCAAAATCTCTTACTGGGACCTGGAGCTTGCTGATCGGGTTAGGCAGCCTACCCAGCAAGCCCCAGGGATCCATTTCTCTCTGTATCCCGAGAGCTCGCATATAAACATGTACTACTGTGTCTAACTTTTATGTGCTGCTAGGGATCAAAGAAGGTCTTCATGATTGTATGGTGTGCTGGCTAGTTTTATGTCAGTTTGGCACAAGCTAGAAGTCATCTGAAAAGAGGAAACCTCAATTGAGAAAATGCCTCCATGAGATCCAGATGTAAGGCATTTTCTCAATTAGTGATTGATGGGGGAGCATCCAACCCATGGTGGGTAGTGCTATCTATCCCTGGGCCAGTGGTCCTGGGTTCCCTAAGAAAGTAGACTGAGCAAGTCAAGGAAAGCAAGCCAGTGAGCATCACACGTCCATGGCCTCTGCATTAGCTCCTGCCTCCAGGTTCCTGTCCTGTTTGAGGTCATAGCTTCCTTAGCTTATAAACAAGTGTAGGCCCAATAAGCCCTCTCCTCCTAAGGTTGCTTTGGTACCGGCGCTTCATCAAGGCAATTGGAACCCTACCTTAGACACATGGCAAGCTCTTCATCAAACGGAGCCATCTCCCCAGCCCCTGCCCACGACTTTATATAAAGGAAGGTGAGATGCCAGTTCCCAGGTTAAACTGCAAAAAGATCTTGGATCTCATCTTTCTGCTGTCTTGCTTATCGCTCTCACTCACTCTGGGTGACACCATCTGACACACTTCAAGAGGCTCTGTAGAGAGGACAGTAAGAATTTAAGGCTGGGCAGCAGCAGCCTCTGGACAAGCTTCAAGGCATTTCTCTACAGCTGAGTCTTAGGGCTACAATACCTTATTTACATCTTTGTGATTCTCACCCAGGGAATATAACTAGCTTGAACCTGGAATCACAGTGCAAAACTGACCAATTAACCAACCAGACACCCCTATAAAATAATGAATAATGTTATTTTACATTACTCAGTTGGGTTAATTTGTTATATAACAATAGAACTAATATAGCTACCATGAATACTAAACTCTGTGTTTATTTTCAGTATGCATATAACATGTACATGTTTGTTTATATGTACACTATATATTGACTTTTATAATATAATGTCTTAGACCATTCATAAAGTTAATTCTATTATGATTAGGCTAGGAAAAATTAATAAAATTCAAAGAGAAGTAGTACAGCCTGATCAAATAGGCAAGTTACCTTGGCAATAGTTTCTTTTTTTCTTCCTTCCTTTCCTTCCTTCTTGTTTATTTGATTTGTTTTGTTTGAGACAGGATCTAACTGGGGAGCTCTGAATGTCCTGGAACTCACTCTGTACACCAGGCTGGCCTTGAACTCACAGAGACCTGCCTGTCTCTGCCTCCAGAGTGCTGGGATTAAAGATATTGGCCACCATGCTAGGTTCTGGTGGCAATGTTCTGGGGTTTTTTGTTTGTTTGTTTGTTTTGTTTTTAAGCAAGTTTCTTAACAATTCTAAGACAAAGGACATCAAGCTCCAAGTTATTTAATTCTAAAAACTTCTACCAATAAAAATAAATAAATAAATAATAAAATAAAGGCATGCATTTATTTCTTGTAAGATAGCCACAGTGCCCAGAGAAAATATCTGAATATCTGTATTAATTTAGAAGTTACTTGTGTGGAAGTGAAAATTTAACTTTCCAATTTGAGAAATTGTATGGTGCCAACAGAATGTTTAGCTGAGAAGCCTAAAAATAGGTAGGAAAGATGAATTAATAAATAGGAAGACTGGAATGGGGGAAACAACACAATTAAGAGGGATTAAATAACAAATGCAAAGGGATTTCTCTGCTCAGTTCTGTAAAATTGAAAGCATTCTCGAAGCATATCCTTTAAAAGATTTTAGATTTATTTATTGTGTCTGGGTGTTTTGTTTGCAACCTTCTGAGTTCCTGGTACACTCAGAGGTCAGACCATGGTGTTGGAGCACCTGGAACTAGAATTCTATACAGTTATGAGTCACCATTTAAAGGCTGGGACTAGAACTCCAGTCCTCTGCCAGGGCACAAATGCTCCTAATCAAAAGTCATCTCT
>NW_022196905.1:247087844-247096632 GCF_008632895.1 Mastomys coucha
AAAAAAAAAAAAAAAAAAAAAAAAGTCATCTCTCAATTCATACTTTAAGGAAAGCATGAATAACCATCAAGCTGGGTATGGTGCCTTATGCCTGTAAACACCAGCACTGGGGGTGTGGGGCTAGAGATAGGGAGATTCCTGAAGTTGACTGGCTAGAGAGCCAGTTGAATCAACAAGTTTTAGATTCAATGAGAAATTCTGTCTCAAAATATAAAGGTAGAGACCAATTGAGGGAAAGATATTTGAAGTCTACCTCTGGGCTCCACATGCATTATATATGTACACCTACACCAACAAAGAACACGCATATCATAACGCACACATGCACATACACACAGTGAAAATATACAAGAAATAGCAAATGCAAATTGCCACAGAAAGCATTTTTAGGATCAAAGAGCTCCCCTTTCTCCTCGGAATGCATCAAGCCAGGGATGTTTTTGCAGCTCACATTTCCCCACTATTTAGCAGTGGTAAGGAGGGAGTAGCTGATGAAATTATGGAAAGGAAAGAAAAATGAGGTGGGAAGTCAGAAAGGAAAGGCCATGCTTGCAGTATCCGGGGGTCGCATGGTTAGGGGCCTCTTGAAGTTCCAGAGGGCACACATTTCACAACTCATATTGATCTGGTCCATGTGGCAGGGAATAGAGATGCTGTCAGCTTGGAGCAGGGCCAGGAACAGAGAAGAGCTCTGGATAGAAGGCTGGGGTTCAAGGCTGCCGTGCAAAGGGTCTGGCCATGCGACTCCTAAGATTCTGCGACTCCTAAGATTCTAGTAGATCCTAGGGTGTTGCAGCATCAACTGTGATAAAATGCAGAATGTGTTTACCACACTCTACCGGGAGAAGCACAATGTGAAACCTGGAGCAAGGCCAGAATATCTAAAGTACAACATTACACAGCTCCTTAACAACAGTTACAGACCAGGCTCTGGGTGTGCCTGGTGGAGATGGAGTATTGGCTCAGTGAACATCTATGTTCAGAACTGCCAAACTCACTAAGTCACAGGCGTAGTTTGCTCAAGATCTGTTTTAATCCACGAGACAGATACTACACATAGACTAAAGAATGGTCTAGGCCAGAAAGCACAAGTAGGTTCTATGTAGACCTACTATAGTTCCCCAGCTCTCTTCCTGTGTGAACCAAATGTATAACACAATTGTGAACCAAACACCTTATGTATAGCCATGTGTGAGATGTGGATCAAATCTGAGTGCTGAGATAATGTTCCCAAACTCGAATCAAAGAAGGATGGCAGCCGCTTTGTAGCCTCATTCAGAGAGGGAAAAACCTTCCTATTGGACACAACATCAGGCAGAGGTCACCCATATTGGGCGGAAAGAGAAGCAGCTTGTGATTATAAGTATGAATTCATGGGCCATGACAGGCCACCTTTATGCTAGTGAGCGAGATGACTGAAAGACAGAAAACAAGGAATTGTGGGTGGTTGGAAGCACAGACACACTAGGAGAGGCAGGAAGCATGAGCATCTCTGTCTCATAGATGTTCCAGGGGAATCTGTCACAGCAGGAGGGGCAAGCAATCAAATGCCTTTGTGAGTTAACACTGGCCAGTTTTCACCACTGGTCAATCTACTACCATAGCCATGAATAAAGAGATTAGAGAGGTAGAGATAAGAGTTGGTATCCAGGCGCAGTTCACGGGCTTTCATTAACCAAAGCTGATTTAAGTACTATTGTCTCTACAATGCGACCTGCCAGCATCAGATCCCAAGCTGAGCCCCCCATGTAGTAACTAGGTGAGATGTTAATTACATACATTGAGCCTGTTTCATCTAGGACTATTCAGAATAATCTGGCTGACTATTTTTTGAGACAGACTATCATGCACTCTGGGCTGGCTTTAAACTCCTTATATAGCCAAAGATGACTGAACTTTTGATCCTCCTGCTTCTGCCTCTTGAGTGCTGGGGTTATAGGCATGTGCAGCAGCATCCTATTCCTATTCTAATAGGGTTTTGCAATATGTTATGGACAAGCATTCTACCCATGGCGATATATCCTTAGATCCAATACATGTTTTTAATCATAGTTTTCCCTTCCCCTTCTTTAAGACAACCAGCCAGCACACCATACTACTCTATAGGAGCTCAATTCCATATCAGCCAGCATTACACCACTGTATAGGAGCTCAGTAATTCCTGACATGTAGGTGTGGGATTCTGGCCTTCTTTGTGGTTTTATTACTGTGCTTATTTTTATCTTTCTTCAGCCAGGGTTCAAGCTAAGTGCCTATCCAGGTGGTTTTGTTTGCCTTTGCCCTAATCCAGCACTCCTAATCCTGAAGGAGGTATGACTATGGTGTATTTGGACTCTGTGCTAAGCTGATACGGGAGAAAGCCCTGGAGCTGTCACAAAGCTCACTGGCAGCTCTGCTCTCTTCTGGCTGTAAAATGTATCTTCCTTCAACACACTCTGAAGACACTCTGAAGGTGTCTGAAGGTCACAGTCCTGTGTGATCCCTAGAAACCTTAACCCCAGAACTCTTTGATAAAAGAAACCCCCTACCCCAAGACCTAGGTTTTGAGTTTGATATTGTAATGGAGATTTTTATGCCCAGTATTCATATGGAACATTTTATTATTTATCTCACAAGATCTAAACCTGCATGGATACTGCTCTCCTAAGCTTAACCCTATAAAACAGAAGACCATGGATGTCAGCTCCATTCACAGTTTTCTTCATCTATCCATAGAGATATTATTTCTGAGTTTATCGCTCTTAGGGCTTGATGGTTTACTGAGTGCTTAGAATACTTTGTTGTCATAGGAAGCCATTGTGACTGAAAATCCTCTAACCATGGCATTGTGTACATGTTTGTGAATGTACTTGTGTGTGTGTGCATGTGAGTGTGCATGTGCATGACTGTTATGCATATGAACAGTCATTTCTCAGGAGACATCCACCTCTTTTTTCTTTCTTATACAGGATCTCTCACTGGAACTGAAGGCTGGCTGCCTTGCTGACCAGAGAGCTCCAGGGTTTTGCTTGTTTCTGTCTTCCCAGTGTCAAGATTATAACTGTGTGGGGCTGGCGAGATGGCTTAGCGGGTAAAAGCACTAACTGCTTTTCCAAAGGTCCTGAGTTCAGATCCTAGCAACCATATGGTGGCTTACAACCTGTAATGAGATCGGACACTCTCTTCTGGTGGACGCCCTCTTCTGGTGCGTCTGAAGACAACTACAGTGAATTATGCTGGAGTGAGTGGGCTGGCAGAGGTCCTGAGTCCAATTCCCAGCAGCCACACACATGTATAGGCTCACAGCCATCTGTACAGCTACAGTGTACTCATACACATAAAATAAATAAAATGAATCTTTAAAAAAAAAAGATTACAATTGTGTGTCATTATGGCTAGCTTTTAAAAAAAAATTTTTTTTTTTTTTTTTTTTGGTTTTTCGAGACAGGGTTTCTCTGTGTAGCCCTGGCTGTCCTGGAACTCACTCTGTAGACCAGGCTGGCCTCGAACTCAGAAATCTGCCTGCCTCTGCCTCCCAAGTGCTGGGATTAAAGGCGTGTGCCACCACAGCCTGGCTGCTTTTTTAAAATTTTAATATGGGTGCTGGGGATTGAATTCATAGCCTCACTTTGCCAGATGAGGCATCTTCCTATCACCCACAAAGGTGTCATTTTAAAGATGTGTCGGTAACATTTTTGGATAACTAAGCAAGCATCTTTGGTGTGTGGGAGTGTGTGTCTCTAACTCATATGGCTGGCTAAAATTAATTCTCAAGAGGTTAAAGATTTAAATTTTAACATGATGTCACTGAGGTTTTTTAATAGAACACACAGATCATTAAATATAAAGGGAAAACTTAATAATCTTGACTACAATAAAAATAAGATCTTGTGTTCACCAGACAGTATCCATCGAGCATGAAGTGGGAAGTATGGAGTGGGAGAAGGCATTTGTAAGATACAAGATCACAAGACCCACAGCCTGGAACACGAGGACCCATAAGACAGAAAGACAAACAAACAAAACAAAAACAAAAACAAACCAATGGAATGAAGTCCCCTCATTTTAAAAATTGAGAAACACAGGTTTGGTGTCAATAACCATAATTGTACTGTCAGCCCTGGGAAGCCGAGGCAGAAGGACTCCACGTTTGAGGCCAGTCTGAGCTACAGAGCAGGACCCTGGCTCCCAAAGCAACCACCACCAACAACAAAGGGCAAAGAAAGTATAAAAGGCACTTCGTTAAAAAACTATCTCCTGGAGTTCAAGAAACGTATGAGAAGGGGCTACATACAGTTTGCCATCAGGGCCATATAGACCAGCAAGCACTGCTACAGGAAAGTGTTCCACCATGGCTAGTATGTGGAGATAAAGGGATGCTTGAAAGGATAACATTTTAAAAAGGTGACAAGAAAGTAAAATCATAAAAATCCCCAGAAAACTGGTAATATGTACTAAAGCTAAGTACCTTTCGCAGGCCACAGAGATTCATCATTTAGACCCGTCTATGGAAAGAAAGGAGCCCAGTCCTTGCTCTTTATGATTAGCTTGCTCTTCCAACATCACACCATCCATGTCTTATGCAAGCACACTGATGCTGTAGACTGACTATGTGCCTTTTGGTATGTTTGATTATGTTTGCACTTTTTAAGATAGATTTTGTCAACTTTTGGGACTGACTGAAATGTAAAAAAAAAAAAAATAAAAAAAAGTCTAAGACTAAATACTGAATCACCATCAGCATCAATCTATTAGGTTGTTACTTGTCTGATTTCAATTTCAACAAAACGCTATTCAAAAATATCTGAATGCAGGGGAGATGGCTCAGTAGTCAAAATGCTTGCCTCACAAGCCTGAGATCAGAGTTCAGATCCCCAGGACCCGTATAAATACCAGGTGGCCCTGGTGGCAGTCTGCAATTTCAGTACCAGAAGACGAAGATGGGCAATCCTCAGAGCAGCTGCCTAGCAAGAGTAGGCATATCAGTGAGCTCTGGGTTTGATTGAGAGATCCTGCCTCAGTGGATAAAGTAGAAGAGCGATCAAGTAAACTGCAGACTTGAATCAACCTTGGGCTTCCACATGCATGTACATATTTGTGTCCCCACATATAGAAACACACATGCATATGAAAATGGAAAAAAGACAACTGTATATTAACAAATTTTTAAAACTCATTTGCTTTGCTAATTTTTGTCTTGGTTGAAATCCTCCATGTTCAAAATGTGACTCCAACTTCCTGTTTACTATCAGGTTTCAAGGCCATGTTCGTGCTTGGTATTTGCTTCTGATGTCTTCTAACTGTCATCTTTGAGCCCTGCTGAACTTCATGTTTGTAAATGTACTAAACCTGCTGCTGTCTTGTTCCTTAAGAATCTCTTCTGCAATAGCTGCCTGGGATTTACCACAGGTTTTTCTTAAAACAAACAACAAACAAACAAATGCTTTTCATTTCTGTTGCTCACTGAGGCTTAGTAAACCTGTATCAGGGGAGTAAGTAGCAAGATCGCTGTGGTTAAAACATCTGAAAACCTTTCCAAGTCTTCTTTGGGAAGATTTGCTTACAGAGTCATCTACAGGTGTCCCAGCAGGCAGAACCATCAAAGCTGAACAGCTATTTAGACCCTTAAAAGACTGCCCCATGGATGAGTTAGATCTCAACAATGCCCTGTAAGAGACGATAAGAGACTCGTGGGGTGACCTGTTTAGGAGTAGCAGATTAGAAATCATGGAAGGTCAGTTGTTGTCCCTTAAATGATATTAATCATCATCTTGGGCCCCTTCATTAGTTATCAGTCTCTTTCCAAAACAATGAGACTTTTTAGTACCTGAGAGAGAGAGAAAGGAAATGAGAGTCAAGTTTCAATTTTTAAAGAAGTCCAAATATTTCAAACAGTTTTGCTGGAACAAAGAGGAACAAAGAAATCTCCCCAGATGTCATCGTTTCCCCAGAGACCAGGAGACCTGGGCACGGACAGGAGTGAAGAGTAGTACACTTCTGAGCTCTGAATCTGCAGGAGAGCTTTCTCTTGATTGATTAAAGAAGCAAAAAAGACTGAATTAAAGCAATCTGGCCAAACGAGAATACAGGTTTCTAATGGCTTTTCCCTCCTCCTTAAGAAATTGCAGGACGATGCTATCCATGTGGAAATGAACGTACAGTCTTCGGCACACATTCCATTTCAGGCTTTGAAATGGGGAAAAGCTTTCCCACATGAATAAAACACAAAGTGAATGCCGTACTCAGGTAAATCACAAATCATGTCAAATACATAATAATCTGTATATGTATATCATACAGATAACTGGTTACTTTTGACCAAGGTCTGATGCATATTTGTTACCTGCCCACTGTTCACATTTATTTAAACAAACAAAAACAAAAACAAAAGATGATTCAATTTCCTTGATTCCTCTTTTAATTAAAATTGACACAGGGCCCAACTTCCTCGCACTTCCTGTGTTTCTGAACACAGCAAATACTTGATCTCCTTTGGGCTCTGCTGTTTTTGTTTGTTTGTTTGTTTGTTTTTGTTGTTGTTTTTTTTCCAAAAAAATAAGAGTGTGTAAGAATTCACAGTGATAAAAGTTGGAATCAGGGACTGTTGGATGGAACTGGCCAGAGGAGTCTAACTGAACACAATGTGTCTGGAGTTCCAAGACAGAACAGCAGTAACCACAGAGGCCCAGCTCCACCTGCATCTACTTTGGGTCATTTTGGAGAATGAATTTCCAAATGGGCCATCCTGTTGTTAGTCTTCATGAACCAGAGAATACTACTACTATAGTGTTCTCCATATCCCTCACAGTCAGAATCCATTTCTAGCCTCATGTAACTGAACATTCTCCTACAAATAGCCTTTGCACAGTTTCCCCAAGTAATATTTTTGTACTGTACAAAGCTGTAGTATCTCTGGTTATAAATCTAGTGACCATTTAGCCTATCATCCAAACAGGACATTCTAAAGAGTCAAAACATGGTCATCAGTAATTCGTAAGTCCACCTGGTACAAAACAAGACAAGTCCAGGCAAATCAAGCAGGTGGCTGTCCTGTGCATCACTGTATTCCTTTCTATCTACTTCCATTGCTTGAGAGAAGATTTCACATCATGCATTTTATATACCTAAAATGCACAGTGAGTCCAATATTTTGGTATATATGACTTTATGTCCATCGTCTCCGAATCTTGGTCATTTCACCATTCCAAATGAGACTATATTTCCTTCAGCAGTCATGTCAGCAGACATGATACTTACGCTGCCTCACCAACCTCTGATTGAGCTGTTACCTATGTGGGTCTGCCAATTCTTGAACTTTCTGATAAATATAATCTTGTGATAAGTGGTCTTCAGCATTGCGATTCTTTTATTTCTAAATGGTATTCCACTATAAGGATAAACCACATTATATTTATCCATTCATCGTTCATGGACCTTTACGTTATTTCTACTTTTTGGTTATTGTGAGTAGTACTGCTAGGAACATGTGTATATAAGTGTTTGTGTGGACATATGTTTTCACTCCTTTGGGGGTATTTACCTATTTGTGCCCCTTCCTTTTGGCTGCCCCGTGCAACATATTTATCTATCAAAATTCTAACAGGGTTTTCACACACCAGGCAGGAAAGCAAGGAGTCAGTAGGAAGAACCTGAAAGGAAAAATGTAGTGTTACTGAGGCTACTGAAGTGAGTACTTTTGTTTTTAAAAAAATGTGCCTTTTCTAGTGTCAACTGACATTGAGCATTAAGAGATTAGACTGGTTGAGAAAAAGACATAGCGAAGAAGGGAGAGAGGAAGGAAAGGAGGGAGGGAGGGAGGGGGGAATCAACCTTAAGGATCAGAAGAAATTCCTGCTGGGCTACCAAGAGCTCTTGCTTCATAGTTTAAAATCATTTACCTAAGAGCAGATGGACCAACACAGCAAAGCTAATCCAACACTCACAAAAGCTCCAGGGTTTTTGCTCTTCGAGCTAATATTTACATTCTGTGTCTTGAATAAAAAGTTTTAATTTCTCCTGCTAATAGTTTATACTCACTGATGACTTTTTTAATTTGCCCCTTTTCTTTAAGACACAGACACAGGTAAGCTATGTTTTGAGAGAATGTGTTTAACCTTATGAAGATGTACGCACAGGTGAAATGGCCTCGTGTGAGGAGCCCGGGTGAAGCAAGATGTGCTAAAGTAAAATCAATACCCACAGAAGAGAAAATTAGAAAGTCACTGATATTTTTTCTTTCTCATTTTCTTTCTTTCTCTCTTGTCACTGGACTGTTCAAGTTGGGAACTCTTAGGGATCGTTATGTATAAAACTCTCCAGGCTTCCATTCTAATGGGTTCCAGGTTTTTCAGCTATGGAGATGAGACTAGCAGACTTAGTAAATCCTTATTTATTTGTCCCAAAGGTCAGGCTGTACTCTCTTTTTTCCTGTGCTGGTTTCTATTCATTCTCTGCCTCTTCTCAGGGTCTTTTGCTACTCATCATTAATCTTTCAAGCTACAGCTGGGTGGGTTCAGAACAAAACTATCAGAGGACTGAGAAATGAAATATTTACCCATACCAACTGGGAAAAGGGTCTATCAACCTGAACCATTCAAATGCAACCACATTTCTATTCTTCCATTCTATTCTATTCTATTCTATTCTATTCTATTCTATTCTATTCTATTCCATTCCATGTAGAAGAATTACACACACACACACACACACACACATATACACACATATACACACACAAACATATCCATTCACATATACATACACATACACACACACATATATGTATATATATGTGTATATATGTATATAT
>NW_022196905.1:247096642-247136797 GCF_008632895.1 Mastomys coucha
TATATATATATATATATTACTATCTGCTCCCATTTGTAATGAGGTGTAATATATAGAGCTCAATTAGTTACCATGGAGACACTGGTCCTGCTTCTTATCACAGAGCCACACTATCATTGTCAGCCAAAGTGGGATGACAAAGGCCACCCCAAGAGCCTAGTTCTGCAATTACAGAGCAATCAGGCCCTTCCTTTAATAGCGCTCATTCAGGTACGCACACGCCTCATTCTGTGCTATCTCCATTTCTTCCCTTTTAAAGTCAGACCAGAGGAAGTAGGATGCAGTTGCCAAGTACAGACGTCTTCTGTTGGATGGGCTGCTTGTGCAGGATTTCAGTGATATTCCTTAGTTTACATTACAGAGCTCATTAGCTGCTAGCCTCTTAAGCCATCCTCCTTAAGCCTTAACAAGTATTTTCTTCTGAGGATATACAGCGACCGTCCTTTTATGCATTAGATGTTTTATCATTTGTCATTAACTAACAAAGTGAGGTGGATAAATAGAAATCACAGCCTCTACATTTCCTCTTGGTCCCAGGCTTTCCCTATCCATACTGCTAAAGCTATCAACAGAAAAACAAAAAGGAAGAAAAGGAAAAAAGAATGACCAGCATTAATTGGGTCCTGTGGCACTGTCTAGATGAGGAGTACAAATGACAGGAGGGAGAGAGGCCTGGTTTTTCCTTAAGGATTTTCATTTTTAGGGATGACAGGCTGTTTCCGAGACTTGCCTTGGATGCTCAGAGAGACATTTTAAATTCACATGGAAATTTGGGGTGAATTAGAGGATGAACTGAGGCATTCAAATTAGTCTGATTATAGATAAGCTTCTTATGGTGATCTTTGCCCTGTGTGGTGTCTGTAATTTCATAAATTACATGGTTATCTTTGATTTGACTCTAAAGTCCGAGGATGCTGAGGCTCTCTCAGCCCCGGCAACACAGGGTGCTTGGTTTTTAAAAAGTGTGAATACAGTTGGGATCACGAGAGACAGAAACAGCGAAATAACAATAATAATTAATAATAATAATAAAGTCTATGATACAATTACTTCTCTGAATAAACTCGCTGAAATCTAAGGGGGATTATATATATATGTGTGTGTGTGTGTGTGTGTGTGTGTATTTTACATATAAAAATCTATATGATAGTAGTGATCAATATGAATCAAACAATAAAAATTCTACAATAATCTGAATGTTGGTGAAGGAGATCACCAACTCCAGAGTTGGTGCCATGGTCTGAATGGGTCCCGGAGTTCTTATGTTACAAATGCAAACTCCAAAAGCGAGTCTTGAGAGGATGGGACTTGGAAGGGGTGAGCACATTGCCTTGTGGGTGGATGGAGAAGAACGAAAGATGACTTTGACTCCCTCCCATCCCTTCCTCCATCTCTTCATCTCTGGCTCCTTCCTCCCCAGATCACTGGAGCTTGTTCTTGAGACCACAGGTTAGGGCATCATGAAGTATCTCATCAGACACAGCCCTTCAGCCTCAGACTCGCCAGCCTCCAGAAAAGTGGGCCAGATAAACTTCCATTTATTAAAAGTTGCCTCATATTAATACGGCAGCACAGAATAGAATGAGACTGTTAATAAGATCTGACGTGAGGGGAGGGTGCACAGAGGAAAAGAGAAGAGGAAAAACGCATCCCAGAAAAGAAAGACAGCAGAAGGAAAGGTGTGCCGACTGGGATGGGCATGGTCTTCCTGGGAGACTGCGGCTATGTTGGCATCACCAGGGCAAATCACTCTTGAATTCCAAGAAAAACTGTAGACTTGGCTCAGGTGTTGGGATAGTTTCCTTAATCTCAGACCACCCCCCAAAGTGTGTCCCTTCTCATTTTACTAGATGAATACAGGGAGGAAAAAAAAAAGGAGAAAGAAGTGGGGGTAGGGGGGGAGTACAAGAACAGTTACATTCAAAGTGACTCAGTAAAGCCAAGCAGGCAGTGTGTGGACACATTCTGTGCTGTATGACC
Organism: Mastomys coucha; assembly: GCF_008632895.1. Classification (NCBI taxonomy): domain Eukaryota; kingdom Metazoa; phylum Chordata; class Mammalia; order Rodentia; family Muridae; genus Mastomys; species Mastomys coucha. The sequence goes on from NW_022196905.1 coordinate 247,098,623, forward strand.
CCTGCATGCCAGGAATGTCATTAATTAGAGAAGAAATGAATGACTGGAGATTTGCCAAAAGCGGCTCAGGAGATCAAGGGCTGCGTGCGCCTATGTTTTCACCTGTGTGCTGGAAATCTTTGGGAGAGCTGTGCAGTATGTATTAGGCTCTGACAGGGGCCTGATTAATGCTGCCTTCTTAATGGGCAACTGACTCCTGGCATTTTTGTTGCCAAGAGATGGCCTCGTAAATATACAGTGTCTTGGAGCTGAACCCTGAGCCGTGAGCTGGGGGAAAGCCAAATGAAAACTCTCAAAGGCTGTTCTAAAAAGCATAGAGAGAAGTCTCACTAGCTGGTAAGCAGGAAGACTGTAGAAGCTCTTGATACTGTAACAGCAGGTGCACCAATGAACCTCATGTGTTCCATGAGCCCAACCCTGTACTCAGCATGGGCCACATGAGCTCATCGGCTCTTCATACATTAGAGAGAGAGAGAGAGAAAAAAAACCCAAGTTCAAGAGAAGTTGCTACCGGTCTTGCTCAAAATACTCTGCCCCCAGCAGACCCTAGTAACTTTACTCTAGCATAACAAAAACAATAAATACACTTCAAAGTGTATGACTATCAATAACTCTTTTTTTCAGTGGCTTCCCTCCTGCTTCCTTTGATAAGGTTATGGTAAGGCATCAAAATAATTGGTATCTTCCCTGTAACTGTTGTCAAGAAAGGGGATGAAAATTGAAGAGACTATCTCTATGTATTTTACTCATTTGTGTATGGCGTTTCACTCATATGAAATCTTACTCATCATTATATTTCTAAGTCTTAGAGGAGCAGTTGACAGGCAATAAAAACTTAGTAAATTCTTGTTGAGTGGATGATATCAGCCAGTGGGAATGGATACATTCTGTAGTACTTTACAGTTTATGAAACATTTGCATGTATTTAAGTCACTATCTCACAGGGGCCAATGTACATAGGAACTCATACAGAATATCTCCAAACAGAAGTCAGGGACTTTTACCTGCTATCACAAAAGGCTTCTGCTCAGTTTAATTCTCGAGGGCCAAGGAGATGCTTAGCGGTAATGGTGTCTGCTGCCAATCTTGCCAACCACAGTCTGAGTTCAATTTCCCTGGAACTCACACAGTGGAAGGAGAAAACCTACTCCTGGAACTTGTCCTCTGACCTCTAGGGGTGTCCTATGGCAACTGCATGTGTGTACGCACGTACACACACACACACACACACACACACACACACACACGCACACACACACACACGCACACTACACATGCATGCACACTAAATACATAAAATAAGTGTGATAAATTCTTAGCATGGTTGTGTGCCTGATTACCACACAAACTCCTTTCCAAGGCTTGGTAAGGACTTAGTAGAGAGAAGATCAGTAAGAATATCTGTTATTTCCATGGTTTTTAAAGTTTTGTTGCCATTTCCAATAGACATTAAAGCCCCATTTTATTGAAGGAACACACAAAAATGCCCCTGCCAACACTTGGGGGGGGGGTTCTTTATAGATTTTGTTTTGTTTTCTGACTATTCCACTTACACTGTTCTGAACATCTAGATAAAAACAGAACATGGGGATTAGTTAAGCAAAAACAGCTGGTCCCAGCAGTGAACTCATTTAGAACTCAAAGTTTTAAGATGTTCTGGGTACTTGAGGAAAGCATGACACTTAGAGTAGAAAATTCTTAGCTGCTCTTATGCTTTCTTTGCTGATTTAGCTTGAGATTAAGGATATGCTCTTTATGAGTGTTGTCCCATATCTGTGCCACTGGCCTGCTGCTACACCTATTGGCTCCTGAATGCATCAATCTCTACAGTGTAGCTTAATGAGAATCAACAGTCATCAGCGTAGTGGAAGACATGGATGGCAAGCCCTTGACTTGGAGTGAAGACCTGAGATCATTTCAAAAGCATTACATGACTGCTGCCCCTACTGCCAAGTGATTTCTGCTGTCATTGTCGTTTGCAGGATGAAGCTCAGCTAACAAGCATCATTAGGAAAACCCATGTCAAACTTGAGAGAGAGAGACTGGAGTTCTCTCCTCTCTCTCTGATGGGGGTCCTGACCTCCCTTTGGCTGGCACAGTGACTGAAGGCTCTTCCTACCATCTTTTCCTTTTAGCAAAAGGCACAAGACAGAAGCTCTCACTGATTGCCACCCAGATTCCTGCTCCTTAGTCACCAAGGGGTTCTGTTTCATTTTCATGAAATTATAGTGTTCCTTCTCTCCTTTCCTCTTAAAAGCAAGAACAGATAGCTACATTCCTTCATCACCATAGGTCTTCCTGACTGTATGTTACTCATTCTCTCTTGCAACATTTGAGTACAAAGGTATATGCCATTATGTATTCATCAGCAAATGATACAGATTTATGTCCATAAACATGCTGATCTTGGAAGCATTTCTATCCATTTCATCTTAAGACTTGGAATGTGGTTCACTGGCCTAGAAAAGGCATATTTTAAGTAAAACGCAATGTTCATTGAGTCATGGGAAATGTTTTTTTAGGGAAAACTCTTAGCTTGTTGCTATGCCAGCACAGAGGAAAGGTGGCAAAGAGAGCTGATGAGGGGCCAGTGAGAAGGTCAGTGGGTAAAGGCTTCCCAGTCAAGCTTGACAACCAGAGTTCAAGTCCTAGAACCCACGTAAAGCCACAAGAGAGCCAACTTCACAAACCTACACACACACACACACACACACACACACACACAGTGCTATGTGTGCCCACATTTCCTGTAATGATCATTAACTGCACATTGGTACACAGTATAGTACAGATGTTCTCAGTAAACTCCATCAGGGAATCAGGAGGTGGTAACAGACTCTAGAAAGTGGTAGTGTAAGCATTTATCCTTAAAACCCTGTGCCAAACCCAGGGCCAGCCAGCCACATGAACATGAACTTTTCCCTTGTTTTAACGGGGCCTAACGTTAATCAGTCCCAGGCTTTGCTTCCTCCCCTTACGTATCTTCATTTTAAAAAAGCATAATGTTAAAGTGTAGGAAACATAGACATTTGTAGATGTCTGTACACAAATACTAATAGAAACAAAGGGAACCAGCAAGATCTGGTGGCATCTTAGAGATGAAATGAATAAATTCTGGTCCTTAATCTTTAAATATACTTGATCTCCATTTTAGAAGTACACATTCAAGGAACTATCATTGCATACTAATGATTTACTTTTTTACTTCATTAATTTTTTCATTAAAGAGGCAGTGAAACATGTATGCAACATTACTGCTGATTACCTAAGTATGATAACATCTAACTGCAGAATAATATCCTGGGGGAATTATACATTTCTTTATTCGTAACTATATATTTTACATTTTTTAGCAATGTCTTTTTGATTGCCTTTAGTATCAACTTAATAAGCAATAGATAGAACAAATTTTGTTTTATTATGTTAAAAATCCATTTTTCTCTTTTTGTTGTAGCCATTTTTTTGTTTGGTTTGAGAGTGTGTATGTGTTAGGACTCTACACTCATCCCTCTACCTCTCCAATTTCATTCTCATAAATGAGTCCAGTCAGCCCCAGTCCACACTGCCATTTCCCTGTCACAGGATATCCCTCTGAACTAGTATCTCCTGTCAACTGTACTCAGTACTACCGTAATCAAACCATAGCAACTATGATTTCTCTTTCTTATTTGTAAGACTTTAGTGGCTTCCAGTATAACAGGAAACAACAGAAAAGATCCTCCAGTCCTGTTCATTCATTCATATCCCCCCTCTGCATATATATATATGCAATATATAAATATATTAGTATCCATTATATATTATAGTATATATATCTATTTCCTTTTATAATGGTATATAATATTTAGCAGGTGCAACCCCATCCTTATTTTACAGAAGAGGAAACCATGATGCAGACTGCAAGTCAATCAATCACTTGGCAATGCACAGTGTCCCCTTAGATAAGTACATGGGAACTCTGGCTTTGGGGTTCCCTCTCTCTTCCTAACTCCTCCTCTGATGTTCCCCATTCCATTCCAGAATCAATGCTCTCAGTTTTTGTTTACAGCCTTTTCTTTGTCTGCCAGACCTTTCTCTTTCTCTTCCACGAATCCCAGTGTGGGTCTTGTCTATTCCATTGTATGTTTTTTATTATAACATTGTATTTTGTATTATATGACTTGGCATATGCATTCTAAAGCTATAACTCTTGTAAAGTGGAACAATTTATTATATCACTTTTCGTACTAATGAAAGAAAGATTGACAGGCAACGGCAATGAAAAAAATCAATCTACTATTGTAGGGTGAAATTGTTATGTTAGAAATATACACTGTAGACACTTGGTAAATATTAATTAATATAAAGAGATTATCATTCATCCCTGAGATCCTCCCAGAACAATATAAGCTATCTCCACTGCTCTTGGTTACCCACCAAAATGTGATAGAAAGACTTTATTGCTAAACACACTATCTGCGTTGGCTACAGGACATACAGAAATCAAGTGGTACTGACCAGAAAGCTTGTTCCCTCTGGCTAGCTCTCAAAGTATTAGGAGGTGCCATGGAGGCTGATGGGAGAATAAAACCATTAGCCATCTTACCTAGCTGTGACCCCTGGGGATTATAATAGTTACTAGCCTGGCAAGGTATGTCTATGGGTATGTAATGGCATGAATTTGATGGGGTTAACCCACTGTTTTCTGTGGGCTACCCCCACCGAAGGAATACCTACATGCTACTGCAAATAGCCCAAGAGCCCACAGTCTGAGATCTCACAGATCGAGGGATGAACCTACTACTATTATTTTGATAAATGGACATAGCACCAAACTGCTTTTTAAGTTTATTTTTCTCTATCCACAGGTCAGTTCTCAGACCTCATCAGAGAAGTTTCTTGTGTGCAGTGATAGTAATTAAAGCAAAACTCAAAACTGGCCAAAGTTCGGGTGAATCAGAGAGTATGGAGCTCTCAGCCATAAGGAGGACATCTTCATTACCCTCCTTCCTAAGGATGGGCCATCACGGAGGAGCGAACAGAAGAACCAGAAGAACCAGAAGCTAGAGAGGACCCCAGTAAAAATGTGTCTTCTGGACATGCCGGAACAGCTATACTCAGGAGCTCCCAGCAGCTGCAGCTGCCTGAATAAGACCTGTGTAAGAAGATCAAGCTAGGTAATGTGGGATGAAAAAGGGATCATGAGCCCCTATCCATAATGGAAGAGCTATGAACAGATATGGTTTCTGCGGGAGGGTGCGCTAGTTTTCTTTGAGGCTATGGATCCTTGGTAGGTCACCCACACTCTAGAAAATGACCCCACACCCAGAAGTATACAAGTAGCACATATTGGAACCAATGAGTTATTAAAAAATAATTTTTAAAAGATTGCATTAAGTAAGAAGAGGGTTGGGGGAGTAGACCTGAGAGGAATTAAGTTGGAAATAAATATGATTAGAATACAATGTATGAAGTTCTCAAAGAATTAATAAAAATACCTTAAAGGGGTTATATTCAAAAGACTGAACACAAGTCCTATGGGAAATTCCCAAACTGTTTTGGACAGTATGTAGCATTTAAAAATTGCTTTGAAATTAACGCTATAGCTGGGCATGGTGGTAATGCTTGTAATCTCAGTACTCCGAAAGCTGAGGTGGGAGAATGAAAGTCAGACATTATCCTGGGTTATAGAGAGAGTGTAAGTCTAGAGTGGGCTATACAATGATACGCTGTCTCAAAAAAACAAAACCAAAACCAAAACCAAAGCCAAAAACCAAACATACAAATAACAAAAAAAGATAAAGAGACTTTTATGGATCCAACTACAACTATTATTTATTGAGAACTTACTACATACAAATATAAGTGATGAAAAGTCGAAGATAAAAACTGAGCAACAACAAAGCATCGTGTCCCCCTCACTCATTTCAGGAAAGAAGTCTAAAGAAAAAGTGAAACCAGGGATTTCCCACAGTATAAAACTCTCTAAAACCCACAGGTATCCCATCAGTGGGGATGGTCAAGAAGAATGCAAGGAAGGTGTCTCAAAGTGAAGCAGAAACAATGAAGATGCCCTGGGAAATGTACAGGGAGAGTCTCATGTGCCAATCAGTCCCCTGCCACATGTCCTCAGCCACTGTACATGGGAGGTAAGGACAGAGGGCATGGGGGGAGGTGAGGGAGGATTTCAAGGTCATCTAAGAACACAGTGAATTCAAGCTCAGCTTAGCCACAACAGAGTGAAGAGAAATGTTTTTAAACAAGAAAAGAGTTTCCTATTTTATATGTTTAAAACTATAAGTGTGTGTGGAACCTAAGGGAACCTGAGACTTCGGGGTGGACGGTAGGTTCAAGTGGTCACTAGTTCAAGTGATGGTATTGTCTTACAGCTGCAATGTTTCTACAAAGGGATATATTGGAAGATGTTTTAATTCCTAAACTACTTCATGATCATATATCCTGAAAGGAAGTCTAAGTTTTTGAGCATAGATGATTTGTCATTTGTTCTAAGTAAAGGGCTTCATTCAGGCTCTTTATTTCCCCTGTGTTTCTTTAAAAGAAAGTCTGGACTATACTTGTTTCTCTGCACCATTGTGCAAAGAAATAGCTTAGGAGTCTATACATAGTAGATGGCTGTGCCAAACCACCATCTACCATTGATGAGTTTATAGAGAGCACCTGCTATTACAAGACCAGGAAGTAGAACACGACATCAGAGGATCATGGTAAAAGCAAGGTATACACAGGCAGGTCGTATTTACAGTTATAATATTTGGGGTTAACACTGCCAGAGAATCGAGAGCAAGGAAGGATGGCAGCATTGCTTTTCCTTTGTCTGGAAAAACACGTACAAGCACCCATTCCAAGTGAAGCAAGGGAGCCTCTGGCCTTTGCACTAGAGTTAGTGGTTGTGCCACCCTCTTTTGCCAGCCAGGCGGTGTTCACACTCTATGGAGAAGAGCCTCTCTGTGCCTGGAGGTAATGTTTTACCTGATTTACCGGTCTGTGAAACAAGAACAGGTCTAAAAGACCATGAGAGCACAGATATTACTAGTGATCCCCAGTTAACATTCAAAACACATAAAGATAGAGGGGAATGTGGTGGTGTGAAAGAGAACAGCCCGCATAGGTTCATACATTTGAATGTCTGGTTCTCAATTGGTGGACTACTTAGGAAGGATTAGGAGGTGTGGCCTTTTTAGAGGCGGGGCAATGCCTGGCCATTCTCTCTCTGCCTCCAACTTGAAGACAAAACATTAAGTCCTCAGTGACTGCTCCAGCAGCACCAGCACCTGCCCGCTGCTGTGATCCCCACCACCCTCTCACCCTTTGAAACTATAAGCAAGCCCACCAATTAAATGCTTCCCTTTCTAAGTTGCCCTGGTCACAGTGTCTTTGCATATCAGCAGGGCACTGGCTGAAACAGGGAAGAAGAAAGAGAAAATCAAGCCCAGCAGAAAAGGGAGGAAGGAGATGAATGGTCACAGGGGACAATAATAAATAAATAATAAATCTGATAACAGACTCATGATAGCTTACAAAGTAAGCTGTGAATGCTGTGGTACAGGAGGTACTAGGTGAAGTTTTATATCTCGGCTGCTGTCCTACTTGGCCAGTTCACAATGAGTGAGCACTTACTGCCAGGTAACTTTCTAAGTATGCCTTTTTTTTTTTTTTTTATAGCTCACAGAGTCCTCTGAGCAAAGATGGGATTAGTCCTCTGTCTTAGAAAAGGACTACGAACACTGCTTCACAATACTTTCATGTGCTTGGTGCTTCTTAATGAAGCCGATGTCAACATTTCTGTCACACAATTGCCAACAAGGAGGGGACAGATTAAGTAACATGTACCCTGTTGGCATAAATGGAGAGTATTAGGACCCACAGGTGTTTGATTCCCAGATACACTTTCGATGACATATGAATGCTTGTCACATGTCAAGCTCTGGTCAAAATATGTATTAACATACCCTATCCTCCTACCAGCCCCACAAGCATGGATACTATTGTCATTCATGTTTCGCAGAGGAAGAAATTAGGATGAGAACCTAGAAAGCTGACTCAGAGCTAGACCCTTAACTTAACAGTATGTTGAGTCTTTTCATCAAAATGGGTAATAGAGCAAGCATTGGAGACGCTGAAAGCAGAAAGGAGTCTCATAGCCGAACATACACCAAGTAGCACTGCTACTTTTATAACTTTAATTTTTCAAAGCCTATTTTTAATAATGGTTCTTAAAAGTGTTAACCTCCCTTGTAACCCACCAGAGGTAGTGGAAAAGAAAGGATATGGGGGGAAGTGGACCTCTTTAGAAAGGTTCTTTGGAGCAACTCCCATCTGTGTGGTCTGGAAATCAGCAGTTCAGTTCACAGGTTAGCAGGCAGTGGCAGCTCAATCTACTTACAAACACTTCACAGATACACCAAGCAGTCCAGTTCAGTACAGTCGAGTTAGCAACAGCGGTGACACGACCTAGAGAGACAGGTAGGGCTCCAGTCAGCAGGAGGAACCTACAGGGACACCAGGAGAAGTTCTCGGCTGTGCCTCTCTCAGGGAAGTGAAGATCAGTGAAGATTCAAGACCCACAAGCATGGCGCAGCTAGCTGGACCAGCAAGCTCTGTCTCCGTCACTTCATGGAGTCCTATTTATACCTCCAAATATCAGGTGTCCCCCAAGTGCCTTGGCTCAGTGCAGGCTTGCCTCAGCATGTGCATCCAATCAGCCTGAGTCCTTAGAAGCTACAAGAAACTGTGGCACACCACCAGAAGTTTTTTGGGCGAATTTCTCTCTATGGAGTCCTGACAAATGCAGCTGGTGGACCAATACCTGCGTGTAGTTAGCAAAGAATCCTTCATCACGTGCCCTTTCACGTGCTTTTAGCTTTAGCAGACCATCCTCTCTCCTCTCCTGTGTCGGCTTTAGCGAGATGTTCCTTCACAAGCCTGCCTTAGCCTTTCACACCTGTGTCCATTTTATAAGACATTCCTTCATGCGTGTGCTTCAGGAAAACACCATCTGACACAACTGACTCTCCAAAGAACCCTTAAGTTTCCACTTACTTCAACTACCTGTAATATTCATGGAGCCCTTATGAAACTTCTGCAGGACACTGGCATGCTATCCTGAGTCACTTCAGGAACAAAGGCTTGCTGCCCTAGCCAAAGTAGTGCTGTAACAGAGCTTGTCTCTGATGTCTACTCTCAGCTGAAAACAAAACAAAACAAAACCCTGCCCATTCAGTTAGCCAAGGACCTTGTTGGGAAGGTGCAACTCATTGTCCACGGGTGTTGATCCTCAGGATGAACCCTAATAAACACCTTGGTTGCCAGATACAGTGCTATACACCAGGGTAGCAACAACAAAAAGAAAGACAAACAACAAAAACCCCATTTGCATATCTGTCTCTGCTTCTCAACCTACCAAGGAGCCCACTTTCCTAGCCTACCTCTGATGGCTCCTTACGCACCTCGACAAATGCACCCAGCGCTGTGGATCTTTTGTAAGTAAAAGTACAAAGGCTTAACTTGGCCAAAGATAGAGTTGGTCAGAGACAGATCTAGAACTGGAATTGAGATAGTCTAATCTGGAACTTCCAATCTTACAGCCTATATTTTCCTAGCACTTGGATTACACTACCATACCCAGTTTATATGGTGCTGGGCATCAAGCCCAGGGCTCTGAGCATGCTGGACAAGCATTCTAGCAACTGAGCAACCTCCCCAGCCCATCTGTCTAATTCTAAAGCATGTGTGTGTTCTCAATATCTGTGCAACTGCACACAGAGGAGACGGCTTCAGCGATTGAGATATATTAGTCCAGCATGCCTTTAATCAGAGGAGGAAAAAGAGCATTTGAAAAGATTTCAGTTGGGAGGTAAAATAAAATCTCACCATAGAGCATACCCAAGCAGTAACTGGAATGGCCTGAAATGTACAGGACAGCCTGGAATAATTTTCCTCCAGGTCTCCCACAACTCATTTCTTGGGAAGACAGAATTGAAATAGCAAAAGGGAAAATGTTCAATTAAATATATACGCGAGTACATTAAATTAGCTTAAACTCAAAGAGAAAAGGTTTCGTACTCCAAGATGAGATGTTTATCATTTAATACATCTGTCTGCTATCTTTCCTCACACAAGGGGAGTTGAAAACATAAAATGCCAGCAGACGGCCCTGACTTTAATGGGAAGCTACAGGGTCTGAGATCTGTTGGCACTATCCTGAGACTATCCTTAGAGAGATGGAGCAGTGTTAAAAGATGGGATAGAAGGGGAGAGCCGAGGTAGCACAGGCTCACAGCTTCTGTCTGAGTTATAGTCCACGATTACGGGCTTTATCCAGTGCTATAAATTGGCAGGTGCTTTTATCTATCCTAACTCTACCAGTACAGATATATTCAAAAACAAATGTCACAATTCATATGTTAGCTTAAATCATGTGGAATCCATTTTTTAAAATTATACTTAAAGTATTTCCAATGGAGGCAACTGTAGAAAAAAATTCAAGTATTAAACTTATTTCTGATCCTAGTTTGTCTCGGGCACACCTCTATTTCATTTAAAATCTAAAGTAAATCTAAAAATATACCAGGACACAGGAAGGCTGAGAAATCAAACACCGAGAAAATGGATTCAGTTAGCAAGGATTACATGCATCAACGAACTGTACTGAAGTGAACATTTGCAAACGCTAGAGGTTCTCATTCTGAAACTGGAGATCTTGAAAGAAAAATCAATCGCACTGGAGAAGGTAACCCCTCTTCATCTGTCTTTAATGAGTCAAGCACAACCAGGTGGATTTCCTATCACAGATGGATCAAACTTGTGAAATTGGTTTTGATCCAAGACTCACTGGTACATCTTCTATAGGAAGCCTCTACTCAAACCCTCTTCCAACAGCATGGATCCTAAGGGATGCTTCTGGGGTTTTGCTTTTGTTTCTTTCCATCCTGCATTTTGTTTACTGTGTCTTAAATTGACTATCCTACACTCAGTGTCTCAGGGTAACTACTGCAATTACCTTGTAAGAGCTCAGGTTTTGAGAAGAGGTGAAGAGCCTTCAAACTGGATCAGTTCAAGGTTGGCCTGAGCCTTCAAAACATATGTCACATACCTGTAATCCCAGCACTTGGGAAGGTGGGACCTCTGGGCTACACAGTAAGACCTTGTCTCTCAAAGAAAAAAAAAAGAAAAAGGGAGAAAAAAAACCCACATCATATTATTAAGTGAAAGCAGGCATAAAGAGCCAGTTCTTCAGATCTTTTATTTTTTAATAAATCAAATAATATTGGCCATATTGTTTTTATTAGGGCAAAACCCCTTCTGGAAAGTCACTGCTCAAGTCTAATAATGGAGTAGGTAAAGGGTTTTGGTATTTTTCTGAATAATCAATACCAAAGCTGCTGATGTAAATTTATTTGAACTCTAGGGAACACAACCTTTGAAGTTCTGGGAAAATTTTAAATATAGTGTGCAAATCAATAAATGGACAAAAACATCACTGTCAATGTATTCATTTTTATTTGGGGAGAAAATATGTCTTGAAGTATAATGGCCCACTCCCTCTCTGAACCTTTGCCTAAAATCCTCTTTCTCTCTCTTTCTGTCTTTTTTCTTTCTCTCTTCCTTCCTTCCTTCCTTCCTTCCTTCCTTCCTTCCTTTCTTCCTTTCTCTCTCTCTTTCTTTCTTTCCTTAATAGAAGAAACTCGTGGCAATTTCTGAACATGAAACATTCTTTGGGGCTATAATTAGAAATGATGCCAAGGTCCCTCTCTCAACAAACAGGGTGACTTCTCAAACCCTGAGGAGTCCACCTCTTTCTACTCCTTTGTACTGATCATATACATACATATATATGATGTGTATGGTCATATACATCATATATATGTACACACACAAATATGTACACACATATGTGTATATATGTATGTATATCTATATATGTATACATATATATACATATATATATATAAAATTTTTGCTCATTCATTAATTCACATTCAAGTCTAGAACTCCACTAACCAGAAGGGCTTGAGAATATTTTATGGAGGGATTCTACTGGCTTACATTGGTGGTATGTCTCCCTTTGAATGGAATGCAGCTAGGAGATTTAAAAATATATATATTTTTCATTACTGACTATTTTCACAGTCCACTAAGCAAAAATACAAAGCAATTTTTTTTCTTACCCCCCATTTTCCCTTCCTTCTCTTTCTTCCCCCTGTGGAGTTCAAATTAAAGAAAGGTGAAAATTGAAGCTGTTGCACGAAAGGCGATTGCAACATGCATATTTGATTTTTATGATGGATCTAAATTGCTGAATAAGGCCATGGAACAAAGGGAGACTGCAGCTTCCTGCCCATCACAGGCAGCCACTGGATGCAGAACAAAAGCTTCGGCCATTAGGGGCTCAGCAGGGAGACACATTATATAAATGACTTTGTCTTCTTTGCCCCCTCCCCCCTACTGGGTGCACTGGACAGGGGTAGGGGACTGTGTGTGTGTGTGTGTGTGTGTGTGTGTGTTCGATGATTTAGTAGGGCAAAGAGATAAGAAAAGCTGGGAGCAGCTATGGGGAAAGAAATGAATAGTTGCATATGATTCAAAGGGCCCATGTTTACTCCCTGGGCCAGGGTGACTCTCCGTGCTGTCTGTGCTCAGAGCATCAGAGCGCGTCTCTTAAAAGTCCCTGGTCTAAGTCTTCAGAGAAACCTTTGGCTTCTCCTTATACTATTTTGTCTCTTTGTTGAGAATGTTGAAGCAGAAGGAAAAATGGCTAAGAAAAATTATAATATTCTAATAAAAAGCTAACTATACTTAAAGAATAAATCTAACCAAGATTCACTATGGCCCTGGCTTTCTGGGACAATGTATCAATCGGCCTTCCACACTGCAGGAGAGAAAAGATGGACTGATCAGAATCCAAGTTTTAACATAGAAGAGTCAAATTCCTTTAGCAGCCTTCCTTCCAGCTCCCCCCCCCCCCCATTACCAGGAGGTTTCCAACACCAGCAATCCCATGAGGTTAACAATCTCTGTGCACAGAATTTGTTTTGTAGAAGAGTTTGAGAAAACTTCACAAACGTCAATCATTTACTGCTTCTAAAGTCACCCAAAGAAAGGGCTGAAGGGAAATTTCTAGCAGAGAAGAGAGTCTAAGCAGAGTTAGGTTTAAGCACAAAACTCTTAAGTTCCATATTGGACAGGACTGAAGTCCATGTCACTGGCCACCCACCTTCATCTCTGTTGTGTGAGGAAATACCTCGTGGCAAGGTTTCATTTCAGAGACCGGTTCTTAGACTCTTCTTACACAGTGAGTACCTCTGTCCCTTGGGTACCAAGTAGTGTTTGTTGTGATATACCCAGCCTACTTGGTGATATCACCTCAGGAAGAGTGTACGGTGCAGCTAATTCAGGGAAATGTCACAAGGATACAGCCCTTTATCCTCAGAGTATCACTACCGTCTCAGACCGGAAGCAGAGACAAACCTTACCAGAGGTCATAAGAGACAATGGTTCATTGACATTGTCTTAAATTGGTCACCAACCTGCCTTTTGGAAAGCACTTTAGGTTTTCCCTTTAAGGTAGATAATATTAATTAAAATATTATGTATCTTTTTCTCTAATTGGGTGGGAAAAGGTCTCTCCAAAGATTGCTAATGGGCACAGGTGAGAGGAGGGACTTAGGTTTGTCAACAGCTTTAAGTAGCTGGGATGAATGGGCAGGGGTCAAAGGGCATCCCTGAGTCTGGTCGCCAGAGGCAAGTGCTGTTTGCTACAAATAAGTATGCACATGGGTTAGTGGAGAGACTATGGTATGGCTATTCGTGGCACTATTCATTTATTTAGTGATCAAACTTTCATTTAGGGCCTGCTATTAATGCAATTCTATGTGCTGTAGAGTCTATGAGAGTAAGACACAGTCCCTAAATTAAACAAACAAACAAACAAACAAACAACAACAACAACAACAAAAAACACCTTATATATACTTGTAGCTTGCCAAGAAGATAGTAAGTAGTCAACTAGATCCCGAATGTAACACGTGATGGAACTCACCCTCAAAGGAGGACCAAATTAAAGGCAAGGCAGGACAGAGCAAACCTGGTAGGCTCTCTCAGAGACCTCTGATCTTCTGAAGTACATTTTCATTACCACAAGTCAAGAAGAGGGTGTTCTCTATGTGTCCACAGACACCGTTGCCTCTTCTTTATCCTGCCAGAGAAGGAGATGGTTTTATTTGCTTAAGGGTAGAAGAGAATACCACCTTGGGCAGAGGCATCAGTAATCCCTATTTACAACAGCACTAAGTCAATGCCCTGTTTAAAAATGGTAAACCCCTAGCCATGCGTGCTTCTTACATTCACATTTAAGCATATGAAATGTGAATTCATATGTATTTTATACATAGGGGCTGGGCAGGTGGTTGGAGGTTAGGAGCACTGGCTGCTCTTAAAGAGGAATGGAGTTCAATTCCCAGGAACCACAGCATCTGGCTCACAACCACCCCCTTGTGGCCTGCATAGGTACCTGCACACAGAAGGTACAGATAGATACATTCAAATACTTGGCATACAGATAAACTTACGGAAGTCAAATAAAAACTAAAATTCAGTTCCTCATCTCCACTAGCTATACTTCAGGTGTACTTGAGTGCAGCCACTGTGCTGGGTGGGCACTGGCAGCAGGAGGCTGGGGCAAGTTCTGAAGTCAGATAGGCAGTGCTGCGGGCACACTGGCCACATTTGGAGTACTTCCGTTGCAAACCAGCTTTTCTCTTGCTAGGCCCCTCAGTCCTTGCCACCCCTGCTGTGAGTAGGAGCCAGAAAGGCTCCTACTGTCTTCAGCCCAACTTGCACCACAGCCCCTCCAATAACTGCCTGCCACCGCCACTAAGCAAATGCTCTCCCGACCTGTGAGCACCACCTCCAGCCCCGCTGGGCTCTCTTGTCCAGGGATCTGCACTGTATTTCCCTTTCCCCAGGAACCCCCTCCTTCCCTGCCCTTCAAACATCAACTCACTTACACTTCACTAGGAAAGCCTGTTCTGGTTAGGTCAAATCCTCCTGCGCAGACCCACATTCCTTTCTCACACACCACCTATTACAATGGCAGATTTACATTTATTTGTGCCATTTTTGATGCAAGTCAGCCCCTTCAAATCCACCAGGAGCTCCTTAAGGGCAGGGACCACGTCTGCTTTCGATAACCGATACATCCTCAAAAGGGGGCAGGAGGCAAGGAACAAAGTAGGAGTTTAGCGGACATGTTTGAGCGAATTAAGGATGGATATGAGCAGAGGGAAAGTACCCAACGGTGAGCTGAGAGACGCGAGGCTGCTTCTCTGCTCGTAAAGCACCTAGATTTCAAAGCGAGGGTAGAAAAATGCAAGGGTTATTCAAGTGTGAAATTCTTGAATTTTCGGGTCCATAAGAACAATGTCCTTCCAAATAAAGATAGCTACTCGAATACAGCAGAACTATCGGTATCATTTGCAATCATGTTTCTCTGTCTGAATTTAATAGTTCTCCACAGTAGCGTCATAAGATATCTTTACTTCAAAAATAAGAAGAAAACCAACTCATCCTAAAGCAGCCAGAACACAAAATGTCCCTGAGTAACAAGGACTAGGAATGTTTTTCCCACTCTAGCGAGGCCAGAGTTGGATTTCTGGCTCTGTCTTTTGCTAACTCTGTAGCCTTCAGTATGCTGCCTCACTACTTGGAATCACACATACTAACTGGAGATAATTGTGTTGTCCAAATAAGTGGGAAGGGTACATGTGATATTGGGTATAAACTATTCAGTAAATAATGTAACTGCACAGGATAAAATAGCCGCACAGGAAGAAACAGTGGTCCAGCTGAGCACACATTTCAGGTTATTATGTTTCTTATATATGACTTTGAAAATAGAATTTTAGTTTAAAAATTTTAACTGTGCCTTCACTTTTGTTGTTTTCTATTACTATGATGATGACGACTACTACTACTACTACTGCTACTACCACTAGTAGTTTGTATGTGTGTGACAGGTAGCCCAGGCTGGCACTACTCACTGTGTAGCCAAGGATGGCCTTGAACTTCTGATGCTCCTTGTGTCTCCTTCCTGAATGCTGGGATTACAGGCATTTGCAATGCCAGGGGTCAAACATGCTGGTCAGTCATACAACCAACTGAGCCACATCCCCACCCTCTCCTTGTGGCTTCTGATGCTGGATTTGCTCCCAAGATTACATTTATTTTCTTTTAAACATGGTTAGTTTGTGTACGCTGGTAACTGAGATTAGTTATGAAGATTAAACCTACTTAACCAATATTTTTTTTGTGTGGTTTTCTTCCCCAGTACATAGGGCACTGTATTAAGGATAATGTAGTTAGCAAAAACCTGTATTAATACAACTCTTTGAACCTTAAGAACATGAGTGATTCCTGGGTATGCATAAAGTTACCATGTCTCACAAATTTTATTATACTGGTATTATAACATTTTTAATAAATTATTTTTACTATTTACAGATATATACAAATAATTTTATAAAGATTAGCATTAATTATGCTATTTAAAATTTAATTGCCTAACAATGGTATGCTAGTTGCATAAATTTTAATATATCCATGGAATATACTACATAGCTATCACAAACATAATTGCAGAAATATATTTAATGGTACAGGAAAATGTTTACAATATAAATTCAAAAGATAAAACTTCATGTTTAATAAGAACCATTTAATCTAGATTTCTATTTACCTATCTATCTATTTCTTTATATCTCTATGTAAATTGCAGGGTATGTCTGTAAAAGCAAAAAGATCAAAAGGACATTAAAATATAATTTTTCTCTTATCAGGATAAGGCTCTAAACCACTCTTCACAATAAAATAAACACTGACATTTTATTGTTTTCAATTCTGGGGATCAAATCTAGGGCCTCATGCATGCTAGACAGGTGCTATATACCCTTGAGCCACAACCCAGTCATCAGTTTTAAAGCTATACTGATGCAATACTGATTTAATGAGCCTTGCAAAGGGATCAGAGTATTTCAGTAAGTCAGCACTCCTCCATAGCACCTCAGACCAGAAATGCCATCCTTGTGAGTCTTCCAGGAAACACATACAAATGTGTTATTTTAAAGAGCCATCTCTTGCTATATGATGCCTCAGCCCATTGCTACCCTGTGCTGTGTATCGTTTCTCTTCTTCACTATTGTCTTCCTTCTGCTGTGTATCATTTGATATTAGCTTTTCTTCTCTTTCCTACCTTCAGATGGATACTCACACAGCTGAGCTCTCACCTGTTCATTTCCAACATGCACATTTGCACCCAAGATGTTTTTTCTGCATGCATTAGCTGAACCTCCCATGTTTTGATTTACAGTATCTCATTTTCTATTTTTCTGCTATTTTCCCTCAAAATATGGACTATTTTAAAGTTTATTTTAAATCTGTGGTGCTAAGAGAACACACTCTGCATGGGATGGATTCTTTGAAATATATTGGACACTCTCTTCATAGATAGAATATGGTTGTTATAGACTTAATATCTACCTCGCCCCAAAATAAACCTCGACATGTTGAGTTTTTAATCCACGGTATGATCACGTTAGGTGAGGCTTTGGCAGTGAAGGCATGAGGATGCTGCCTCCATAATGGAACGTGTGTCATAATGGAGAGATCTCAGCTAGCTCCCAGCCCCTCTGCCCTCTGGAATTACAAGAAGGCAGTACTCGGTAATCTGGAAGAGAGTCCTCACCAGCAGTATGACGAGAAATAAATTTTTGTTCTTTATAATGCATGCAGCAGCCTGTGATACTGTTACAGTAGCCTGAATTGCCCCAAACAGTGGTTCACTTAGAAAAACAACCAACTTTCTCCGTGTACTTAAAATACTAATATTGAATATGTAGTTGTCAAATGGATTCCAAAGTTTACACTACATTCACTAAAGTGAATTAGATTTCAGCCGTCAAGATGGCCCATGGGGAAAGGTGCTTGCTGCCAAGCCTGAGGACTCGGGTTGATTCCCCAGGGTGCACCCAGCGGAAGGAGGAAACTGACTCTTGTGTGTTCTTTTCCCATGCAGGTCAGCACAGCTTATGAAGTGAGTTCCAGGCTAGCCTGGTCAACAGAGTGAGACTTTTCTTTTAAAAACAAACAAACAAACAAACAAAAACAAAAAGCAGCTAAATAAATATGTGGTAAAAATAATAAATGAATTATTTCTGAGGCAGATGATTCTAGGTAAACAGTCGAGTAGGAAACACTGGGAATCCAGTTCACCATCTGGACAGCAACTGTCCTGGCAAATCCAGCCCAAGGTAAGTGTTTTCAAATTCGAAGACTTCGACTTTCAGTGAAAAGCCAGACAGTATTAGTTTCAGTCTGTTCTTGGTAAAATGTTAGCTACTTGTACTAATAGCCCCAGACAAACCTCATGTCTGGTAGCTACACATATGCTCCTGGAGGAGCCTGAACACCAGGTATGGGAGGCAAGATAGGTAGAAAGAGACCCAGTCCAATAAATACTGGGGACTAGTAGGGGCATCTATGCTGTAATGGCCAACTGAAGCTCCTGAGAGCAAATGGAGAGACACAGAGGCAGGTATTGCTGCAACTTGTCACAATTGAAGAAACTTCTAAGAAATTTAAATGATCAACCCAAAGCCAACCATCATGGTACCCACCAGGGATTCCCACACCTGAGTGGGTGAGGCAGGATTATCATATGTTCTAGGCTAGTCCAGGCTATACAGTAAGTTACAAGACTGAGCTACATAGTAACACTCTCAAAGACAAAAGGCCAGGGAGCTATCTCAGTGGGAAAAGACTTGCAGAACATGTGGAAGGACCCGGGTTTAAATACCAGGCTATAACAAACAAACAAACAAGCAAACAAAAGACCAACGAATAAAAAGTTAATGCACCTTTTCCTTGCAAATTTGTCTCTTTGTTCCTTTCCTGAAATCAGATGTTTAAGAATATAGGATGTTGTTTTAGTTACGTTTCTGTTGCTGTGATGGAACACCATGGCCAAGGTAAGTGATGGTCTTGGCTTACCATTGTAGATGGACCAAAGTCCATCATGGTGAAGAGGTGTGACAAGAAGCTGCAGGCATGATGGCAGGAGCAAGCAGTAAGATGAGGGCTCATATCCTCAAACACAAGCACAAAACAGAAGTGGCAAGAGAACAGGAAGTGGCAGGAAGCTTTTAATTGCAAATCTCTGACCACCCACCTGCTGCCCCCAGTGACAGACCTCCTTAGCAAGGCTGTGTCACCTGAACCTTCCCCAACAGAAACTCCAACTGGGGACCAAGTGTTCTCGCCTGAGAGTGGAGCCGGACATTCCTCATTGAAATCTCTACAAATGTGTATCAGCCAGTGCATATATGCCAATGCATTTTGAGTCAGGACATAGGCTCAGAGAAGACCTAACATCTCAATTTTAAATGGCCAGCTAGTCTCTAATAAAAAGATAGCTTACGACTCTTTTAGAGAAAAAAAATGGGCAATGATTTCCAGAGTCAAATTCAGTTTTGAAAATGTACTGACAAAGACAAATCATGGGGCATTCAAAAAAGGGAGAAAGGAAGATAGAAAGAAAGAAAGAAAGAAAGAAAGAAAGAAAGAAAGAAAGAAAGAAAGAAAGAAAGAAAGAGAGAGAGAGAGAGAGAGGGAGAGAGAAAGGTTAAGTACATTCAAAGATTAAATTAACAAAGTCTAAAAAGAATAAAATAACCTTGGATGTGGAGAAAGTCAGAATGAACAAAACCAGGAGCTCAGAGACAAAGGAAGCAAAAGATATTTGCGACCTGAAAAGTAGAACTAAAATGGGTTTTCAATATGTGCAGATAAAATTTTGCAACATTTTACAGCCATTTTTTTTAAGGTTAGTGACTTCATCACATCCCAGCCCTCCTCCCCCGCCCAAAGGCAGAAATACATTTGAGCCAGCAGTACGACTAGTCAACTTCAATACAAGTAGAATTATCTAGTCAAAGGAACTGAAAGGAAAAATATTAAAATTGAATATAAAGGATTCAGGCAGATAAAAGTCTAAGTTCTGTGATCCTCTAAAGACTGCTATCGCAAGGAGGGAGCAGAGATACCATAGCAAGGCAGTAGCTGAACCCCCAAATCTGGTGAAAACATAAATATTAAAACACACACACACATACACACACACAAAAAAAAATCAAACAAACCAACCTATCAAACTAAACTAGTCCCAGCACTCAGGAGGCAGAGGCAGGCACATCGCTGTGAGTTTGAGGCCAGCCTGGTCTACAAGCCAGTTTCAGGACAGCCAGGGCTACACAGAGAAACTCTGTCTCAAAAAGACAAAACAAAATCAAATAAACTCGACTAATTCCAAAGATTTTGAAATCACAGACACCCCCCCCCACCCCACCCCCGCGGAACACGACTACACTGTCAAAAGACAAGACGGGGAGGCTCGGCAAAGGAGCGAGGGGAGCTGGCTATATAGAGAGGACCAGAAAGCAGGTTTTTCAAAAGACTATCATCAAATTATCTGCCAGCCAGATATAGTGGGCTGAAAGAGAAAAGAAGCAATTAATCCAGAATCCTTTATTCAGCAAAATTGTCTTTGAAAAGTCTGGGAAGCGGAGGAGCCGAGGAGCAGGTACATGCTGCCTAGCTGCACGCCTGTGATGACCTCAGCGCTTCAGAGACAGAAAGACCAGAAATTCAAGGTCATCTCCAGCTGTATTAGACCTGTCTCACGAAAATAAAGAAAAGGGGGGGTGGGGTGGAGTAAGGCATTTTTTTTGATAAAGAAATGCTGAGGGAATCTGTTGTCACTGGACTCGCCTTTCAATAAATAGCGAAACAAGCCCGCTATGGTGGTACACAGTTACAACCCTAGCGCTCAGGAAGAGGAGGCGGGAGGATCAAGAGCTCAAGGGTCGATTACAGCTACACAGTGAGCTCCAGGCTGGTCCAGGCCATGCTGAGTCTCCACTTTTGTTTTATCAATGGGTTTTATTTTTATTGTTGTGTGCATGTGCATGCTGATGTTTATGAGTTTGTACAATCTGCCATGGCATGTGCGTGAAGGCCGAGGACATCTTATGAAAGTTCTCTGCTTCTGCTATGGGGTCTGGTGATGGGACTTGGATCATCAAGATGGCGTGGCTAATTCATCTCGCCAGGCTTCTACTTTTATTTTGCTATATGACTCAAGAAACTAACATAGTTTTAAAAATCCCAATGATTTCCCTTTGTTTCTGGGCTTTCAATATGTGCAGTTACAATTTTGCAACATTTTACAATTTTTTTTTTTAAGGTTAGCATACAAAATAATGGGTTTTGATTTCATTCATATCTATCATTACATTTGGTGCTGCTCATTTGATTTCCTTATCCATGGCTATTCCTGGTGCCTCCAGGCCCCCTCTCTCCGGCTCCTTTCACTACCACAGGCAGTACCATTTCTGCTTTCTTATTGAATTTGTTCCACTACAGTCTTTATTTCCCACCTCCCTTAAGATTTTGTCCCCTCTCTCGTGACTCTCTTTGTAGTGTCATGACACACTTTTAAATCTAAACTCTACATATAAGAGAAACATTCACAATTTGCCTTTCTGAGTCTGGCCTACTTGGCTTGAACTGAAAAATCACATTAAGTGACATCACAGAGGGAGAGAAGCCCTGTTGTTTTTTAAATTCTCCTTTAAGACAAGTTGGTAGAAATTTAAATTAGAGTGTTAAAATATGAAGATAGCAAATGTATTTCTGAAACCTCAAAGAATGACTGCAGAATATACACAGAAAAATACAAAAGAAATTAAAACACTGCTGTTCTACAAAAACTAACTCAACAGAAAATATGACAGTAATATAGAAATTGACAAAGCTGTAAGTCATAAAGTGGAAAAAATGGCAAACTGTGTGAAGACATTTCTTATCAGTAATTACTTTAAGTGTAAATAGAATAAAATTTCAATCAAAAGATAGAGATTAGTAGAATGGCTTTAAAAACATGATCCAATTATATGCTGTCAAGGTTTGCTTTGAATTGAATGCCACAAATAGGTCGAAAATGAAATGACAGACAGATATTCCACAGAAATAGTCACAGAAATAAGAGAGCATGGGTTGTTGTATCTATAGCAGGCAAAAAAGTAAAGAGGCAAAGATTGTTATTTTGATAAGGAAATCAACCCATCAAGAAGATACACCAGTTTTAAATACAGACTCCCCCAGTGCTGGATCGTCTACGTACATGACAAATTAATACTTGAAGAGAAAGCCTTCAGATCAGCAATCGTAGGGGCTTCAGTACCATTGTTTCACCAACGAACAAACAATCCAGACAGAAAATCAACGGGGAACACATGACTTGGACCAAATCAACCTAACAGCCATAAACACACACTACGTACTCCAGGAATAAGAGGGAACTGGTAGATGGAGAGCTTGAGACCAGAGGCAATAGCCAACTCCATCATTATGCTCTCCATTCCCACCCCCACCAAGCCTCATTTTACACACAATTAGGAAAGAAAGAAACTTGGTTCTCTTAGATGCTGTTTTGAACCTTTAAAATCATTGCCAGTTCAAAAACTTCTGAGCACATGGCATTCCCTTAAACTCCAACTAGACAGCCAGTATGCGACCTTTGGAAGTGGTCTTCCATCAATCAGGACAAAGTCAAGATAAAATGACCCCACTGCTTATATCCTGCAGCTTCAAGCCAACACTATGCATGTACCCAAGGCATGGTCATGTAATGTGTCACATAAGTTATTTACCATAAAGGTGGATCGAGTCACATGACTGCCTGCTAAACAAGCCCCTCTCACTAAACATTAAGAAGCAATACTTCAGGCTGGAGAGATGGCTCAGTGATTAAGAGCACTCACTGCTCTTGTGGTCCTGAGTTCAATTCCTAGCAACCACATAGTGGCTCACAACCATCTGTAATGGGATCTGATGCCCTCTTCTGGTGTGTCTGAAGACAGCTATAGTGTATTCATACACATAAAATAAATAATTCTTTTTAAAACAAAGGAGAAGCAATACTCCAACTATCCATGTGGAATCTGCTGCATTCACTAGGTCCCTTGTACTGCTCACCAGTACATAAGCTTTCTCTTACTTAAGTACTTCAACTTCTAAATCTATCTTTTGTATTGGTTTTCTCTATCTGTATCCAAATTCTTTTATTGGCAATGTCAAAACTTGGACAAAAGGGACCTGATCTCCTGGTTGACCTCTCTTCTAATAACAAGAGAATATACATTCTCCTCAAGCACACATTGAAAACTTTCTGTGACAGAGCATATGTTAGGCCACAAAGAAGTCATAACAAATCAAGATTAAAATCAGACCAAATATCTTTTTGGATTAGTAACAAAGGAATTTTAGAAAATTCAATAATACATGGTTCTAAGTTCCTTCTCCTGTGGCTATGATAAAAATCACCTGACAAAAGCAACGCAAGGGCAAAGGGCTTATTTCCATTCACAGTCTAAGGTGGAGTTCATTATGCTAGAGATGTTAAGGCCACAGGAGCTTTAAGTGGATCATTGCAGTATCCACAGCATCACAGAGACCTATGAATGCACCTGTGCTCAGCTTGATCTCTAAAGTCCATGATCTTCTGCCAAGGAAATGGTCCCATAAGCAACTCAGAGAGCTCTTTCCATGTTAAGTAAGATAATTAAGATATCCCACAACAAAAATGTCAAGAAATTGGTCTCCCAAGTGATTACAAACTTTGTAACATTGACAACTAACACCAACAATCATACAAGGAAATAAAATAATGTGGCTCAAGCAATCAACATATATAAAGAGGAAATTAAAAGGAAAACTGAAAGAAATAACTGGATAAATGAAAATGGAAACACAGCATCTCAATGACTAGATTCCTAGAAACATACACCTTGCTAAAGCTGAGTCAAGAAGAAGAACTACAATATACCAATCATGAGGAGGCAGATTCAATCAGTAGAATGTCTCCTATCAGATAAAAGGCTAGAACAAAATGGCTCCACAGCCATGGAACATTTAAAGGAGGAATACTGATTGTATTAGTGAATCTATTGCTGTGATAACCACTGTGACCAATTTAGAGAAGAAGGTTTGTTTGGGATTATGGCCTCAGAAGGGCAAGAGTCCATCATGAGCGGAAGTAGCTGGAATGGCAAGCTGAGACTCACATCTTGAACTGAAAGTACAAATTAGAGAGGGGATGAACTAGAAATGACATTAAACTCTTAAGTAGTCTTTAAGCTCTCAGAGCCTGGCCTCCAGTAACATATTTACTCCAATGAGACCATACCTCAACCTATCCAAACAGCATCACCAACTGAAAACTATGTAATCAAATGCCCAAGACTATACACTTGGCATTTACCATTCAAAACAAAACACAGATCTTTCTCAAACCCTTCTAGCAGATGAAAGAAGAAAGGGGAAAGCACTTACTCTTTTTATGAAGCCAGCATTATCTCTATACTAAAGGACAGTGTCACCACCACAACAAAAAAGTTACAGGCAAACACACATGCAAAATTCTTCAAAAACACAATACTAGCAAACTGAATCCAATAGCACACTAAGGATCATTCATCATGATCAAGAGAGAATTATTTCTGGAATGTAAGAATTGCTCAACAAAAATCAATCAATCTGATATACCACATTAACAGACTTAAGGAGCAAAACCTACTATGATCCTCTCAGAATCAACTAACTAACACAGAAAAAGCATCGACAAAAGTCATTTCATAAAAAAAAAAAGTCACTTCATAATTAAAAAAAAAGAAACGTTCAACACACTAGTAATAAAATGTCCAGATACAAAAAAAGCACGATATATGAAAATTCCATAGTTAATATCACACTTGATGTTTTTATTAATCAGGTTCTCTAGAGGTACAAAAATGACAGACAGAATGAATAATATATACATATTAAAAGGGGATCTATTAGAGTAGCTTACAGACTGTGGTCCACTAGCCCAACAATAGTTGCCTCCGAGGCAGGAAGCCCAAGAATCCAGTACTTGTTCAGTCAATGAAGCTGCACATCTTAGCTGGTCTTCACTTTGCATTGGAATCCTGAAGAAGTAGGTTCTAACACCAGGGAAAGAATACCTCTGCAACAGGAGATATGAACTTGCTAGCAAGAGCGAGGGCAAGGAGGCAAAATGCAAAAATATCCTTTTAGGTAGGTTGCCAGCCATAGATGTGGCCCAGATTTAGAGTGGACTTGGTGTCTCAAATGATCCAATCAAGGCAATCCTTCACAGGTGTGCCAGCTCTGTGACTTTTAGTTGATTCCAGATGTGGCCTAGTGGACAACCAAGATTAGCCACAGCAGTGCTGAAAAGCTGAGAGAGTTTGTACTAAGATGAGGAATAAGACAAGGATGTCTATTCTCACCTTTCAGTCAACAGAGCCCAGGGAGCTCAAGCCAAAAATAAAATAAAATACACAGGATAAAGAAAAACAGCAGTTATCTCAAAGGGAAGGATAAAATGAAATTGTTCGTGGACGACTGTTTTTAAGTATATAAAACCCTGAAGCCTCTATCCAAAAACTGTTAGAACTGGACAAATTAATTCAGTAAAAAAGTGATGAAAACAAATACATAAAAATCCCCAGCAGTTCTTTATACTGTGAGGACTATCAGAAAGAGACATTAAGAAACCTCTGCCATTTACAACACCCTGACCAAAAATTATGAATAAACTTTACCAAGGAGGTGAAACACCTATATGCCCAGATAAAAAAATAGGAGGAGCTAGAAATGGCGTCAGTAAATGAGAATACAACCTGTGTCATTGGATTGAAAGAATTAGTTCTCATAATATCGTCATGTTATCTGAAGTTATTTATACATCCAGTGTCATCTCCATCAAAATTCTGTTACATATCACAGACACATAAAGAGATTCCTAAAAATTCATATGAAACCACACAAGGCCCCAATAATCCCGGCAATCTTGACTGAAAGAACAAAGCTGTAGTCACAAATCCATAGTACCCCAAGCAGTACAGTCCTGTTATAAAAACAGACATATCAACTAATGGAACAAGAGAAAAAGTCCGGAAGAGCACACACCAGGAAAGAATGACTATCTCATTAATGAATGGTGCTGGGGAGACCAGGTAGACACATGCTCACGAGTTAGAGCGGACTATTTTATTATGCTATTCATAAAAATTATCTCAAATGGCACTCATTATCTTTTTATTATTTATTATACCTATGTATGTATGTGTATCTATCTATCTATCTATCTATCTATCTATCTATCTATCTATCTATTGATGATGCTGGGGTAAAAGCAAAGCCTTCTACATGTGAGACAACCATAAAACCCAACATAATTATATGATTTCCCCGTCTCTCCCCTCTATCCAAACCATCCCATGTACCCCTCTTACTCTTCAAACTCATGACCTTTTTTCTTAATTGTGGTTATGTGCGTGCACACATACACATGCCTGCATGCATGGATGCACACCCATCCATGTGTATTCCTAGATATATAAATACAACATGCTCAGTTCATATATAATGATATATATATGATGTATTCATATTAGAATCTTTAAAATATTAGCAATATAAACCTTAAACTACAATAGGAAAAGTGGGGGGAAATATCTCTCAGCAGTGGTCAGAACATAGTTTTCTTGGGCTCAGTCCCAGGCACAGGCCAATAGTTAGGGTTTGGCAGCTAATGGATTTAGGGACTTATTAGATCAATAGTGCTCTGAGCTGATGAGTGGACTAATTCCTTATGGACTTACAAGATGGCAGCACTTGAGAAGCGATGTAAGGTAGGAGCTATGTCCTGAGGATTCTCTGCCACACTTTCTTGCTACAATTGTGTCTCTACCTCAGCTCCAGATTACAACCATCGCTCCAACCATTCATATCATAATCTGAAATAAGCCTTTCCTCGCTTATGTTGATTTTCTCTGGTGTTTATCACAGCAGTCAAAAGTCTAAAGCACAGACAGAACTAACTATAAACAAATGGGCTAACATCAAAACAAACACTTCTATACAAGAGACAAAAAGATGGTCCACAGATTGGGAAGAAATAGCTGCAAACTGTGTGTCTACAAGAGACAAAAAGATGGTCCACAGATTGGGAAGAAATAGCTGCAAACTGTGTGCCTACAAGAGACAAAAAGATGTTCATGGATTGGGAAGAAATAGGTGCAAACCGTGTGTCTTATAATGGATAATTTCTAAACTATATAAGAAAATCAGTAGTAAGAAAACAACTATCAAAAAATAGAGTAAGAAAAAAATAGAGGAAGATTCTAAGTATACATTTCTCAAAGAAAGACATATAAATGGCCAACACGTGCATACCATCATTAAGCACCTAGGAAATGCAAATTTCAGCAATGAGCTATCACCTCATATTTACTATAATAGTTTTTATAAAAATGACAGAAATATAAGCATTAGAAATGGCATATTGAAAAAAAAAAACATGGAAACCTTGTGCCTTATTGGAAATGTAAGTTAATACAATATTTCAAACAGCTTTGTGGTTCCTTAGAAGCCTAAACAGAATTACCACAAGACACAACAGTCTCATTTCTGGATAAATCTGTTAAAGAAACAAAATCATCTTCTGAACAGAAGATTTGCCTGCTCATGTTCATTGCCACCATCTTGGTAGTAACTAAGACGCTGACTCAGCTTGTATCCATAATCAGATGAATTTTTAAAACATGGCCTAAGTTAAGAAATTAACTAACAAAATAAACTAACGAGTTCTAACAAAGTGGAGGACTCATGCAGTTTGTGACAAAAGAGATGAACACAGAATGTATTATTCTACATGACATACACCAAGCACAGAGAAACAATAGCGGCCTGAGGTTGCTCATATGTGGAACCCAAGACACTTCAACATGTAGAAGCAGAAAGTAGAATGACAACTGCCCTTGGCTGGAAGGGGGGGTCCCTGGGAAGAGAGAGATGCTGTTTAAAGAGAGAGCAGGAAGGAGGAGGCCAGGGAGGAAGGAAGCTCAGAGGTAAAGCGTTTGTTATACAAGTGTGAGGATCTAAATCCGGACCCTTGGTGCCCATGTAAAACTGAGTAAGAGAGTGTGCTTGTAATCCCACTCCTACTGCAAGATGGAAGGTGGAGACAGAAATTCTTGGGCCTGATAACTTGGGGTACTACTTCCTCTATAATCAGGAGACAGGAGAAGTTCATGGACCAACTAACCAGCAAACAACAAGAATACCTTGCCTCAGACAAAATGTAAGGACCAACACTCCAGATCACCTCTGACCTCCATACACATGCCATGCATGGCATACCTGCATACATATGCAATACAGAAACATAAGGCAGCAAGTTATAAGTAGGAAGAATAACAATGAGTGACTTGCTGTACAGAATGGTGACAGCAGTTATAATGATACACGGTCTATTTCAAAACTGCTGAAAGATGTTCAGTGTTTTCATAATTAGAACGGGAAGTACAAGAAGTGATAGGTTTAGCTTGAGTTAATCACTCTACATGATAAAGACGTTTTGAAGCATTGCATTATAGCCAATAAGTATATGGCTATTACTCCATTAAATTCTCTTTTTAAAATCATTTTTTAAAAAATCTCAAGTTTTTTAATTTCAAAACTTCATACAAAGCTCAGAATGGTTGCTCATTCTTGTAAACATAACATTCAGGAGGCTGAAGCAGGAGGATTGTTGTGAATTCATTATTGGCCTGGACTAAGGCTAGTTTATACTACAATTCGAGACACTCTCTCAAAACAAACAAACAGAGAAAACCTTGCTAAACTGCTATAGCAATGTATATTATAGCAAAGCAATTATAACTATGTTATAAGCATTAAAAATATATAGATAAATGGAATAGAATAGAGAGCCCAAGAATAAGCTCTTAAGAAATGGGCACATGGTTTTCTTCAAGGGTGCCAAGACCATTCAATGAGTGGAAAAGAGAAATTTTGTTTTGTATTTTAAGAAAGCTTTTAGGAGAAACTAGATCTCCACATGCAAAAGAGAAAGTTTGGAAACTTAACATCAGACATAAAAATTAGGTTAAAATAGGTTAACGACCCAAGTGTAGAGGCTGAAACCATAAAACTATTACAAGAAAACACAGAGCAAAGGCTTCAATGTGTTGGAATTGACACTTCCTGAGTACTTCACACAAGACATAAACAGCAAAAGAGAAAAGACAAATTGTCTCATGAAATTCAAAATTTCATGAAAACTAAAAACTTTTTTGGCATCTAAGAACATTATCAATAAAAGTAAAAAAGGAAGAAACAAAATTGGAAAAGACTTGCAAACCACAGATCTAATACAAGTTTGAAATCTAAATATATCAAGGTGTTCCACATGAAGCCTAGGCATTTCCAACCCAACCCATGGCTACTAATACCATTATCTGAATCATTCTTAAGAGCCTGTTTCTATTGGGCGTTGTTTCTCTTGCCATAAGATTTCTTGTGCCAATTTTTAGCTTTAACTGACTATCAGTGTTTACTTACAAATTTCTAATGAACCAATTAGTGGCTTAGGATAATTTTATCTTTCCATAAGACAGATTCAAGTTTGGTCAAGGGCACAAGCATTTCCCTAATATCTAAGCCAGATTAGGGACTTCTAATTATTTGAAGTTAACTATCAGTCATTGGCTGGTCTATTTTAGGTCTGCCCTTCCTTGTAGACATAATCAAATATAGCCTTCTTAGTGGCTTTTGCATGCTAATATTCCCCTATGTTTCATGTAAAGTTTTTTAAACTTTGTAGTTTCAGGGCAGTCTTTAAATAGAGATCCTTGGAGCTACAGAAATTGGAAAACACTTCTACAAGTAGATGCACCTCTAAATGCCAGACTCATCTCTCTCAGGTGTCCCCCAAGTTGGGGGACAGTTAGTATTTTGTTAATATAACTATGCCCTAGATTCTTGTATTTTATACAGTTTTCCCAATTTTTTTTCAGTCGAAGGCATGATCCAAATGACTTAGTGTAGAACTCAAACTCTGCATGTTACTTTAAAAAGACTATAAAGTTCTCTGTGTGTGTGTGCTTGTACACATGGGCATGTGCATATGGGTGAGTGGGTACATATGTATGGGTGAAGGTGTGTATATGTATGTGCGAGTGCATACATGCAGAAGACTGGACAATCTTGGGTGTCATCCTCAGGAACACCATCCACTTCTTTTGAGACTGGGTCTCTTGTTGGCCTTGACCTCACCAATTAGGCTAGACTGGCAATCCCGTGCACCCCAGGGATCCTGCTTCCTTAGTCCTGGGAATGCAGGCCCATCACTCTGCCTGGAAATTTTATTTGAGTTCTGAGGATTGAGCCTTGTGGGAGCCTTGTGCTTGACAGGAGCTATTTTACCAATAGCCACCCCCCTAGCCGTGACTATCACTGAAAGAAAAATATTTACCTGTCCAAGTGAAACTTCACAGAAAGCCCAGGAGACTATATCAAAACCATCTAGGACATTTGTTTAAAATGCAGATTTCTAGCAGGGCGGGCCTGGTGCTACTCACCTGTAGCATGAGTGTATACCATAGAAGGTGGGAGCATCAAGACTTCAGTCCAGGCTAGACTGTATGAGACCCTGCCCCATATCAGCAATAACAACACAGACTAAACAAAATGTGAATTCTCGAAATCTGTCTCCACTGTAGCTGACTCAGAATTGCATTTTACACCAAAGTCCCAGTTCTCTAAGAGAGGGCTTTGCTTTGGCAGGCAGGGACATTTTCCTAGTTTTTCATGGTCTTGTGTGCTGCAGAGGTAATTCCATTTATAATGATGCTTGACCAGTGATAAATAAACTACTACTTTATAGATAGATGAAAATCTCTTCCCCTTAAAGGGAAGCTCCTGTGTAACCAGCGCCTTTAAAATGTAATTAAGTTAAGGAAAGACAGAGAATAACAAGATTCGTCCTTTGCACAGAAGTCTTCTTTAAGGGGCTGGACAGACAGACAGACAGACATACTACCCATCCTTCACACTCAATTCATCATACTCTAGACTTTCACCTGAACATAAACCATTAGCCTGAAATAAGACACTTCCATCTGAGAATGTAAAAACCCTAGTGGAAAGAGACAAATGAAGACAATTCCATCTCATTAATAAGATAATAGGTCCTGATGGAAAACATCAACAACACAAATCATTTTATCCTTTCTCTGCTAATCAGGATTCTAAGCTTATGACTTATCAGGTCAAAGAATTTTAAGATCAAGATAGATGATAAGGATGAGTGGTACAGAATATATCTAAACTTAGTCATGGTTCTTAGCAACATTTCTATTAAAATTAAAATTTCTCATTGAAATGAAAATTTCAAGTTTAGGAAAAAATGAGGATAAATATATTCTTTTATGGAACTTGTTTCTATTGCTCCTTGGTAGTAAAAGTTTTATAGCCAGTTCTTATTTAGTTTTACTTTAGCAAAGGCATATATATATATTATATTATATATATACATATATATTTTATTAACTTAAACTGAGGCATTACTTATAATCCCTTAATAAGACTAAATATGCTTGTGTGTATATAAAATGATGTTAAAAATCAAACCCCAGGGCCTCGTATGCACCCAGCAAGCACTCTAAGCTAGACCGGCAACACATAAAAATATTACTAATTTCCTTAAATATGGTTTCCAAATGCAACACCATCCTTTGACTAGGCTTGCTGACAAAAAAAATAGATACACATACTAATATGCAAAGCCTCTATACACACACACCTACATGTATATACACACACCCATACACACACATCAATATACACACCTACACACACATACACATCAGTACACACACCTACATACACACACCCCTACACACACATCAGTACACACACCTACATATACACACACACATATACACACCCCTACACACATCAATACACACCTACACACACACACACACACACACACACACACACATCCACACACACAAGTGATCTTCCAGGTAATCATTGCTTTGTTGGTAGGAACATTTTAATCAACTTTCAGTGACCTGTCATTTGCCTCTTCCTATTGCTTAGCCATTTTCATAAATGTTAGTGTAGTCCTTGATCCTCTGACCCCCTCTCACCACAGCAAGTCCCAGAACTCTGTTCTTCATTCAGAGCCTTCACCTCCGGCAAGGAGGTGACTCTGTTAGGTTGACCTGTCCTCCCCAGAGTTTCAGTCATGTGCTTAGTTTGTCTCTGCAACACAGTAATTATTTTCTTTCTTTGTCTCTGCTCTTCAATCTGCTTTCTAAAACTTCCCACAAACCATTTTACAAAAGCAAAACAAAACAACCAACCAGCCGCCACCACCACCCAAACAGCATGTTATCTGGGAAAAACACAAAGCAAAAAGGCTAATCTGACAGCTTAAGAAAAAAAACCAACTAGGCAGGGATCTAGAGACCACACCGATTGTCAATACCACTACTCAGGTCAAAACAATATTGTATGTTAGTGTGAGCTGGCCAGTTGGCTCTGAGTTACAGCTATAACTGGATCACACTCTGCTTTCTGTGCCACTGCTGCTATTCTTGGGTTTGGAGATGAGCCTTCTACTCCTGGGCATCTGCAGTAGTGAGTTTGAAAGTGAAAGTGCAGCTTGAAATTCTGGTTCCTTTCACAGCATGTCTTAGGTCAGGGATATAATTCTGTTGCCCTTGCCAATATCCCCGCAGTGCCTTCCCACCTCTCACTCACCAGCATCAAGTAAGGGAATCTGCCTGTTGTCTCCTCTCACAAAGGCTTCATTTCTTTATTTCTACCATAACCATTATTTCCACCAGGATTTTCAGGAATAAGCTCTGCTTTTCTTGAAGACAACCCAAAGTGTGGAGACTACTAAACTCATGAGCAGAGGCTGTGGCTGGCGATCTGTATCTCCTGCTCATGATTTTAAGTAACGTATGAAGGCATAAGGCAGAGATAGAAGATAGGGCTCAAGAAACAAAATCATTAGTATTTCCTAAGGAAAAAGTAACTTGATAAAATTTCATACCATGTGGGCAGTTAATATTTATATATTGGTATACATAGTCATATATGTATATGATATATATCTATAAGATTTCATATATATGTATACACATACACACACACATATATATGTATATATATACATATACATATATATATATGAGAGAGAGAGATGGAGAGAGACAGAGAGACAGAGAGACAGAGAACAAATCTCATGTAACCCCAGGCTGGTCTCAAACATAGCCAAGGATAATCTTCTACCTCTCTCCGGCTCCCAAGTGCTAGGATTACATAGCCATAATGTGCAGCTTTAGGGCTTCATTCAAATACTTTTAAGGTTAATGAAAGTCAAAATTTAGGGGAAACTTGACTTGTTTAGAAATCCTTGGTGCTACCTATAAATCTCAGGCATTGCACATGTTTTCTTCTCAATACTAAGAAACTATTTAAGATTTGACTTGAGGGCTTAGAAAGATTTTTTCCCCCTTTTCTCCATAAAAGTGAGAGGATAAAGGGGCATGAGAGGGTCAGAACTGTTCTCCTCTCTGTGATGCCATTTCAAACATTAAAAAAACAAAACAACAAAGCAACAATAAAAACCTCTAAGTGGGAGCTCACCAAGTTGTATATGAATAAAAAGAATCAGCTCCATAAAACACCTTGGGCACTTGCAGTACATTTTCGTTAGCTGCCCATTTCTTCCTTTGTTCAAATATTTGCACTAGGCAAGGAAGCTGTGATGCTGAGAAACAATTCCCATAATGCACTATGGCCTGTGCTCCATCTGAGGCCTCTGTTCATTAAGGATACCTAGGTCTTTCTCTTTGTTTTTTAAGAGGGCAGAAAGCAGTAATAACTCAAATGCCCAGGCCCCTCCCCAGACATCATTTTTCTAACAGTCCAAGAGGAGTTGATTCAAGACCAAAGGTCAGTGGCTCTGCTCCGTTTGCCAGCTGGCAGTAAGCTCCGAGGATGGAGCGTGCAAGAAGCATGAGACGATTCCTCAAGATGCTCATTCACACAGCATGGACGGGATCCCCACAGACACCTCCAAAATACTCACTTTATCTCAACCTGGTGGGCTGGAGAGAACGGGTCAGTTCTCTGGAGTGGCCTTGCAGAGCTACAGGTGCTATGATCCAGCTTAGAGACTGACTTTATATCGATACAACAAAGCTAGAGAGTGCATACAAAGTTTCTATTATAGATAAACATCACCTGCCCTGTGACTCAGAGCACAGCCATACACTAAGAGTCAAACAACTGGAACCAGGGTTTCGGGGAGAAACAGCGACCAGCCAGCACATGAGCACTCTCTAGAGGGACGGGAAAACTCCCGAATAGGGAAATCTTAACAGGACACATGGATCTGTAGTTATTTTGGGTGAGTTGTTTTCCTCTCTCGAACTTCTTTAGATTTTGTGTACTGCCTCTGTACCACATGCAGAATTTGGCTGTTCTTCCCTTCCTAAACGGCTAAACTGAGATGCTGGGTATAAGAAATGGAAAGTGACAAGATATGACCAAGGCATTGGAAATCAATCCAAACTAAATGTGCTTCTTAACTATAAGTGAACAGTTGAAAACACTCCTCTTTTATAGCCATGGAGATAAATACTCTGTTTTTATTAGGAAAAAATTGCTTTGGACTGAATAAAGTCATTTGATTAACAAGTCAAAGCAGATGGTTTATTGATGTTTCAGAAAGGAGTTTACAAGGTCTAGTGAAAAAGGAGACTTGGCTCCGAATTAACAAATTACCCTGGTATAGGGGACATTGACAGTTCACAGCTAATAGATTTATGGGCTACTGCTGGGTGTTTCATCCCCATTTGGTTTGTTACAATAAAAGATCGTGGCATGAGTAACCTATAGCCTTATTGTAATATACAATACTGACCTCTGACCCTAAGGACCCAACAGCAAAACTATGTATTAGATTTTTAATTTGTCTTAATCTAACAGGATCAACACCAGTGTTGTGTGGTTTATTTTGATGAGGCTATTTCAAGCAACTGACACGCAGCATTCTGGCTTTGGATTCGCTAAGACTCTGTAAAGTTAGTTCTCAGAGATTAAAGAGTCACACGCTAAGACCCAGAAGTCATTGGCAAAATGACTCACACAGTTTGAGCCCAGGGGGTGTACACAGTGACTGCTATTATTCAATTTGGAAGTATTTCTTGTTTCTTGGGAAATTCCTGAATTTTTGTATGTGAAAATTTTCCAGATGTTTTTCCTCTCATCACCTCAAATCTGCTTGGATGTTTGGCATTGCCTATTTTGTTAGTTTTGTGTTTGAGTTAGTTTGCTACAGTGTGCATATGGAGGTCAGGGGATGCCTTTGTGGTGTCTCTACTTTCCTTCCATATTCATACGGACTCTGGGATTAAGGTTCATCAGGTTTCCACAGCAAGCCATTCACACACTGAGCTGGTTCATTTGCTCTAATACTGTGTATTATTATGAAACTTCCAAAGATTTAAGAATGTTTATGAGCATGTGCCATTGTGGGGAGGGAACGTGTGGAGGCCAGAAGAGGGTGTGGGTCTTCTGAAGCTGCCATTACAGTAGTTCTGAACCTCCCTATAGAGGGTGCTGAAACGTTAGCTCGGTGCCTCTTCAAGGGCAGTGAGCGCTCTTCACCTGAGACAGCCCTCTAGCTCCTGGCATTACCTATTCTTTTCTTGTGTTTCCGTCCCTTCTCTTATGTCTTTATTATTTTAAAGTATCTTACAGCCTCTGATAACACTCTCACTGTGAATCCTTGAGCTAGACCTGGTATGCCGTGCCAAAGGCTGGCTTGCTCTCCTTCTACATTTTCTCATTTGGGGCTATTAGCTCATTTTTAGTGGCACTGTGTTTGTGGGAATCCTTGGCTGAGGGTATGTCTCTTTGAAATTCTTGGTTTTGTGTGCTGCACGCTGAAGTTCTATGGACATACTGCGTGTGGTTTTTGGTCTCAGCGACTTTTACTGTTGATTTTTCAGGAGCAAGGTGACCACTGATGCTCAGAGGAAGCCAGTATCTCACAGGTCTGTCTATTCTCAACTCTGTCGCATGCTCTCTTTCTCTCCCTCCTTTCTGCCTCCTCTATCCACCTTCCCCACCCACAATGCACTCCTGCGTACCTTAATACGGAGTTAGCAGTAGTCTGACAGTTTTTGAGCTCTGTCTCCTAATAATATTCCCTACCCTGGTTTTTACTTGGGATATATTATAGGACAATTTTTTTTCTGTTTTATTTATTTTTTTATTAGATATTTTCTTTATTTACATGTAATTTTTTCCTTTCCCAGTTTCCCCTCCAAAAAACAAACAAACAAACAAAAACAACAAGAACAAACCTCTGTTGCCTCCCCCATCCCCATGCCTGCCACCCCTCCCTTTCTCACTTATTGGCCCTGGCATTCCCCTACACTGGGGCACAGAACCTTCACAGGGCCGAGGTCCTCTCCTCCTATTGATGATCGAATTTGCAATCCTCTACTATACACATGCTGCCAGAACAATCAGACCCATCATGTGCAGTCCTTGGTTGGTGGTTGAGACCCTGAGAGCTCTGAGGTATAAGAGAAAATTTTAATTTGGGGTTTTTTCCATTGTCTTCCAGTGCTAGGGACTAAACTCATACACCTTGGCATATTAGAAATGGTCTATGCAGCGCCAAGCCGCATGTCTGGCCTCAGAATCTTGGTTTTATAAGGGAGTCCTAGGCTTATCTATGTCTCTCACAAGTCCAAGTCCTTCAGGTGCTGAGACTGGCAGCCTCTTCCTATGACGGCTCACACTCAACTTCTTTGTCATCTTCATTTGCAGATTTTGGCCCTTATTATCTTAATTCAGTTATGCAATCAAAACCATCTTTATTTTGTTTGTTTTTTATACTCCACAAAGCAGTCTCTAACAGTGGCTCTAACATCAACCAATCTACTAACCAGTCAGCAATGGAAGCCACATATCTTACTGTAGATATGTGGCTCTGGGGCTGGAGATGTAGTTCAACTGGGAGAGCACTTGCCCAATATGCATAAAGTCCTGGGTTCAACAGTCAGCACTACACAAACCAGGTGTGCACGTGCTGATGCTAGTGCTAGTGGCGATGCAGGCACACTACTAGTTGGTGGGGGAAAGAGATCACAAGTTCAAGACCATCCTTAATTACCTGCATTCCCGTTTAGAGGCTGGACTACATGAAACCCTCTCTCAAAAAGATAAATAAAAAATTCCTTTTCACATAAATAAGTAGACATAGAAGTTTAAAATATTAGTTCTCCTAACCTAATCCACTTTCTAATGCACTTAGTGAATTATACATATTTCATAGCAGCATGCTTCTTTTGTTCAATCTACTTTACATAACCTAGAAATGGTGTTTTACATGGTGCTAACATACCACATAAAATACCAGTATCCCTGCCTCCACTTTTTTTTTTAAATGGAACAGGAACTTGCTATAGCCCAGGCTGTAGTTCCCCAACCTCTTGTTTCTGCCTACCAAGTAACAAGACTATAGTCATGCCCTACAACCATTGGTTTATTAGCCAAGTTTTGTCATGTCTGCAAACTCAGCACTCAAGAGGCTGAGATGGTATGTTTGGGGCCCAGCCGAGACACAGAATAAATCCTATCTCAAAACAAACCAACAAAAACTTGTGGTGGTTTGAATAGGCTCTCCCCATGGGAAGTGGCACTATTAGGAGGTATGGTCTCCTTGAAGTCTGTGTGACTCTGTTAGAGGAAGCATGTCACTGTGGGAGGTGGGCTTTGAAGTCTCCTATGCTCAAGCTCTGCCCAGTACAGAAGAGAGTCTCCTTCTGGCTGCCTTTGGATCAAGATGTAGACTACTCAGCTCCTTCTAGATCACGATGTCTGCCTGGATGCTGTCATGCTTCCTGCCATGATGATAATGGATTGAACCTCTGAAATTATAAACCAGCCCCAATGAAATGTTTTCCTTTATAAGAGTTGCCTCGGTTATGGTGTCTCATCACAGCAATGAAACCCTAAGACAAAAGTCCAAGCTTGCAATACAGTGTTTTTCTTTCTTTCTTTTCCTTTAGTCAGTGTTTTAGGTAGCCAGTTTTATAGAAACTATAATTTCACCAAATTTATGACTCAATAAGTATTTGGCTTGATATGGTATTTTCTTTTTTTTTTTTTTTTTTT
>NW_022196905.1:247136807-247138874 GCF_008632895.1 Mastomys coucha
CCTGCCTCTGCCTCCCAAGTGCTGGGATTAAAGGCGTGCGCCACCACGCCCGGCTTGGTATTTTCAATGATATCACATATATTGTTACAAATATAGAAAGTGTTACATTGAATATATATATATATAATATATATTAGAAATTTTAACATTTCTGCTTTTCCATAGACTCAATCAACAACTTATAAACACAATTAATAACCACCCTTCTGTGACTATCACATTGCCTGTTGCTACAGTCCTGAATCGGCTTACCACCTATACAAGTAACAGCCTAACCAAAAGGAAGTGGTAGAAGGCAGAATTAAGAACTGCAGTTTGTGGGAACTGGAGAGAGAGCACAGTCAGGTAAGTGCTTATTATGTAAACACTAAAGACCTACCTTAGTTCCCGAGGATGCTGGCAGATGCTTGTAAGCCCAACATTGGAAGGGAGAAGACAGGTGGGCTGTAGCTTGCTGGGCAGCCGCACAGTCAGCCTAGTCCAGTCAGTGAGTCTGAAATCCCATTGAAGAACTCTGTTTTAGAAATACAAGGGAACAAGGAGCAGTACCTAAGGTTGACCTGTGGTCACACACATATATTCTCTCTCTCTCTCTTTCTCTCTCTCTCTCTCTCTTTCTCTCTCTCTCTCTCTCTCTCTCCCTTTCTCTCTCTTCTTCTTCTCTCTTTCTTGCTTGCTCTCTCTTTCTCTCTCCCCTTCTCTGTCTCTCTCACATACACCCACATACACACACATACACACACACACACACACACACACACACACACACACATCTCCAAATCAAAACACATACCTCATACATTTGTATTTTCTTTCAAGAGATCTCAGACACATTTTAGAAAAGTTGTTAATACATTTTTGATATAAAAATTTTAACAGCTCTTATAGTCTTTCTCTCCCATCTCCAACTGGATTCCCTGATCTTCAAGGGCAGGGATCTGATAGAGATCTCCAATTGAAACTCTCTCTGCATATTGTCTGGCTGTGAGTAGGAGTCAGAGGGGATAAAGAACACAAGGAGAACATGGCCCCCAAATCAACCACAGAGACTGAAGCAGCAAGCACAGGGTCTGCATGGGCCTACATTAGGTCCTCAGCATATGTTACGACTGTTAGCTTGGGGGTTTTGTGCGACTCCTAAAAAACGGCTGTAGGTGTACCTCTGACTCGTCTGTCTGCTCTTGACATTCCCTTCCTCTTACTGGGTTCCTTGTCTTTTTTTTTTTTTCTTTTTCTTTTTGTTTTTTGAGACAGGGTTTCTCTGTAGTCCCGCTGTCCTGGAACTCACTCTATAGACCAGGCTGGCCTCAAACTCAGAAATCCACCTGCCTCTGCCTCCCAAGTGCTGGGATCAAAGGCATGCGCCACCACTGCCCAGCTTAACTTGTCTTATTGTATCTTGTTTTGTCCTGTTTGGGTGTCTTATCTTGGAGGCCTGTTCTTTTCGGAAGAGGAAACAAAGGAGGATCTGGGGAGAGGGAAGGCAGGGGGAACTAGGAAGAGTGTAGGAAGGGGAAACTGAGGTTGGAATGTAGTATATGAGAGAAGAATCTATTTATTAAACAAAACAAAAGAGGAATACTTCAATATAAAAACAAATTTTAATGACTTTTCTTACACTGTGCTTTTGGAAAAATAGTTGTGACAAAGATGAGAAATCAAGAATGTAATTCATGGCCTCTATTAAAGAAAACATTTTTGAGATGTAGAAGTGGTGAGCTGGTCCTGGGGGAAGATATGACCAATCCCTCAGAGTTTGCCTGCCTGTGTGTAGTGCAGCAGGAAGCTACCAACAAACAGGGTTTCTCTGAACTTAATAAAACAATATCCCTTATATTGAATACACTAAGAAACATGAGGGTTGGGGCTGGTGAGATGGCTCAGCGGGTAAGAGCACTGACTGCTCTTCCGAAGGTCCGGAGTGAGTGGGGCCAGAGCAAGCGAGGCTGGAGCGAGCGAGTGAGGCCAGAGCAAGAGGGGCGGCAGAGGTCCTGAGTTTAATTCCTAGCAGCCACACACATGATGGCTCATGGCCATCTGTACAGCTACAGTGTACTCATACACATA